>NW_024582366.1:3624024-3710966 GCF_018398535.1 Haplochromis burtoni
CTGGGGTCAAGCGAAGGAACGGTGCCTGTCCGGTTCTCTCCCGTGCACGAGAAACATGAAGAAGCTTGCCTACTTGTGTCTTGCTTTGCAGTGTAATTATATTGTCTTCAACGTTCCAGCGGATAGATTCAAGCTACAAACCTATCATTTTCACTGTCTATAAAAAAAACAGGACATTTTCTATGAAACAACAAAAACCTTTCTATTTTATAATTACATGACAGTCTGGCCAGTGGGCCACCATAACTTCATAAGGTCATTTTTAACATTTATTTATCACAGTTTAAGACTAAAGACTTATGCTGAATGATTTCATTTATTTACTACAACAGTTTGTCTTTAAAATGTAGAAAAACTGACAAGTACTGTTGAAATTGTACTGTCATATAAAGATATCTCTGATAACTTCCTTACACTGACAGAAATTGTACTGGTCTGTCCCACTTAAAAAGTGGTCTGCATGTGACCAACGTTGTAAATGAGTTTGAATGAATTTGTGAAATGTAACACAGATACTTTCTGAATTTAAAAAAAACTAACAAAACATGTAATTTTAACATTATTTTGGTACCGTTTCAGTTGTATGTGTTGACTTTTAAATTACAATTTTTCAGTGTTTATAAAACAGTAAACTGTAAATTCAACAAGGACATTTGATATTTAAAACATATTCCCACTGTAAAATTAACACTTTTATTTGGTTCAGGACTTTACAGGTATATATGTAGTATTTACAAAATGTTGATGTAAATTAAACATTGCTTTCTTGTTTTTCTATTTACACATTTTTGATGTCAAGATTTTACACAATTTTACTGTTAATTTCACAAACATTTTTTACAGTGTAGGCTTCACATAAACATAGTCATTGATTCCCTCTGAATTTTGCTGTTTTGCTTCCCAGCGATGAAATCACACTTCATGCACAGCTCTCTCTCTCTCTCTCTCTGTACACTTCAAGAACAGTTTCCCGTCTAAAAATCTGTTTTCTGCATTATTAACTTGCTTATTACGTACAGCGCTGTCGGATGCTGTTTTTTTTCCCTTTTACTTCTGAAAAGAAAACCTAATTTCTGCTGTTCAATACTGAACAACTTTAAACTTTTGCAAAACTCTTAGCTGTGTCTCTAATCAAACCTCTGTAACTTTGCTCTGCTTCACTTCACCAGCGTTTTTGGTCTACTGCAGAATATTTTTATAAAATCCCAGGCCAGGAAAATTGCCTTTATGTTTTTCTGTGTTTTATCCTCATCTACTTTGACACAAAGGCATCTGCTGTGATGCTTATACCTCTGATGAAGTCTTGCAAGTGTCAGCTTTCTTTTTATAGATATAAAAATATGGAAATATACTGACGCATGATCTGAAATATAATATTTCTGACTGTCTGAGGCAAAATTTCCCCGATTCAAATCGAATTGAATCGAATCGTATCAATTCAGGACCTTGTGAATTGGAATCTAATTGATTCTAGATATCAGTGATGATACCCAGCCCTAGTACATGCGGCTGTCTTCTTGTTTGATAGAGTGATACCATATATGCCCTATAGCTACAAAAAAGGCTAACATTGTTATCTTTTTACAAAGAAAAACAGCTAAACATGAGAGGTTTTTGGACAAAGTTTGTGTTCTCTATTCTTAAAACACCGGTTCGAGCACCATTTAAGCACCGGTATCGGATAAAACCTAAACGATACCCATCCCTAATTATGTTTGCCCCATCTGCAGAGCTGATTTGACAGCTTCTGTTTAAGATCATGTGACGGTTCTGTGGGATATTGGGCTACCGTTCTGGTGCTTTGAACATATATTTTTTGGTGAAAAAATTATGCTATGTCAATTTGTTTAATAAATCATTTTGATGAATACAATTGTGTGTTCTCCCTTTGCTTGTGTCTTCTTGATGTTTTTTTTCTTAATAAAAATCCAAAAAACACTTTGAATGTAATCTATACAACACAATCTTACAATAGGCTGGAAGTATGCTTGTGCTCCATGTGATTATATAATTCAATAATCAAGCTTTATTAACAGACTTAAGTTCATGATTATACAAAAGAAGAAAAGCACAATATATATAAAACCAACCAAATATAAACTTTCTTAAAAGTGCTTTAAAAGTGCAAACACCTGCAGTTCCAAACATCTGAAAAAACGTCTTACAACCCCCTCTGGCTATTTTAAGGAGGACTCTCATTGCATCATTGTATGTGACATGCAACTTCGGCATGCTACATTGTGTGTAAGATGACCACAGGGGGCCAGTATAGAATGGTGTGCAATATGCTTCAAACCAGGTGTTTCCAACTCCAATTAGTCCAGAGCTACTGTTCTGCAGCTTTGGATCCATCCCTACTCCAACACAGCTGAATCAAATGGTTGAATTACCTCTTCAGCATACCATAAAGTTTGGCAAAGGCATGGTAACAAGACCAATCATGTAGATCCTAAGATTTTCAGTGTGATGACCATGGTGGTGAGAATTCGAATGGAATAAATCAGAGCATTGTTATATCCCGAGATCAAAGTTGACCACAAACCCCCCCCCCCAAAGCACACTGAGTAATATATAATATGAAAATGCCTGTAGAGAACTGAGCAAAACAGTTTTTCCCAATCACAATGACGCAATAAATGTAGCAAAATCACACAGTACATGAAAACATCTTAACCCTTTAAAACCATCCGTGTCATATTTCCTACATGAGTTTGGGGGGTTTTGAAACTTCTGCATTGTCAGCGTGAAATAAATTGGAATTTTTTTTTCTAAGCATTAAAATAACAAACAAATGCAGGATGTAGCAAATATGACACAAATGAAAATTATACTGAATTTAATATTTAAGATTTTTTAAAAATGTCATCAATAGAGTCAATAAACAGTCCATTTTCAAAAACAAAAAAAGGATCCTCTAGTGTGGTTCAGGCTTTAAAGGAATTTTACAGCTTATAGAAGCAAACAATTTCAGCCAAAATGGGTGAAGATAATAAAATACACCATAGTGTGGGGGTTGCACACTATGAGTGCTTTTGTTTTATTATTTTATTTTATTTTAATTTTGAAGCCTTTTGAGTAATTTAGCACCAAACATCAAATACAGAAAACTGCTGCTATAGAAGATGTATGTATAGGGTTCACAAGAACTCAATATAAAACGATCATCAGTTAAGATGCTTTTACATAGCTTAGAATATTTGTAAGATTTATTATCTGGACTTTAAAATATCTTGATTTAATTGTCTTATTGGTTCACAAAGTCATTGAAATTTAAGACAGATGAAGGGCTTTGTTGGAAAACAGGGCTCTGCTATATATTTATTTGCATAACTGGCATACTAAAATGACAAAACATACAATACAAAGAGTTTAAAGAACAGACAAGTTAAAAAGTTAAATTAGGCCGCATTGTATGAAACCACCCAGATAATGATGATGGTAATGAAGCTGACTGTTATAAAGATGATGTAAAGGATGAACAGCAGGCGGTCTATGATTAAACCTATCTGGATCCATTCCTCTGTGCTCGTGCTTTTGCTCAGATGCTTCTCCAACTGAAGGTGGATAGCCTGGAGGCCTCTGCCCAGGCTCCTCAGCTCTTGCAGGGTTTTGTCCTCACCCAGTGGCCCCTTCTGCTCCAGAGTCTTGGATTCCTCTGCCACTGGAGAGTAGATTGGCATTTCTATTGAGCGGAGACAAGTCAGAAGATTATGTCAGCTTTGACATTTTTTTAAGAATTTGCATATCCTGATCTTGTTTCCTACCCTGTGTGACTGGATTTTGGATCACTGTGTCGTTCCGATCTCTGGGCTTTGGAGGAAGGCATACTAGTCGACCCAGGATTTTAAGAAAAAGCACTCTGATCCAGCGAGGAGCTCGAGAATAGTTAGAGGAACCGTGCAGGAAGCTTGTAACGACAATAGTTTCCAGTAGACTGCCCACCATCATAGTCAGGCACATAGACAGGAAAACATCTATAAAAATGATAGTGGAATAATAATTAATGTTTACATTTTACAGACAAATACAAGTTAAATCCAGACAAAATATTTAAAAATTAAAATCATGAATATTTTCAAAGGAACGGAGACAAGCCGTAAACTATTTAAGAAATATCCTCAGCCCCTGTCAGCTCGGTGACAAAAATTGTCACAGATGACGCTTTAATCTATGAGACTGTGACTCAACTGCTCTCAAAAATTTTGTGTGTTTGCTGTAATGCATATATTGATTTTCCTAAATCTTGAGTCTGACATATTTGTTATTCATTATTTAAAATTAATAATTAAAAAGACCCAAACTAACACTGAAACTAATTTAATTTAATAAAAATTAAATTAAAACTAAACATTTTCATATAATAAGAACTAAACTGAAATGTGCAGACCTAGAAACACAAAGCTGAAACAAAATAGCCAAAAATAACTGTGCAGTATAACCTGGCACTTAGTTAATGATTAGATATGATGAATTGTACTTTTTAAAGGTAAACTTTGGCTGGTGTTGGCCAGAGGGGCCGATGGTGCGATATGGCAGCCTCGCTTCTGTCAGTCTGCCCCAGGGCAGCTGTGGCTACAACTGTAGCTGCCTCCACCAGTGTGTGAATGTGAGAGTGAATCAATAGTGGAATTGTAAAGCGCTTTGGGTGCCTTGAAAAGCGCTATATAAATGCTATCCATTATCAATATTGTTATTATTACTTTTAAGAATATATTATACATCGTTTTCTTTCTCACATGTAGCTTCATCATTACATTATGGTAGTTATACTGTTAAATCTCTAGGTAGGTCAGAACAAGCAACCCTTTTGTATTTGGGCCAAAAAGTCACATTGGGACGAAATGTATACCAAACCAGACAATGTAAACGCACTTATGAGAGGTATGGCATTGCCAGTAACGGGCAGCAGGTCATTCATTATGAGCAGGAAGACGGTGTAGCCCAGGATTAGTGTCATCTTGAACAAAGACCGGTCGACTTCATTGGGAGGCAAGATGAAGCTGAAGAGGTCCACAGTGATGAGGAAGCAGCTGGGGAGCAGGAGGTTCACTACGTACAGCATGGCCTGGCGCCGCAATGAGATCTGCAGCAAAGTGAGAACTTAACACTAAGGACGGTGCTGATGTTCCTGGGTGTTCTTGATGTTTTTAGAACTTTTAGATGTATTTGATTTAAATGTTCTATAGATCCTAAGTTCCTCTGATATACTAACTGAACAGTTAAATATCTGATAATGAAGAGAAAACTCTTGTTTCGGATTACTTTCTAAAAGCCTTTGCCTTTGTGTCCTCCGTTTTCTTATAGTATGAATAATTAAATCATACAATAACATTATAGTTTTACAGTGTAAGAGTGTCTTACATGGAAGCGAATTTCATCATAAAAGCCCGATGCTGTAGATGGTAGTGTGTATTTCTTTGCTGTAATTCCAATTAATTCCCATTCACCCATCGTTGCCATCCTTGATTTAGAGTATTCAAACATCCTCTCTGGAGTCTCTGTCAGATAAAGCTGCAGAGCATTACCTGCATGGAAAATAGTCAATTTGTCAGACAAGATTATTCATATCAATGTCAGTGAAATAATTTTACTGTATTATAAACTAAACCATTCATTTCATAGGACAGACTGTGATAGATCCTCATGAACTTACTCTTGAGTGTGAATGAGTTGAAGGTTAAAGTGCAGTTCTGAATGTCAAATGGAAACAAGTAGATGTCAAGCCTGCACGAGGTGACAGCTTTGACAGGCTGTGAATCACTCACAATGCCATTAGAAAGCACGTAGGTATATGGGACGTTTGGAGCAGTGTTTTCATCCATGCTGCAGGAAGATGAAAGACATAAAATTTAGAAACACAAGCACCTGTATGCTGATAGAGCCCTCATTATTAAAATTAAGTTTACTCAGATAGCTACATGGCAGAAATAGAAAATGTATGAAGAAAGGGCTTACAGTTGATATGTAGAGTGCCGCCTAATATTAAGTATGACTGCTAAGTGTTAACTTGTCTGCTTCGTTCTGTCTGCTAAATATTGTAGGAGGCAGATCAAAAAGATTATACCTTCATATAGTGGATAGCAGTCTTACCAAGCTGCTCTATTATCCTACTATACAGTCTCGGTTGTTGTGTCCTTGGGCAAGATACTTCACCCGTTGCCTACTGGTGGTGGTCAGAGGGCCCGGTGGCGCCAGTGTCCGGCAGCCTCGCCTCTGTCAGTGCGCCCCAGGGTGGCTGTGGCTACAATGTAGCTTGCCATCACCAGTGTGTGAATGTGTGCGTGAATGGGTGGATGACTGGATATGTAAAGCGCTTTGGGGTCCTTAGGGACTAGTAAAGCGCTATATAAATACAGGCCATTTACCATTTACCATTTATCCACACTATTGTTATGTTATTCCACTGACATCAGTTGGACACCTATGTGAATCGCTACCTTATAGTAGTGGAGGGGTTTGTGTGTCCTACTGATCCCAGGGGTTATGCTGTCAGGGAGCTTTGTCCCCTCGCATGGCAAATTGGTCCTGGGTGAGGGATCACACAAAGAGAAGAGCCTTCAGAAGACCCTTATGTGTACACGACCAAAGGAACCATTCACCCTGCTTGGGATGGAGTTACTATCCTAGCTCAGGACCACTTTGCTCGGACTAGAGCTGCTACTTCTCCATGTTGATGTCAAGGTGCTGGGTCTGGTGACCCAGTGTTTGTGTTTTTGGTTAAATATTCTTTGTTTATTGTTGTTCTTGGTTTTGGTTATCTTAATTTCTTAAGCTCTCAGGAATCTTAGTGCTCCCTCCCTCAGTGTTCATCTTAGCCTGTGTTGAGTTTCTGTTCCCGTGTCCCACGTTTCATGTCTACTCTCCCCTGTCTCTGTGTTCCCTGTGTGTCCCCAGTCAGCCGTGTCTCCATGTCGCAGTTTCTACTCTTGCCTCTGTGCTTCACGTTCACTCTGTTTTCTCTGTCAGCCTTGCCTCCTTGTCAAGTCTGCGTCTCTGCACCTGTCTTTTGTTTCCTGTTTTACTTTGATAGTCTTGTGTCCTGCATTCACTGTTTTGAGTTTTGCTTCCCCTTCGTCTCGTTATGTCAGATTAGTCCCAGCTGTTTCCCTCCTGTTTTCCATTCCCTCGTTACTCCCTGGTGTATTTAAGCCCTGTGTTTTCCTCTGTCCATTGTCATGTTGTTAACCATGATGTACCTCTGTGCTGCGTGTGTTTCTTCCGTACTCCCACTTTAAGTTTCCTAGTTTCTTAGGCTTTTGGTTTGAGTTTCATGATTCTAGTTTCTTATTTTTTGGTTTTGTTTTTTGTATCAGTGTTGGAGTTTTTCCAGCAATAAAGCTGCTGTTTTGGGTTTACTCCCCCGTGTATAAGTCCTGCATTTGGGTCTGTCACACAGCAAACTACAACAGTTGAAAGGAGCCAGTTATGATGGTCAGGCATTTGATAAGGATGCGTCCTGGTGAGGTGTGCTTGACACATCTCAATGGGAGGAGGTCCCGGGGAAGACCCAGGACAAGCTGGAAAGATTATTTTTCTTGACTGGCCTGGGAATGCCTCGTTGTTCCCCTAACTAATCTGGAGGAGGTGGCTTGGGAGAGAAATCTGAGCTTCTCTGCTGATGCTGCTGACCCCGCGACCAGATAAGAGCAAGAAAACGGATAGATGGAAATTAGTTGGAGTCACAACTCAAATATTTCCTGACAACAGTATGCACAGAGACCATGCCTTTCTACTTTCACCTGTATGCACCTTCTCTATTTTTGTTTTTGCTGCTTAGTAGAGTTAGCGCTTTATTGGCTAATGATGCGTCAGGCTAGGTCTCAAGATCACACATATACATAAAAAAGAAATGATCTTAATCTGCGAATTATTGAAGATGGCACTTACATTTCATTGATTACAATATCTGGTACCCAGAGATTTGTTCTTGAAATTGAAATCCGAGTAGTTCCACAGTTTTCTGGGTCCCACTTGGTGAATTCATTTTCCCATTGCTGCAACACAAACCATGCAGATGTAAACATAAACACAATATAAAACCTGCTGGCTACCATTTAAAAACTCGAGATAATTAAATTTAAAAGGGAACCCCAAAAACTTTTCTTTTATCTTAACACTTTTATGTCACTAATGGGTTTGCCTATTTGCTGCCCAAAAAGATTTCAAGGGCAAAACTTAAACTTTCATCTATAAAAACATTTTTTTATGCATATATATGGGTAGAAATCAGCTGTTTCATTATTGCTTGAAAATGTACTATGAAAAAACTGCTTACAATATCTGGCCATAGAAATGTTGTGAGGAGCTGGGCTTTCTCATCCTGAAAAAGAAGATTTTAATTTATTTATTCTCAAAAAAATAGAAAATTGCCCTCATGGAAAATTGCTTTTGACCATTTTATGCTCTTAATGTTGTACAGTATGCAGAAAAGTGCATGCACATGATCTAATAATGAAATGGTTTCATGGTAACAAAGGTGTCATTTACCACTCCCAAAATGCCAAACACAGTTAAGAAAAGGCCAACGTTAGTGACTGTTGTTATGTTCACCACAGGTCGAATGGCGTTCAGGTTGAAGACTGGCGAAAGAGCCTCCAGCACTGACGGTGTATCAGGGTTGGAGCAGTTCAGTATGGTGGAGCTGTACTGAGCTACGAGGGAAAGAAGAAATGTGCCCTTATGATGTCGCAGCAAATACCTTTGTCTGAACGCCCACAATTACAACTCTGGAAAACGCGACCCAAATACGAGTGAGGCATCATGTATATCTACATCTAAATCTAAACTTGACTTTATCAAGTTTCAAATTTGAATTTCAGTTTTTAATCTAAAAGTAAAATCTTTAAAATCTAGACAGGAATGAATTGGACAACATGGTCCATAACATTTCTGGCTAAATGTGTATTTTAGACAATTTTTGGCTGCTAGGACCTCATGTTTCCTTTTCCTTGAATATTTATAAGACTAGCTAACTGTCAGTGTGAGTGGCGCTGACAAAGTGAACAAGTCAAGTACAACGACCTTAAATTTAAAAAAAATCCTCCAATACAAAACATGTACACTTTATCCTTTAATAGGTGTTATAATCAGACTATAGGAAATCACATTTGCAGTTCGGAATTTCAACAGGTATAACATCATTTTGTAATAAGATTATTTTTTAATAAGATGTCTGACACTGTAGATCATGCACATAAAATAAGCGGTATAGTGCAAATAATAACACAGTTTGATGAACCATTACAATGTGTCATTTATATGTTTAAATACTATTTAGTATTTTGGATAGTGACTGTGAGAAAATCAACACATCAACAATTAATTACACAGGAGATTCAAATAATCAGTAATATAAGAATTAGTTATTTTTTAATAATATAAATAAATGTGTATTTGTACATTATAGGAACTTACCATGCATGAGCAGAGAGATGAAGATTAATAGAAGCTTTGAAGGCCTGACTTTCAGCGAGCAGCACTGAAAACATTAAAACTGTGGTTGTCAGTTTGAGTGGTGTGATAGTGGCGTGGGAATCTTTTTAAAGACAGTCATTACAGGTCATTAAAAAAATCAACGTTCAAATCGAACCTAACTGTTAAACCTTGACGTTGTTAAATATTTCTTCATCTTAGATCTGTTAAACATCTGGTAAGAAATTTATGCAAACCTTCCTTGTATGCCCACAATGTAAAAGCAGGTTTATATCTTTTATCTGTTAGATATACACAATCAACAGTACCGTAGTTACAAGTGTGAATAATGAATGAGGTGTATCTTGGTCTTGAAACTGATGTTTTAGATTACTTGGGTTAAGTACCACACTGCAATATGGTATAATCATCATTGTATTCTTAAGTTGCAGATAAAATTACATTTTGTAACTGGTAACACTGTGTAAACATATTATTAATATAATCTCAGGAAATACAGAAATATCTGTTGGGGTTTTCAATAAGAGGGAGAGCCTCTGTTTTCATGATATCACAACATTATTTTTTAATGTTTTTCCAGTCTTAAAAACAAATTAAATATCCAAGGCTCCATCCTAAAAGACCATAAAGGTTGGCAAACATATTTACAATGTATTTTTTGTACACTCAAAATAGATAAATATTTGAATACCTGCATCCAGTCCTCTGAGCCTTGGTTGACTTGCCGGTGGATGTCTTGGAGGTCCTTGCCCCCTTTCTTTAGCTCCTGCACAGCCCCGTCCTCCACTGCTGGCCCATTTTTCTCTTGAGGCCCTTCATAATCTTCAATATTTTCCACAGCAGTCGTGGTCTTAAGGTCTATTTCTAAATCAATGAGAGAAAAAGTATCAGAATCAGAATCTTTAGTGCCATAATGCTAATAGCACAACAAAATGATGTGCTACTCCATTCAGTGCAAAGCAAGGGAAGCAAACAATCAGTTTAACTATTGAAAAAATACATAAATAAAAAATAAAAAATATGTTCTGAAAATAAATATTGTATAAACAGTATAGAAATATAAACAAATAGATAGGTACATGTGTGGTTAATTGAGTCATTATTGATTGCACAGGTTGTGAAGAGAACATATCAATGTTCAGTTATTGTTTATTATTTACAATCACAACAACCCCTCAATATGTGCCGTTTATTTTGTTTTTTATTATTCTGTGCTGCCTTCCTGTGGAGTAGTTCATGTGCCGAGGATTGTTTGATTTAGGTCTTTGCAAACTTTGCAAAATAAATTATTTTGAACTCTGTAAAATCAATTATTTCTGTTATCCTGAATTTCCTCATGCTACTGATTGTTAACCACTTCAAAGCTACTTAAAAACTACATACCCGAAGCTCTTGATTTCTTATTCATTGGTGCCATGGAAACAAGAAATCCCAGAAATTGTGTGAGGACTCGGATCCAGTGAAGGACGGGAGAGAAGTCAGCAGACCCACACAGCAGGTTGGTGATGGGGTTTATTTGTCGCAAACTGGCCACCATCAGAGGCAGGCAGATGGAAAAAAAAACATCTACAGAGAGATAACGGTGTGTGCTGAGGCCCAGAAACAATACAGATTTACAATGTCGCAGCCTAGTTGACAGAATTTGTGCGTGTGCCTGGACATTAGCATTAAATACTGTTGGCATGGAAACCCGTTCCATGTAAGATTACATATTTTTCTCTATACTGTAATTTTTTACACACTCTAGAAGAATGTTCCCAGTCCAGTTTCTATTCAAACACAACTGTAGCCAGTTTCAAGAAATCAGTGTAGACTTTTTGTTGAGTGTTACTCACATATGAGGGGTATGGTGTTTCCAGTGCCCGGCAGCAGGTCATTCATGATCAGCGGGAAGACGGTATAGCTGAGGATGAGGGTCATCTTGAAAGCGGACCTGTCCACACTATGTGGAAAGCAGCTGAGGAACAGGACGTTTACCATATACTTAGTGACCCGGCACCTCAATCTGATCTGTGGAAAGAAAAGAAGAGATAACTGAGGTACTCTTAAGCTGTGAACCATGCTTGTCATTACCTGGTACATGAATGTTTGATATAACTGTATAATTCAGGATTTAGACTGAATTTATATTTTTAGGTGTGTTTTAATTTTGCAATAATGTTAAACATTTAAAAAATATAGGGGAAAAATTACAACATAGCTTTGATTTTATCTTACTATTTATTGTAGCTTCTCATTAGAATCAACTTACATGAAATTTAAACTCATCAGCACATAAACCATCACTGTTAATATCATTCTCTGTTGCTTTATCTGAGGTGATATCCGGTAGCTCCCATTCACACATGGTGACCATCAAACTCTTGGAGACTATTGCCTTTATTTCTGCAGGTCTTCCAAGAAAAATCTTTATGTCGCTCGCTATGCGGGGAAGAAAAGTGAAGAGAAAAATGCTGACTTTAGTCAGAGCTCACTTAAAGCCCACATTCAATTTAGATATAAGTAAAAAGGGTGAAACTGATATGCATAAGTGTTAAATGTTCTTACCAAAGTGCAAGTAGGGGTTGAAGGTATAAGTACAGTTTTGTATGTTAAAGGAGACGGTGCAGATATCAAGGTTACAAGAGCTGACAGCCTTGACAGGTAGACCGTCATCCACCGTACTATTACTACACAGGGAACAGGATGTTTTTTTGTGAATAGATGTGTGAAATGAGGACATGGCATAAATTAAAAGCACTGTTGATGTTGACAAACAACCCCAACAATAACCCCATTATGTCACAGCAACAAACTAAAACTAAATTATTTTGTAAAAATACTTCTTGATGTGTCTTTTTGAACAATATTCAGGAGAACCATTTTCAAAATCCAAAAATTCAACATTCTCAAATCACGGGATTAGATTTAGGGTTTTTAATTAAGTGTAATCATATTCTCTTATTTGCATATAAGTTAGATTTGTAATTTCAAAACAAAGGCACAGAGGATTTGTGGCATTTACAACAACAGAGTATCCCACATAATGTTGAAACATTGATTTTTAGAGTTTCTAGATGTCTGCTCTTTAGGAAATACTTGTGCGGAGTTTGAGATAAAGAGTAAATTATTTTGTACTTACAGCTCGTTGATTACAGGCTCTGGAACACACAATTTGGTTCCGGGGAGATGTAGCAGCTCAGTACGCCACTGAAATGGGTCCCAACTGACAAACTCATTGATCCAAGACTAAAACAACAAAATTGGTATCAGCACAAATAGTAGGCAAACCCCTGCATGGCTACTAAAATTATTGCAGTACATAGTGCAATAATAAGTGAGGAGAAGTTCAGCCTTTTCATCCTGGAAGACCAGAACAAAAAGTCTCTAACACAGAAAGCCTCTCTTTGAAGAAGTTTGAACTAGTTTGTGACAGTCCTTCAACTCAACAGTTTCAGATACAATAGATACCAAAATATAAAATATGCATACACACTGTTGGGAAGCACTAATGACATTGTAAATAAGCTCATGTGACAGGTGACATACCGCTCCTAGTATCTCACACAGAGCGAAGAAAGTGCTGACATCGGTGGAATTTGTCATTTTCTCCACAGACCATATGTCACTTACTTCAAAGACTGGAGACAGACACTCCAGCAGGGCAGGTTTGTCTGGTGCAGAGCAGTTCACCATGTAAGCACTGCAAAGAGCTGATGAGGCAACAAAATCATGAATCTGAGTGTAATTACGTCGTAGTGTTTGGCTTGCAATGGGATTTGGCTGAAGTGAATTCAGTAGTTGTCAATTCAATTGTCTCTCTCCAGATTTAATGCTCATACTTTTACTATATTTAACGTCATTGATTAGCTACTGAACACACTGTTGTTAAAACTGAAACTCAAACACTTTCATTGTGCTTAACAAAACACATACCTGTCTTGAAGATCAAAATCATGGTTCGCTTGAGTGACGGAAGAAGCTCCTGTAATCGCAATCAGGAGGATTTATGGATAAAAATGGTAATAACATTTTGGATTCAAGTAACAGATATGCACTATTATTAGTATTTAACTAACAAGTAACACTTGTGACAATGTAACGAGAAAAAATTCCTTACCATAATGTTGCAAGTGAAAGTGTTGTATTCCAGCTGTTTTTTGAATGGAAACTGTTTTATTTGGTATACTACAGAATAATCATCTCCTTAAATAATTGCCACATTAAAAAAAAAATTTGTTGACAGCTGTATTAGTCAGCAGCAGCAGAGCAAAGGTGTGTCTGCTGGTTATCTGGGAAACTTACTCTTGCAAGACTAAACTGCGAAGATATACATATTGTCACTAAACAAAGCGTGATGTGGACAAACATTGGGCAAATGATGCGGAGCAGAAGGCAGGACAGCTGCTTTGCTTGTAGGTGTTTTCATACAAAGCACAGATAAACCACAGGTAATGTAAGGTACCTCAGTGTGTGACTTGAAAATGCTGAGGACTGACCACAGTAGCATCAGTGTCACACATGCCCATCACAGGCAAATCAGAGAAACCTGTGACAAGCAGGTGTTAGTCTGCCAAACAAGCTTTTATTATTTTATGTAACATGTTTGTTTTTTTTAATAAATTAAAATTCACCCATTCGATGAGAACAAAGAAATAACCTGAGATGATACTACTACTACTACTACTAATAATAATGAAACAAAATTCCTCATGTCATCTTGGCTATACTTGCTTTGATTATAATCACTTTCTGTGTTTCTGCGTCACTACTATGTCAAATTCTCTGTTGAATTTAAAATGTAATTTTCTTTTCTCCTTTATGAGTTATGTATCAAGATACTTTGTATCAGGTTGGATTTTTAGTCCAACTGTGGAAATTTTCGATATGTGATCATAATGCACCACAACAAGATTCCCAGCCTAAGTGTTACTTTGTTTGTTTATCAGTGAGCAGAAAAGTGTTAACAGACTAAATTATATTCTAGTAATTAATTTAACTATAACACTATTATACCTATACTGCAGTAGCATGGCTACAAGCTATAAAACATAATATTAAGCCTATTACTTTTCCATATACATTTAATGACTGTCTTCCTAACTGTGATGGAGAACTTGCAACATTTTAAATAAAATACATATTGGGATCATATCAACATATCAGATTCTTATATTTGTTGCAATATCTGTTTTGTTTTTTTGATTGATGATAGTTTGATTTCTTACTCCACAAAGTAAAAGCCACCAAGAATTCATTGTGCTCCTGATTATTTAGTTTTTAGTTTAGCTTCAGAGCTACTGAGTGGACAGATGTGTAAAATTTCACACAGTTCTCTGCTTGGATGATATGATACCTCATAGACATCCAGTATTTCAATGAAATTTTCAACAACTTTTACACTCAGTCAGATTTACAGCTGTTGTCTAGCAAGATAAGTATTTATTCATAATCAAACCTCATGATAAACATGAACTACATGATCTATAAATGCTACATCAGTACATGTTAAAAAAAAAAGTGACCTGTCCTGAAGCATCATATCAATATCACCTTTGTCATTTAATTTACTAAACACTGAAACTCCTAATATTTGTAAAAATATTTTTAAAAAAAATACTGGGGGAAAGTGTTTAGAGTGTGCTTGAATGTCTTAAGACTATACTCACAGTTCACCATACTTGGAGTGAATATCCTATATCGCCGGAGGCTGGGACTTCCCGGTGATGCGTGGCAGCACAATGGACGCATAGTCACTGAGCTCTGTTCCAACTGAACTAAATTGCGGCCTCCAGACTTGAAAGTAATAACGTCAGCCCTTTCAAAAAGGGATGAAAAAGGGAAAATCTAAAAGAGGACAGAAAAACACTAACCAATCGAAGACTGAGGAGGCAAAGATCCAAAAAAGAATGGAACCACACGACAAGGAAGATGGCGGCTGCTTGCTACCTAGCCATGAGTCAGCGTTGCCTGAGTTAGGAGGAGATAGCATCATCCTCCGGGAGATCGCAAAAGTGTCCAAGGAGCTTGGCAGCTTTAAAGATAAAGTCCAAGAATCATTGCTGGGACTCACGGAGGACACTGGCAAAAAGCTGGCCGATGAGTTGGCAGCGTTTAAACAGGAACTAAACCAAAAGCTACTCGAATGTGTGGCTACACAGCAGTCACAGGGTAAGGCCATTGCGGAGGCAAAGGGACATAGAAGGACTTAGGGCAGAGGGACTTAGGCTTGCCTGGAAGAAAAAAGTGTTTCTGGGAAACAAGTAGATTTCTTTTTGACCACGACTATGCCTTTGAAGTCATGGAGAAATGCAAATCCTACACGGGAATAAAAAAGGCACTAAAAGAGAGAAACATTCGGTTCCAAACGCCCTTCAAGCGGATTTGCATCCACTGGAGCACTGGCCCACAGACTTGCGAGGACACAGTGAAGGAGCTGAGAGCACGGGGCATTGAGTTGGAACCCGGGACCCAGCACTGAAGAGAGAGTACATAACGCATTTTCATGGCACGGAGTGGAAACGGAGAGGGACAGAAGGCCACGAATGGAAACTCAAGTCCGACGCAAACTGCGGGAATATAGAAGAGACTATTAAATATGAATGACAAGGAGGATAAGAGCTAAACTCACAAGCAAACAGACTATATAAGAAGGGAATATGCACCATTTGGTTTCATTGCTGTTCAAGTTGGTGCGTTGATAGTTCAGTTGATCAGCTTTATAAGTTGCCATATATGTTGGATTCATCTAGTGTAAGTGGGATGTACCTGCTGGATAGTCGCCACAACACTAGGGAGAGCTCCCACCGTATGGTGGGTCCTTACTCTCCTCTCCCCAACAGGGACCTAAAGGGGTTGAACGATCCTGAGTAACTGGAGGACTCCATATGGGCTCTATTGTTTTTTTGTACCTATCTTAGTTTTGTGTTAACAGTGGGGGTGCAACGTTTTACCTCAGTGACATTTGGAATGCACATTCATGGCTCTATCTGGTTATAATAAAGTCCAACGTTAAAGGTACTCTCACTTACTGTAAATGGGCTCCAAAGCCGGGCAAAGCAGGGAAAAATTCTTAGTAAACTGAAAAGAGAGGATATTGATGTGGCATTTCTACAAGAGACTCATTTGGTGGGCCTTGAGCACGAGAAACTTAAGAGACAAGGTTTCAAGCATGCTTATTACTCTTCAAATGGTTTAAGACATACAAGAGGGGTGGTTATTTTAATATCAGGTAGGGTTATTTTTTAACTTTTTGCTACAATTAGGGATAGAGAAGGCAGATTTATCCTGGTACAGGGCAAATTGGATGGGGAATTGATCACGTTCTATAATGTTTATATTCCTCCAGGTTCCACATTTGATTTCTATAGGCAAGTATTCGAGAAAGTAGTGACAGAGGCACAGGGACTACTTGTCTGTGGAGGAGACCTTAATATTACATTAAAACCACATCTGGACGCATCGGGGATGAGAATATCTCTATCACAAAAACTAACTAGAAAACTAAACCTTCTGATAGAGGAGATGGGATTGGTGGATACTTGGAGGAACCTTAACTCAACAGCAAGGAACTATACTTACTATTCACATCTACATGCAACCTATTCGAGAATTGGCTACTTCCTCACTTTTGGTACTGACATGAACAGAATACATGAGTGCCATATCGGGTCAATGGACGTTTCCGACCACTGCCCTCTATATTTATCTTTAAATCCTACTCAAAGGAGAAAAATAACCAACTGGAAATTAAATTCTAGTATACTGAATGAACGGACATGTGAACATTTGACAAAAGACATTGCTGAATACCTGGAATTCAATGATAAAGATGAGTTTTGTGGGATGCGTGCAAAGCAGTGATGAGAGGAAAAAGTTATTACTATAACCTCTAATATTAAAAAATCCAAAGTTGCAAGATTCCAGAAGTTGCAGTTGGAACTATTACAATTAGAGGCCACACACAAAAATACTATTGATACTAAGACAAAATTAGAATGGCAAAGAAGAGAAATCGAATTGATGAGATATACACCCAAGACGTCCAAACGAAACTAATGTTGACCAAACAAAGATATTATGAGGGGGGAGGTAAATATATGAAACAATTGGCATATAGATTAAGGAAACAACAAGCAGACAGAACAATATACACGATAAGGGATCTGGAAACCAAAATGGAAATGCAGGGTATAGAGGAAATTAAGGATTGCTTTAAGAGATACTATGAAAAATTATATTTACAACCACCCACAAACGATGACGATCAAATGGAGAGTTTGCTTGACATGCTACACCTCCCTAAACTTACAGTAGAAGAAAAATCGTTAGTGAAGCAAATTACAAGGGAAGAACTTCACTTGGCAATTGGTAAACTCAAGGCAAACAAATCTCCAGGTACAGATGGTTTTACTGCAGAGTGGTACAAGAAATTAAGGGAACCTTTCACACCGGTCTTACTTAAAACATTTAATTGTGTCCTTACGAAGGGAGAAGCACCCTCCACACGGAAACCAGCCACAATCTATCTTTATACCTAAAGATGGTAAAGACTAATTAGAATGTTCCAACTACAGGCCAATAAGTGTATTAAATGTAGCTTACAAATTGTTTACGTCAATCATAGCACATAGACTTGAAGGCATCATCCCAAGGATAATAAATCTAGATCAAAACTGGATTTGTTAGGTCGCGCCAAACCCATGATAGTGTTAAGAGAACTCTGCAAATTATTAGACATATTAATTTAAATAAAATACCAGCTATATTATTGAGTCTAGATGCTGAAAAAGCTTTTGACTCTGTGAGATGGGAAATTTTATTCCAAGTAATGCGTAAATTTGGGTTTAATGGGTCGATCATTACAATATTGAGTGCTATAATAGTCCAACTGCAAAAATAAAGATCAAAGGTGAACTTTCAGATGCTTTCAAGCTTGAGAGGTCCACAAGATAAGGATGCACTGAGTCCACTCTGATTTGCCATTTTTATAGAGCCGTTGGCTCAAAGCATTAGGCAGAATGATCAAATAAAAGGGATTAATATTGCTGGAAGTGAACAGAAATTGGCCTTGTTTGCAGATGATGTTTTGGTTTACATATAAAAACCTACTGAATCATTTATGGAGCTTATGTCAGTGTTAAAGGAGTATGGGTCCTACTCGGGATAGAAACTGAATATACAAAAAACACAAGTTCTTAGTAGCTTTTATAGCCCCCCCCCCCCCCCCAATTTGCTCAGCAAATACAAACTAGGCTGGGACAAAAAAATTATCAAATATTTGGGCATTAACTAATCAATGGATATAACCAGTTTGGAAGAAATCAACTACTCCCAACTTAAAAAAGATATCATGGTAGATATTACAATTTCTATAGAAAACCCTGACAGATACTTTGCAGAATGGGATAGGACCCAAGAGCTAAGTTTAAAACACTTCAGCTTCCCAAAGATAAAGGAGGACTAGGCCTCCCTTGCCTATATGACTATCATACGGCAACACAAATAAGAAATCTGGTGGGCTGGTGTAAACCTGGATACTGTTCAAGATGGAAGGAAGTGGAACTTTCCTTGGGAGGTAACTTCCCTGTTGGGGCACTGATAGGAGATCCCTCAGAGTTATGATTCCCGGGCAACCCTTGGATAGTAAGCTCAATAAAGACATGGAAAAGAGTACTTAAAAAGTATAAATTAAACCAGAGGGCCGGATTCCTTAGTTGGTTTACATATGACCCAGAGACCGACTTGACATTTAAAACATGGGCTAATAAAGGTCTCATCACACACATTACCTTGTTGAAAGATGGAAAAGTGATGAGTTTCCAGGACCAACGTATTGGTAATGTCACAAGAAAAACTGCGTTCACCAGATATCAACACAATTTCGACCCGCTCCTCACGTGTTAACCTCTTTGACATGTCAATGGCTGTGAACAAAGAGAAACTTGTAAATAACTCATGAAAGAATAAAGTTACGTTGAAACCAAGCACACCATTGTTTTTCTTGTGACATTACCAATAAGTTTGATGTGTCACATGGCCCTCTTCCTATTGAAAAAACAAAAGTTGTATCCAAGATGGCCGACTTCTAAATGACCACCATGGTCACCACCCATCTTGAGGAGTTTGCCCCCTCACATATACTAATGTGCCACAAACAGGACTTTAATATCACCAACCATTCCCATTTTATTACGGTGTATCCATATAAATGGCCCACCCTGTAGACTATTTTTTTAATGGAAAGAATAACTTTTAGGCTAAAGTTGCAGGCGGACTCATTTGAGGATTACTGGTTGAAATGGTTGAAATATGTACAAAATGGGAGGCCCGATTTTGTATAATCTCATTGTATTTTCTGGTTTGTTTGTTTTTTTCAGTTTTGTTTTGTTTTCCTCTTGTCCGTTTGTTTTTTTGTTTTATTTTGTCCCCCCCACTGTAATTAAGTTGTATTGTTGTACATGCTGTATAAATAAGAAAAGCAATAAAACATAAATAATAATAATAATAAAGAATATCCCATATAGCCTACCTTTGTGTTAAACAAAAACTACAGTGCTGAAACTGGAAGTTTTAAATATCAAATGGAAAGCAGAAGATGATGCCATGATTGGCATAACGTCTCAAAGCTAAATTCCCTGTTTGAACGTGATTGCTTTGGGACCTGTCTGTGTGAACTTTTTATGTTGTGTGGCTCGATAGGTGTGGTGCTCTGGCTTCCTCCCACAGTCTAAAGAGGGTTAAATGTATGATTCAAGTGCAGCTTGTAGTCTGAAGTACTTAGAAGGAAACCATTATACTATATAATACCATTTATATAATCTACACAGGGATATGATTGTGCGTTTCGAAATGAATGTCACTCACAAATTGAATTAAATTTTACAGACGTTTTATTTTGTATACAGTGGTTTCCTCCATTTAAAAATTGTACAGTACAACACAGAAGGGTAAAGATGAATGATTATAAATGCAGCAGAGCTAATTTAAAGTCCAGTATGAAACAATAATGCAAAATACAGTATAACTATACTATACATACTGCATAAATGTGCTCTAAGAAGGTAGTTTTTCACACCATCTACAAAAATGACAAAATTTTGGTCAAAATGCACTAACATTCAACCCACTAGCACAAATGGAGAGCTTTAAAACACATGGCAGTTGTCTACTTATTGTACGAGTTCACCCAGATAATGATGATGGTGATAAAGCTGACCGAGATGAAGAGAATGTAGAGGCCAAACAGCAGGCGGTCTATGATGAAACCCACCTGCATCCACTCCTCTGAGCTTTGGCTGTCCTTTAGCTCCTGATCAACCTTCAGGCGAATGGCCTGGAGGTCCTTGCCCAGTTTCTTGAGTTCATACACAGCCAGGTCCTCCGCTGATTGCCCCTTTGGCTCTTGAAGCCCCACATAAGTTTCAATAGCTGCCACAGCAGTCCTGGTCTTAAGGTCTATTTCTAAGCAAAGTCAAGAAGAAATATTCATAGTCACCTAATCTTGTAACCTTAGATTTCTAAACTCGTTACTTATGTTTGACATACCTGAAACTCTTGGCTTCTTATTCATTCGTGGCATACAAACAATAACACCCAGAAATTGCAGAACAAGGACTCGCATCCAGTGAGGGACAGGAGAGAAGTCAGCAGACCCACACAGCAGGTTGGTGATGAGGATTGTTTCCAGCAGACTGGCCACCATCAGAGCCAGGCAGAGAGAAAAGAACACGTCTACAGAGAGACAAAGGAACCCAGAAACAATACAAGTTTACAATGTCACAGTCTAAGCCACTAATCTATATATTTTTATCTTAAAAGCTGTTCTTTAAATGCATATGTAAATATAGTTTTAAAAAAAGTGAACATTATTTACAAATTTGGACATAATAATATTGATTTGACTATTTCACACATGTTATGTATGTGTATCTATAACAAGTATATAAGTATACAATGCTAATACTGCATTACAGTATGTATGTGAGTACAGATTTTCAACTTGACTCTATAAGATCGAGGTCTGATATGGGATGTAAGGATTCCCTTAACTTTCTTTAACCAGTACCTTTCATATTATATATATATATATATATATAAGTATATATATATATATATTTTTAGTATAGGATAAGTTAATAATTAAAAAACATAACTACAAACAGTTTCAAGAAATCACCGTAGACATTTTGTTGAGTGTCACTAACTTATGAGGGGTATGGTGTTTCCGGTGACCGGCAGCAGGTCATTCATGATGAGCAGGAAGACGGTGTAGCCGAGGATGAGGGTCATCTTGAAGGCGGACCTGTCCACACTCTGTGGTGGCAGCAGGAAGCTGAAGAGGTCAACTGTGATGAGAAAGCAGCTGGGGAGGAGGAGGTTGACCACATACATAGTGGCCCGGCGCTTCAATCTGATCTGTACAATAAGGGAAAACTTGGTCAGGTATGACCAAGCTGTGAAATCTTCTTATCGTGACCAAGTGGATCGTGTATGTAAGCAAATCGTGATTTTAGCTGTGTTGGATTTACAAAACAGGCATTATGGACACATTAATACGAGGTATGTGAACAAGCCCAAGTATGTGCTCCTTTCTGCCTAATTACAGCAGTTTATTGGCACTGCAATCCACCTACTTGAAATTCAAGCTCATCATAATAAAGATTCTCATTCTCTCCATCATGATTGACTTTATTGGCGGTGATTTCCAGCAGCTCCCATTCACCCATGGTGGCCATCACACTCTGGGAGATCTGTGTTATTAGTTCTGCAGATCTTCCAAGATAAATCTTTATATCCGATGCTGTGGAAAAGCAAAGAGGAAAATACTGAGCTAAAGGTGAGCTCACTAATTGTCCACATGTAATGTATATGTATAAAATATTTTCTGACCATAGTGCAAGTAGGAGTTGAAGGTATAAATGCAGTTTTGTATGTCGAAGGGGAAGGTGTAGATATTGAGGTTACAGGAACTAACAACTCTGACAGGTATAGCGAGATTCACTTGACCATTACTGTACAGGTACAGATAGGGAACAGGCGGTGCCTTGTTTTCCTCCATACTGTAAGAACAATTAGAAAAATGATGGCGTGAATAACAAACATGGCACCTATTTGAACATTTGCTAAGAATTACAGTGTCTAGTAGTTAGACAATTATGGACCTATAAAAAACATAGCAACTGCACAGTTACATGTAATAAATATTGCTGTAAGATGGTCAAACATTAACAAAGACAAATACAAAATGTATTTATTATTAGGAAAATATAAGGAAAAGACTTGTTTTGGTTCCATAGATTATAATATGTGTATGCTTTGAGAGGCACAGGCTTGGTAATATATCACTTACAATTCATTGATTACAATATCGGGAATCCAAAATTGGCTTGAGGGAAGAGCCATCATGTCTGTACCACACTGAACTGGGTCCCAGCTGACAAATTCATTTATCCACAACTAAAAGAACAAAACTCATGACAATGGATAGATCACGCATGCTACACGTCATCATGATGTTTTAAAAAACATTATTCCTGTATCACAGAAGAACAAATGTAGCCGGATCATTGCAGTACTCACACACTGTAGCCAAATGTAAGCGGTCAAGAGTTGTGCCTTTTCATCCTGAAAGACAACCCAGTATATGCCAAGGGATTAAAAAACATTGGTGTTGCTATGGAAAGAGAATCATTTGAGCAATGTGGATATGATTTATCCATTTCTCTAAGTATTTTGCCTTTACTTAAAGAGTTTTAGAGTGCAGTCTGTATACACACTTGTTACATTTTATGTGATGTGATGTTCTGATCGGTGAACATACCACCCCTAGAATCCCATACAGAGTGAAGAAAATAGTGACATTGGTGCATGTTGACATGTTCCTCACAGGCCGTATGTCACTCAAGTCAAAGACCGGAGACAGAGCCTCCAGCAGGGCAGGTTGGGTTGGCTGAGAGCAGCTAATGGTGTAATTACTGCAAAAAGCTGATGAGACAATGAAATAATATTGAGTGTAATTATGTTGCAATGTTTGGCTTGCAATAAGATTTTAACAAGAAAAAAAAAATCTGTGTTCATCTTGTACTTTGTAGAAATCATTTGGAATTTAATGAATTCTATATTGATTTGAATTTCCAATTTATAACTCAGTACAAGATAATTTCACTAATCCTGAAGTTCTTTTACTATGTTACACAAACATTGTTCAGTAGACACCAAAAACTTTCTTCTAGACTTTTTCTTTTTGAAACTGATGCTGACCTGTTGTTGAAAATGAAACTCAAATACTCATAGTATTGTTCAGAAAATTCTCACCTGGCATGAAGATACTGAGGGAAATAATCAGGGTAGACTTGATTGATGACAGGAGACCCTTGAATAAAAGCAAGTACAATCAAAAGGTCTGATGGTTAAATGATGAAATGTTTAAATAAAGTAACAGAGGATGTATTGAATTGGTGATGCTGTATTGATCCTAAGGAATAACATAACATAAACACAATGCAGGTATACCTTACCATTTTGAAAGTGAAATTGTTGTATTCCAGCTGCTTTGGAAACTGTTCTTTGATATACTAGTGAATAATAATCTTCTCAAAAATGGACACATTCAAAAAATTTTGCTGTCAGGCCTATTAGTCAGCGCCTACAGTCCTAAAGTGTGTCTCTACTTATCTGGGAAACTAACTCTCGCAAGTCTAAGTCAGCCTTCATGGCCAAGATATACATAATGTCACTAAACAAAACGTGATGTGGACAAACCCATGGAAAAGTTGTGGAGCAGGCAAAACTAAAGGCAGGGCAAGTGCTTTGCCTGTAGGTGTTTTCAGACAACATGCAGATAAACCGCAGGTAATGTACTGTACCTCAGTGTGTGACTCGAAAAATGTTGAGGACTGACCACAGCAATGTCAGTGCCACACCTGCTGATCACAGGCAAATGAAGAGGTGTTGCTGTGTGACAAACAGGTTGACTTTGCTTTCATGCAAAACCTCCTATCAGATAACCTTTTCCTTTTTTCAACAATTGTGCAAAGAACAGTGGGCCAGAATTCCTCCACAGTGACGTTAAAAACGCATCAGCAGTTACCACAGATGCTTGATTGCAGTTCATGCTGCCAAAGGATGACATAACCAGTTATAAGGTTTAGGGGGCTTGCACTGATGTTTGAATATCTTTTTCTAAATCATGAAAAACAGTAAGTTATAATTTAAAGGCAGATTTTTATTTATTCTTTGTATTATCTTTGTCTGCACTACAAACACTTCATAAAGGCAGTTTAACTACAGTTGCAGGATCAGTAAACATGATGCACTAAAGTCTCCTCTTGCACTGACGAGTTTGAAAAAAATGGAGAAATAAAATACATTTCCAGAAGATTTTCATTTTTTTTAATTTTTGTAAGAAAACAATATCGTCTGAGACAACAGCACGTGTTCACCCCCCCTTCCTTTTTTTTACAATTAAAAAAGTAACATAGGAGAAAGTGTACTTGTTAATATTTATGAACATGCACATGTTTGTTCTTAAAATACCAATCCAATAATATCTTTGCATATTTTTTCTTGAAGAATGGTGTTTTTTTCTCTTTGAAAAAATTACCCAGGCTCATTGTAAAACAATGTATTATATTTACCAAAATTCATGGTATGTACCATGCTTCATGTGTAAGCTGTGTGTGTGGCTCTAAATCAAATTAAAAAAGAAGATGTTGCCCACCTCTCTTGAACAATAATGTCATGCTTAGTTTTTTTCAAAAATATGTATTATTTATTTACAAAATCAGAAAATACGAATTTAAATGTGAAAAGTGACTCCTGTAGACCTTCATGTCATATTTAAATCTTGACTTATTTAATTCATTTGTAAATGTATGAGAGCTTTTGTGCTAATTAACGTTTTTAACAAACAAAGCAATATATTAGGTAAAGCTGTCTGCTACCAAGCACAAATAAAGGATAAATACAACAATGTGCATCTGCTTATTACAGAAAGAAGAAATACAATAAAACAGAATGAAAGAAGGCAAAGTTATGATCGAACAGAAACAGGCTGACTTTAAAAGCAGCTCATTTTGTGCACACGCCTTTGATGCACCCCTCACAATGTGTGGGCTCATGCGGGCTGTCAACGTCAAAGCTTCTGAAATACCGCTTCCGTCCACCAGGGTTTTTATGGTAGCACTTTTGTTTTATTTTCTCCACCAGATTCTCCATGAGGATGTGCACATTGTCAGATTCCACGCTGGGATTCTCCATTGGAGCTTCGGAGCACATCTTGCAGTTCTGGCGTAAGGGCCTCACCTTGACAGTGCCCTGCCCGTTTTTCAGGCGCATGTGGAAGAGCACCTTCACCTTGTTGGAAGGCCATTCTCTTCTGCACATGGAACATTTAAACCTTGGAAATGAAAAAGAGCATGTGTTACTTTACTAGAAGAGTCTAGAGTGATTATATGATTATTTTTAATACAAGTTTAAACTTGCATCGAATTGTTTTTAACGAGACGGCACCCACGCAAGGAAGTGAAACGAAACAAATGATGTCAGCTCCATCTTACATCTTCAGTTCTAGTGTTGCTAGTCTAAAAAATATGCTCCCATCATTGAAACTCTGGAATATTCTTTTTACTTTTAATGCACTAAGCCTCCTTAGCAGCTACATTTATTCCCTCATCTTTAATGTTGCAATCTTCATGCACAGTAATTGGCATAATGCAACTATATTTTTATATATTAACCTATGAAATATACCATACTGAATATACAAACCACACTGACCTTGCACCTGTGTTCCTGATGTACTGCTTCCAGCCCATGTCTAGGTGGTTGTCAGGCTCAATATTTTCATCATACTCTAAATACCAAGAGTCTCCTCGTTTAAGACTCTGTGCTTTAATACGAAAGATACGTATCCATTCAGGTGGCAGCATCTTTTAGGTTAAAGTGGTCGCTGGTAGCTGAAGAAGAAGGATAAGTCTAACAGCTGATGTGTGCAGTAAACAAACAACTGGTGAGAATGAGTCATACTCCTCAAGCTGCGAACTTTGACTGTGGCTCTGCCAGAAGAGTTTGTGGGGAAGACAAAACTTACAACTGTAAAACACGCTATCTTAACTTTCAGTTACAGTTTTGTACAATCGATACTGAAAGCGTTTCTTGTTAAGCAACACTGACACCTTTTGGTTGCTCTCCATGCTCCTCTTTGCCCAGGTAGAGTCAGAAGGCTTTTCTGTATTGCTATACTTTTTGCACTTAGTCGGTGTGACGAAAATGTGCAAAATGTTTTCACTGTGTATAAAAAAAAAGACATTAGTGAACATTAGTGGAAAAAAAGAGCTGATAAAAAACATTAGTGAACACGTGATTCTTATCATCGTGCTTATAACTCAACTCAGCACTATACCTGCACTCTACTGATTTTGTTTTTCTTTTTGTAGCTTCTCCCTGGTAGCAGGTAGCTCTGCATATGTCTGTGCGCATGTTCAAGCAGGTAATCTTTTACTTGTTAAGCAAATGTGTGAAACTCTACACTATGGAGTCATTAATTATAATAATGTAGAATAAGAATATATAACATTCATTTATTTATTTGCTTTTTCTGGTAACGTAAGAGCAAAAAAGATGTTAATTTTACATGTTCACCACTTTATTTATTTATTTATTTTTGCCAGAGTGAGAATATTTCACTCAAAGTAGTGACTGACAACAAATGTGTGCACAAAGGCTAAACCAAAAACCAGCATAAACCAGCAGGTTCCAGTGTTGCTACAAAACATTTCAGTTTCATTTCACTTACAATCTAATGATTCGCCATCTAATATTCTGATGTTCATTGTATAAACCATAACTGAAACTTAAGGAAGCCTGCTTTGCACTGGTAGCTTTTGGTTTCCTCTCAGCTGGTACAGCCTTATTTAAAGTTCGCAGCTTGAGGAGTCATTCTCACGAGTTCCTTGTTTACAGTACAGATCAGCTGTTAGGGGTTTCTTTCTTCTTCAGCCGATTTAATTGAAAAGATGTCACCAGAATGGACACAAATCTTTCAGATTAAAGCAGAAGATCTTAAGCAAGGAGACTCCTGGGAATTACAATATGATGAAAATATTGAGCCCAATAAGCCAAACTTGGACTGGAAGGAGTACATCAGGAACACAAGTGCAAGGTCAGTATGCTGAACAACTGTTAATTACTGCAGCAGGTTTGCATTGAGTATTTGCATGAGTGTTAATATTTACACTATTGTATATTTGTGTTACATTAATATGCCTTACATTACGCAATGTACGTGATAAAAGTACAACATCAATACATTTTAGTTATTAAGGAATATTTGTTCATTCCTTGTTTGGTACAATTCCAGAGTTTGAATGATGGGAAATAATTGGAAGTGGTATAAATACAACTTAAATACAGATTTTAGTCTACCAATACTTGCCTTTAAGAGCTATTCTAGCGATTCTAGCTCTGTCTGGTATTGTGTAAACTGGAATAAGTAACATCAGATGGTTTGTTTTCCTTTTATGTTCTTGTTCTTCACTTTTCAAATGTCATTATTACACTATTAATTAGCCAAAAAGCTAATAATTTGGTCTGCTCAGTTACATCTAAAGATATATTTATTAGATTTTCCTCTTTCTTTTATGACATGTATTGTATTACTGTGGTGGCACATCACTGTAACACTGTAATGAATATACTATGGTCATATTCACCTATCCATCCACAAGTTTCCACTTAGTATTCTCTAAATAAAACAAAAAAGCTGAGTAAACATAAAAAGCACAAGCTTCTTCCCTTTGAAATATATTCAACTTTCATAGCTCGATAGTAATTTTTTAAAACAAATTTAAACATAAACATCATATGGATCACACATTCATCCATCAGAGGGGACACAGTTAAGCATGAGAAGCTCAGTTATATCTCCTCCCACTGCCCTTGTAAATGCATTTGATTCCACCCAACATCTCTACTACTTACAGATGTGATTCTGAGTGCAACACATAGGGCAGCTATCAGCTTTTACACAAATCATGAGTTTGTGTGGTTGAAAGAAAAATTCTGAATTTTTTAAAAGTAATTTTGACTTCTACTGAAACAGACATTCTCTTTCTCTTTTTTAATTTCAAGTTTCAAATGTTCCATGTGTCGAAGAAAGTGGCCTTCCAACAAGGTGAAAGTGCTCTTCCACATGTGCCTGAGAAATGGGCAGGGCACTGTCAAAGTGAGGCCCTTACGTCAGAACTGCAAGAAGTGCCCAAATGCTCCAATGGAGAATCCCAGCGTGGAATCTGAGAACATAAACACCCTCATGGAAAAACTGGTGGAGAAAATAAAACAAAAGTGCTACCATGAAAACCTTGAGGAAAGCTACCGACCTTTCAGACTCTATGAAGTCAAAAGTCCCCATGAGCCTGAACACTGTGAGGGGTGCATAAAAGGAGTGTGTACAAACAATCTGTAGTTTTAAATCTATTTACTTATATTATCAATATCTGATTCGGGGGCTTTAATTATGCTGTTTGCCTCAAATAATGGTAATGTTAGTGCTCAGTCATTACTTCAAAGCTGAGGGGTATACAATTCACAAATTCTGCACAAGCAAAACATGAAGTCCATTTGTGATTAGACATGTGAAAACTTACTGTTTACAAACAAAATGCACATAAGTCAAAATTGTCTACTATCAGTAAATGTAGCATAATGTTTACAGGAGTCACTATGTCAAAATGATTTGTAAATAAAATAAAAAAAAACATAGTGGTGATGTTGCAATAAGAATTTGGGAATTTATGATATTGTTTCTTCTGTTGAATGCATTGTTGTTGAGGTGGATAGCAGTTTATTTATTTATTTGTCTTCTGTTTAATGAAGTAAGCTAAATGACATGAAAGATCATATACAACTGTATATTATTATTATTAAGATTTATATTTTTCTTTGTCCCCTGTTGGTCTGAAGTGTTCTATATAACGAGCAACTGAAATGAAACAAGTGTATCTTTGTGCCTCTTTGCTAACAACCTCTGTGGTTTAAAGTAAGAATAAAAATTGCAAAAAGATGCAGATTTTGCACATATAATGACACTATTTAGCAAGCATAAATTAAAAATGAATTAAAACTTTTGAAATCGCTGTTGAAAATGTGTCTGCATCTGTATATTGCCAGAGCTGGAAGTTGTTCTTTAAAGACAAATTTACTCACATCTTATCAGTTTTGGGCCTGTTTCTTTAGGTACGTTGAGCAATGGGAAGCATGATTTGATCAGGCTGCAGCTAAAAGGCCTTAGAACCAGCTGCATTCAGAAGTCACGCAGATACCATGAGTAGCCCAGTAGTTGAAATTATTACATATATTAAAAAACATCATTTTAAGACAGTGTGAATCATGTATGAGTAAAGGCAGTAAAACATCACTAATGGGGACAGAGTATAAATGCATTAGGTGGAAACAGAAACTATTTCATAAGTAGTAGAAGGTTTATGTGTTTAGGTTTACAAGATGATGAAGGAAGGCTTGCAGACAGCTGTCCACATGTTGTAGCTGTTTACGATCACCAGGGGGCAGTGTCACTGACAACCGGGTTGAGGCCTACTACAGCTTCTACTTTCTTTCAGCTAGTCACCGAGAAGAGCGGAGTTAAATCGAAACTGCAATCGAGTGTTAAAAACTGTGAAAAGTGTCCAGTAGCGTCATTTTCTGTGATTTTCGGGCTTTTTTTTGATCAACTTTAATGTACACACGGAAGAAAAACGAACCGGTTAGCTAAGCGGTACTCTTATTTTGAAACAGGAAACAAGGGAAAACGTCGCCATGGTTACGGGTAGCATTTGGCTAGCTTCTTAAAGACGCTCTTCACATTTATTTGCTCGATACTGTAGTTTGAGTACTCATATACCATGGAGGAGTCCGATACTTACCACATACGACCCAATCATCAGCAGAAGTGAGTTGATTCATGTGGTTAAACGACTTTTTCCCCACACAAGTAAAGAAAACTTAATTTAGCATTTTAGCTAGCTGATTCGCGGTCTACTTTAGCTGCGCAGTTGTTCCAGCCTTGAATAAATGAAATCTAACGTCAAACTTAGTTTAGTAGTATAAATACTACCATTCGTCAATCAAAATAATGTGGTTACGTGTGCAAACTTGAATTTTTAACCGAAGTTTAGTCTGTTACAGCGTTCATGCAGATTTATCTGCAGGAACTTTACCTATTTTTCCTGTACAATGCAGATGTACCAGGGCATTCAAATGTGATTACTTTAGGCATGTAATTACAATATACAGTGCCATAGGTAAATAAGTTTAAAATGCAAATGAAAAAAAACTTATAGCCTATTGAATATAGAATGTATTGTTCACATGACGTTTATTAGCATGCATGTTGCCATTATTAAGATATTTGTGTATCAGAGGCTCATTGTGCTCGTTGGAAGGTTCATTTGCTGTCTTGTTGTTTTCCTGTAAATCTTGCAGGTTCAGGCCAGCTGTTGTGAAGGAGTGTATTCGTGAAATTGTGAGGGAGAGACTGTCTGGGGTGCAGTACAATCCAGAGGAAGTCCCAGAGCTGACACGTTCACTGGCAGACTCTGTGAAGGACAAAGTAAAGAGTGAGTGAAGCATTGTCGCTCTCATGTGCGGTCAAAAGGACAGAACATTCAATTATTTCTAAAAATTTTAGCCGCAGCTTATAATGACCACTTTAATTATAGAATGTGGCAACCATCTGTGTATCTGTTTAAATAACAGTAAACTTGTGTTTCACGTAGAGGTACCCAGTTTTTTCCAAGTAACTGAAAGGTTCCTTCAAACGGCTGTTTTCTGCATTTCCACTGTGGTACTCAGACCTGTAAAGATGAGGCATTTTAATCTGCTGCATGTAAATTTTTTCATGCAGCTACCACTACATCTCAGGCCAATATGTGTCATGATTTCCAGGTTCAGTACTGTGCAGAAATCTTGAGTCATCCCGCATTTCTTCATATTTTTCTTCTTAGGAGCCAAACTTTTTTACATTTTTAAAAACTGGTCCTGAGCAATAGTTCTCCAGGCTTTCTGAATGCCATGGCCAACTTATTCTCTCATTTTCAGTCCAGTCCTTTTTACCTGACCATTTGCATCATTTTCGTAATTTTTAACTTAACTACTAGTTAACTACTTAGCACTGATCTATAAACCATTCAGGGGATGAACCAGTGTTTGTGTCTACTTATAACAGAAAACTTGCCAAAGAACTCGTTTTAAATTGTGTCTTTAGGCACTTTGTTACAAGCAGCCTGTCACAAAAACACATGATTGTTCCCATTACTTTAGTTGAATATAAGAAAAATGAACATATAATTTGACAGGCATAAAATATTTTTTGAGCCAACATGGTGATTCCCAACAAGTTATTTTGTCAAAATCAAGGATATCTTAGGATAGTGTCCAGTGTGCTAGCATTATATTGGGGAAACTGACGAAGTGGAAGATAAAAGAAGATGTGCCAGGCTTAAAAAACTATGTACAGCAGATGAACTGTATCTGAAAGTCATTCAGACATCTTTAGGTAAATAAGGTTTTTTCCTTAAGAAGTTGGAAAAAAATCCTGCAGAGACCTGACACAGGACCTGAGAGATGGAACTGCCCCTTCTGCTGATCCATCTGCTCTTCACTGAAGGTTAATCAGAAATGGTCTCACTGAATGGTGATTGTCAGGAAGCCATTCTTTAAGAAAGGAAAAAGAGAGAAAAGGCTGAAATTACGCCAAATTACACAAGACACAAGATCTGGACTGAAAATCAACATGTCTTAATGAGTAATGAATCCAAATTTGAAATTTTTGGTTCAAGCCATCAGTATGTATAGACCGAGGACAGTCAGAACAGAGACACAACAGTGAGTGTGTACACATCTATAAGACACGGTGGAGGCTCTGTCATGGTTGGTGGCTGTATTTTTACCCAGTGGTGTTGGGGATCTATCTTTTTCTATCGGTGTTAGCTTTTTGATGCGTGTTGACTTATTCAGGGCTCCAGTACCACAATGGTTTGAATGCAAACATTTCTGAAAGTTTCAGCAGTGGAAATGCAGCAGTGACAAGACTAAAAGGATTGTGGATCTTCACAACAGCCTGTTGGAGCAATAAATGTATAACACCATAAATTCCTGGCCCCACAATTTTAATGAATTATTTCCCATTTAAACAAATTTGATTAGTAAAAAATATTGACTAATATTCATATTACACAGTATTTTTTTTCTTTTGGATGTACATATAAAATACTATCCTATTCTCTTTGTGAACAGATTCAGGATTTGACAAATATAAGCTTGTTGTGCAGGTGGTCATTGGAGAACAACGAGGGCAGGGAGTCAAGTAAGTCTTCATCTGATACTGGAAACATTGGTCTTGCTCTTGACTTTCAGAAACTGACTTTGACACAGGAATTAGGGTTAGGTCTCAGGGCTCAGTGTATTTTTTAGACATGTCATACAGTATGTTGTACCAGAGAACGGAGACCGGATCATTCAGGTTATTATCAAAGATCTGCTCTTCATATTTACATCATCAGTATCAGCAAACACCTGATTAAGGTAAAACTGTAGTGATTCAAAGTCACTAAAAATTTGAAGTATCAGTAAAAGCAAACGGTAGGACCGTCTCAAGAAGACACAACCATTATTTTACATTTTTTCAACATAGTTTTTTTTTTTTAAGTAGTTCAAACTTTAAGATTTTCTTAGCTTGGTCTCTGTTTGTGTTTTTTCTCTCCCCAGAATGTCTTCCAGGTGCTTTTGGGATGCTGACACAGACAGCTATGCAGAGGATGTTTTCATGAATGTAAGTGCTCTGCTCAGTCACAATTTCATCACTCGAGTCCGCTTTCTAAAAAGCACTCTGATTGTCCTTCCACAGGACAGCTTGTTCTGTGTGGTAGCAGTTTTTGGAAGCTATTACTACTGAGGAAGAGAGGATGGACCACAGGAAAAAAGACCTACATGAAAATGAGCTGGCCTCAACTAAAGAAGCGACGCACATCTGGTCTTAAAAATGAAAAACCTCATTGAGATTTTGTGACTTATTAAGGACAAAGACTTGTTATGGCTTTTTTTTTTTTTACCTCAAAACATTGTAATTGTATAAAATGATACATATATTGTTACTGTATACAAGGTTACAATACTTTATGTTCACTTGGGTCTATTATATGCCCAAGTTACTGTTTATGAGAATAACATCTGAGCTCTGTGAGTTCTCTGAAAGCTGACTGCTTTCAATGTGCAGTTTCCAGCATTTTTTAATACATGTAATAACATGGTCATCTGCTCTATGCACAGAGAAAGGCCAGGCAGGTTTATTCCAAGCCAAAAGCCTTTAAAGTGTCATTATCTTCATACAGTTTCACAAGAGTCTTTAGTTTGTTTTATGCAGTAAACCTAACAAATGAATAAAGGTCAGATTTAATATATTTGGTGACATTTTAATTTTTCACCTCTACACCTGTTAATATAACTTTATTTATCCCACACTGTTGAAATTCAACTATCACAACAAAAAGTGAATCAAAGACATACAAAAGGCTATTGTTGGTACAGGAAAATGTTATTGTGAAAAAACAAAAGATTGTATTATTTCGAGCAGTTGACTGAGCAGAACTGGTCCAGCAGAGGTCAGTATCTGCCTGTAATCGCCAAAATCCAGATGCACGGATTTTTATTTTATTTTTTTAAATTAAAGTTATGTGTGTTCGGGTCGGAACCGCCACGAGTCCCGACTTCGTCAAAGGAAAAACAAATTGTTCAGCAGTTTGCGGCGGGACTCCTGGTCCCTGTTTCTGCACAGAGCACGAAACAACTCAGAAACAGTTTTAGGTCCTGGTTGGATTTAGCTATAAAAAAACCTTCATGGTAGAATTTCACCAGCAGTTGCACTCTAAGATGATGGAGTTAGTTTAGGAAACCTCGGTATGAATGTCTATCCATGTGATAACTGGTCAGCAGCTTTCAAAATAAGAGCTCAGAGACTGTCTAAGTATTTCCAAGATGAAGTAAAAGAAATCATGAATTGCCTAGGAAACGCACCTTCTGTAAATATACAAAACATTAACAAATTATTCTTTACTATATATTAACATATATTCATTAAGTGATGCCGTTTTGAACAGTGATGGCATCAAGCTGAGAGCTAATTACACAAGGCTCCGCTGACAAACAGGTCATAAAAGAGCAGGAAAAGAAAAGATTTCATTTGTATGTTTATAAGTTGTATCTTTAAATGCTTAGTTTTATTTACTGATGCAGGAAATTTATGAACCATTTTATGTTATATCTCGTGTTAAGCATTGAATGTTCTTGGATTCTGAATGAATAATTCAATTTAAAATTCATTGACGTCAACACATTTTTCTGTCAGTGTTCCTTTGGTTCCTGAATCAAAGTCAGTCTGACTGCGATCTAGTGCATCACAGATTCAGCCATCGTGAGTTTGTTGGCTTATTGCGAACATTATTTCTGTGGTGTTTTCATTATTGTGATTATTTAATGGCACTTTCAGAAGTGAAGTGATAGCTTTGCATGCTCGACTGTCTTTTCATCCTTTTATGTCAAAGACAAATGGACTGTATAAAGCTGCAGAAGTAATACTGTATGTGGATAGAACAGCACTATAATCAAACCGTGCCTGAAAAGCTTCCCTGTACTTTGTGACCATGTCATTACGTTTACGTTTACATTACCTTTTTTTTTCTTCATCAGGCTGGTTCCATCACTTTGTAGCTTGAATTTTAAATGACACTTTAGCTAATTGTTAGTTACTGGGTCATTAATACTAAATTAAACTCTTTAGCATTTAGTTTTAAAAATATGGCATAGTGTCATGTCTAAAGTTTTTTTTTTCCATCTTGATGACATGTAGGCATCTTCCATACTTGTGCCCAGAAGTCTCCCTGGACTGTGGCCAGAAGCAGTACTGACACCCTGTCTACACTCATAGCCCCCTGGCTTCTTATTGTAAATTAAGTGAATTGCAGGTGTTTCTGTCTGTGTGAAAAACATGTAAGATCTTCGTTCAACAAAATCCATAGGTGTTTAATTGGACTGAGATGTGGTTTCATCTGCCCTTTGGATGGAGGCATTGTCAGTTTGGAAGCGAATTCTCACATCAGGATAAACCTGTTCAGTAACTGAATACATTGGATTACAGATAAAGGTTTTATTGATTTGCAGTGACACTTATATCTAAGGAAAGAAAAAGTCAACCCGTCACAATATCCACCACAGCACAACAAAGTCTCAAGAAGCACTCAGGACAGGGGTCAAGGGTTAAGATGTTTCCTTTAAGTCTTTTTTCTGTCCGCAATTTAACAATTTAGGGACTATAATATATCAGTTTATACTAACATATACAAGATATGGGACTGTTGTGCAATAAAAGGTTAGTAAACTCCAGATGATTGCATTACACAGTTCAGGCTTGTTTTTGCGATAAACTGGAATTAGCAGAAATGGTTGTTATGGGTATATGGTACACTGGTTATTAAAAAAAATGGTACAAATGATACAAAACATTCTAAACTGACTAGTTAGTTCATATTTGGGGCAGGGATAGCTCAGCAGGTAGAGTGGTTGCCCCATGATCGGGAGGTTGGGGGTTCGAATCCACTGAATGGTTACCCTGCGGTACCCCTGAGCAAGGTACTGTCCCTACACGCTGCTGCCCCACTGCATTACTGTTATTTTAAAATAAACTATAGTTTACAACAACAACAAAAAAAAGAAATACCAATTTGATGGCAATGATAAAAGTGCCATAATGGCATTTAAAACAATAATAAACAAAGCCATAAAGTCCACACGTTACACAACACTATACAAAATACCTTAGGTTTAGTTAAATGTATGGCTTTTGGAAATTATTTGGTCACCTAGCAACAATCCACAGAAAATGGTGCATGCAGTGACTTTCTTATTTTTCATACAGTCAATATAACTCATGCATGCTGCAGAAATTGTGGAATGCAATATGAAGACAGATATCCACCAGATAAATGAAATATGTTTTTTTTTCTAGAAAATTGAAAAATGTACATTTCTTTGCTTAAACAGCCCACCTGTCTCTCGTCCTCAAAACTCGGAGTGCCAAGCAACCTTCAAATGTTTAAGCTGTTCCAGAAACTCAGTTGGGTTTGCTTTTGGAGCTCTGAGATTAGGGGTCTCTCACCAAAGCAGTATAGTTTACTGAGATTATAGGACAGACCTTTAAACTGTGGCCACAGGTATTACATAGAGGTGTAACTTTGAGCCATCACCCTGGTTCCATTAAGATCAGGCTGGCCTGAGTGACCTGGATTGTGGCTATAAAAGGGAGGGTGAGTGCTTATGATGAGGGAAGCTTCTTCCAGAAAATCCTAAAAAGCTATTTCAAAGGCTTACTTGTGTTCCTTAGCCAGACTGCTCAACTGTCTTCCTCCAGTCTCTCTGTGTATTCTGTCATCTCTTGGGCAGCTCTCAGATGTTGATTGAAGCTGTTTAAGTCACAGGTTAAATGATCAACTTATGATCAGCTTACCACTAACATAATTATTTGTTATCCTGTGAACAGTCTGTAAATCTTAAGTGTGAAGCAGATAAGGCCAAGTCAAACGTGCACAAGGTTGTCACAGTTGTCTTTGTTGGTATGCAAATAGTTGTGTAGTAGTTGGGTTCTGCCAGACATCAACGGAATGACAAATAACAACTTAGACTGCACGCTAACATAATGACTTCAGGGCCTTGCATTACTTTGCCAGCCCAGCACAACACCAAACTTGGTAACTTCTTTCCATTCAGAAAGGAAATACTGCAAACACTGTGAGACAAAGCAGAAGAAGCTTAAGTGCGTTGGTATTTGAAGCACCTCAGGACTGCTTTTTCTCAACAGGCTGGGTCATGTTGAAGCAGACAGTTACTTAACCAACAACACTGACACTTTGACCAAATATAATAATTGTATGACACACCAGGATATTCAGTATACAGGAAATTCAGAAGTCATGGCTGATAAGGAAGTCTACAGACTACTTAAAGCCAGGGATACTGCTTTCAGATCTGCTGACAGTCTGAGGGCAGCCAGGGTCAACCTGTCACATGTCGCATCAGAAGAGCCAAACACCGCTACTCCTGCAGAGATAGGAAAGGCTTTAGGAGTCTGGGGAAAGGCATTTAGACCATCACGGACTACAAACACCCACCAGAGACCTTTGACAGTAACATTGCTTCCTTTTTCCTCCACTCAGCTCTCACCCACCAGGGCACACATGCGCACACACACACACGCGCACACACACACACACATGAAAAAATAAAACTTACATCAGAATGCTGTTCATAGACTTTAGCTAGGCATTCAACACAATCATCCCCCTTGGAGTTAGTATGCAAACTGGACCCGCTGAGCCCGAACACCTCACTTTATAATAGACCTCATCAATGGGGGACCACAAGCACTTTGGGTCGACAACAACACATCGACCACCATCACGCTGAGCACTGCAGTCCTCCAAGCATGTGGTTTCATTAACTTTGTGGATGACACAAACGTAATGTGGTCTCACCAAAAAAACAACACAGAGAGGCCAACCAACTGGTCGTGTGGTACAGTGGCAATAATGACTTCTTAAATGTGGAGACAACAAAAGGGATTGTTCTGCTGTGGAAAGGGTGAGCAGCACCAAATTTATGGATGTGCATAACACAGATGACCTTTCCTGGACAAACAAAAATGCATTTATGGTCAAAAAAGACAGTACACACAGTAAACTTCCTCTGCAGATTGAGGAGAGCGAGAGCCCCGGTGCTGATTTTGTGCTCCTTCTACTGAGGCAGAATTGAAAGCATCTTGACTACCTACATCACTGTGTGGTTCAAAAAATATACTTCCTCGAACCGCAGCAGCGCCATTTACTGCAGTGCACAGTAAATAGCGCAGGAAAGCTCACTGCTGTCCCCCTGGTCTTCTTCATGGACCACTTCGTGGGCTCAAACCTTTACTGTACATGCATAATTCATATTCTTCTAACTTTGAATTATTCTTATTTTGTTTGTGGACTGGGTGAAACAATATTTTACTCCTGTGTATGACTGGCAAATATGGCAGAATTGACTTGTATTAGCTATGTATTAGGTTATTGCAGACAAAGGTGTGATGAGTTGATTACCTTGTTTCACTGAGTTATATGGAAATTAGAGCCGATGGAAGATCAGTAAGAATCCAGCAGTGGCAGTGGCACCATTAAATGATGTCTGAAATCATACTTCTCTAGATCAAACAGACAATTAACAAAACAACTGAGTTTGAACAGGGAATTTATTTCATATAACATTGCTTGCACAGATGGAAATGACTCAGGCGGCACTTATGTAAATGTATATAAAACTTCTTTAAATACATTTAATCTAATATTAAAGTATTAAAATGAATTTATTGATCTTTTGGTCTACTGTGGCTTTCACTGTGAGCACCATTACATACTTTCTCTTACTTATCCCAGTGATTACCAGCCATTTATCTGTCACATGTGCCATTTTCAGTCTGTTTGATGTAGTCAGTTTTTTTTTAAAGTGGTTCTAAAGGTATTAGATCAAAAACAAGTGAGACACATTTGTATTTACTTTTAGTTGATTACATTCCTGATGTACAGTTTTTAAAATGTGGGCTAAAACACAGTTTGGATTTTAATAATAATAATAATAATAATGGATTGCATTTATATAGCGCTTTACAATCCCACTATTCATTCACTCTCACATTCACACACTGGTGGAGGCAGCTACAGTTGTAGCCACAGCTGCCCTGGGGCAAAAAGCAGAGATGAGATTCTGAGGCCACCGAAGTGAAAGCCCTTCGCCACTTGGCTGCTCCTAGAAATCCTGTCCATAAAAATTATGAACAGAGTTGGTGACAAAGGGCAGCCCTGGCGGAGCCCATCACCCACTGGGAATGACCCCGACTTATTGCCGGCAATGCGAACCAAGCTCTTGTAATGGTTGTATAGGGATCGAATGGCCCGTAGCAATGGGCCAGACACCCCATACTCCCGTAGCACCTCCCACAGGACACCCCGAGGGACACGGTCGAATGCCTTCTCCAAGTCCACAAAACACATGTAGACTGGTTGTCAGTCTATTTAATTTAAAAGTCTGAATATTTAGAAGCTTAATCTTTAGGCCTAATCTTTATTTTCCTGTTATGCTCTGTAAACTTTGTAAGTAGGAGAAACCCGGAAACCAGTTAAATTATTATTCATCCAAGAACTCAAATCTAGCATATATTTGCATCTTTTTAACTAATTAAAGCATCTGCTTTTTAAATGCATCCCATTCACACTAATCATCTCACAGCTGATAAAACTGAATATATATATTTATAATGTATTTGAGTTCATTTACAGTTCAGCTGTGCTTCACAGCCAGATTGAAAAAATCTAGCTTTTCAGTGCACCAAAATAATAAGTAAGTAAATAAGTTCAAACTGAGCATCAGAATGAGGCAGAACAATGATTTAAGTGACTGATAGGAAGGATAAAAGTAATTCACATGCAACTTGTTACAACCAAGGTATGCAAAACAGCATCTTTGAACAGCAGCAGAAGACCACACCGGGTGCCACTCCTGTCAGCTAGGAAAAGAAAACTAAAAATACAGTTCACAGCAGCTCGCCAAAATTGGATGATAGGAGACTGGAAAAACATTGCTTTGAGAAACATTCAGTGATTCACAGTAGAATTGGTGATGTAATGGCGTGAGGGACATGATTTTTGGCACACTTTGGGCCCCTTAGTACCAAATGAGCACTGTTTAAAGATCACAGTCTATCTGAGTTGGTTACCATGACTATCCCTTTACCAGCACGGTGTATCCATCTTCTCTCTTCCAGCAGCCATCATGAAATGATAGTTTGATCCATACCTCTGCTAGCCTTACCTCCAACAGCTGATGACAGGAAACTTAGCTCTTTACTACGGAGGTCTTGGTCTATTAAAAATGTGCAGCTGCAACACAAACTCCAATGATTTTGCTTGTTTTCAGTACTGCCTGATGTTTTCCTCCTCGGTTACATTAGATCAGGTTCAAATTAAAAAGGCTGAACAGAATACATGTTTATCTCAGCATAGGCTCCTTCACCGTTCCAGACAGTTGATATCACCACCCAGAGTGCATTGCAAAGGACTAATGGTGAGATTGATATTCCACCCATCTATCCATCCATCCATTCACTTCTGCTTCTCCTTTTCAGGGGGCGCTGAAGCCTATCCCAACTGTCTTAGGGCGAGAGTTTTGAGATTGTTAAAAATATTATGAAAATTAAGTTCTATGGTTTTTAAAAACATCAGATTTAAACCGAAGATTTTTAATATAATAGGATATAAGTGTCTTCAAAGTGCAGGTCACTTTTAATTAAACTTCAACCACCTTTTTCTTCACCAACACCAATATTAAGACAGACAGTGCTATTGAGAAGTTGATGAATTTCAGACAGACGTCCAGCTGACAGGATGTGAATGATCACAATCATGTGAAAAATCTGCACTTTTTTTTAGTTTCATTCAGAAAACAGTGAGCTTTGTTAACATTGCACTAAAACATCAAACCTCCTCACATTGCTTCTGTTGTATGTTGTATGTTTTTTCAAGAACTGCACAGCGAGACTTTACGATGTAAGAAATGATTTAGATCTAGTTTTTTTTATGTAAATGCAAATACTAACTGCTGTGTGTTTGTCACTCAGGAGACAGCGACTGCGGCATTTTGTTCATACCCTCTATTATAATTTGCTTTCATCACCCTACTGGCTGCTTTTCTGGAAGCAGTATAATTATGTTATACGCTAGATACACCTGGAGGATGTTGTGCCTGAATGTAGTAAATGGTTGACATGCTTTACTCAGGGATTCTTTTTTTTTTTTTAGCATGGATCATTTGCATTATTATGTTGTCCAGTTAGTCCTGTGTTTCATCCTTAATTAATTAAAAAAGAGGTTTGGATGGGCATATGAATTCAAAATTCACATTTTGGTTCTTTTTAAATTATTCAAGCAGTGTTTCACCGAGTGGTGAAACCCTTCACATATTTAATTCTTTAAAATAATCATAAAAAAATCAAATACTGGATTTAAAAGACTGGCGAATCTTTCTTTTTTCATTGATATTTTATAGACACTTGATTTTGGGAGGAAACAGTGATCGTATTTTGACTTAAAAATGACTTCCTGAGTTTAATTCAATTATGTTTGTGAACAGTTGTTAAAGATTTATATTCTCAGTAGGAGGGAAGGGCTTAGAGCTGAGAGCCACACTAGGGGAGGCTGGAAAGTGGTGAGGAAGCTCTAACAAGCAATTTGTTTTTCTTTTAGTCTTTGAATGGGATTTGCTGAGAACAGCAGCCCAGAAGAAGCGTTGCTTATTATGTCCTGTTTAAAATAGTCTCAACCACCACTTACTGGACATCACGGTGTGGGTTTTAAAGCTGTATCACAGGAACCAGCTGTGCCTTTGTCTTTGTCACAGGTATTAATATTCAATTCAATTCAATTTTATTAATATAGCGCCAAATCACAACAACAGTCGCCTCAAGGCACTTTATATTGCACAGTAGATCATACAATAATAAATACAGAGAAAAACCCAACAATCATATGACCCCCTGGAGCAAGCACTTCTATTAATACTATACTAATACTAATAATGCTTAAAAGTTGGCCCTTTATTGGTGAAAACTGCTGCCATTTATCACATGACGTTTACACCAGGTCATTGAATAAAACACCACAGACACATTTTCTATTATTTAAAAAAAAATAATGGACTGGTCAGCTTTCCTCACAGTTTATGTTTGGATGTGTTATTTAAACCTTTCACTTTTAGTTTGCCTATTCCCAAAAGCACACGCAGTGATTAAGCAGGTCTATTGATTTTTCAGAGTAAACACTTTTCTCTTGAGCCTTAATTGCTTTTCCGGCTTAAAGCCAGCAGATGCACCTAAATACCTGCCCCTCAGAAATGATTTCAAACTACTTTGGCTCAAATCAGGTAAGGACAAACATGTGGAAATAAATAAATCAATAAATGGGGACTGAATGAAGTTGGAGGGAATGTTCATTAAATCTTGACTTAAAATCCTGTTTACATTTTTCCTTTTATCTCTTTATAAACTTTTTTTCTGGCTCTATGATACTTCATTAAAAATGATGATTGTTGGAGGTGCTTGGTAAGGTTTACATTTAGAACAACATAATAGGATCAATTTAAGTGCATCAATAAATCAAACCGGGAGAGGGAAGGGAACAAAAACGGGAGTTTGAAAGAGGAGGAGGACATATCCACAAGAAGTCTTAAAATACCGTTCGATGTAGCTCAGATTTGTGTCGTCTTTTTATACGCTGCCATATCTTCTGCATAGTTTAATCTGACAACCTGTAATTATCATTGTGGCTGACAATGATAATCAAACTCCCTCTCAGTAGCTATATTTATAAATTAGCCATAATTACTGGATTGCAGGATTTGCATGAACACAGTCGATGCAGTGGTCACCATAAGTTCCACCCAACTATTAAGAATTGGTCGTTAATATAATTAGGCGAAAATAATTATTGGTGGCAGTTTGTGTGTTGTTTTTGTGCACACTTTGTGAACACTCTGGGTTTCAGCTTTTTTTTCTTGGCTTTTTTCATTCTCTACATGCACTTTATAATCTTCTTATTGATTATACATTTCACTCAGTGATGCAGCGTGTTATACACATTGTCTGCTTGTATCAGATTTTTATACTTTCCACAGAGTAATTGTGTTTTTATTGCTGTTATTTACTTTGCTGTTTATGAACAGCTTCGATGCGCCGCTGTTACTGTAGGAGAATATTGGCTGCAGTCACTCATCAAGGTTTCTGGTGAAAATGAGTTTTCTTTGAGTTGCTTTATGTTTGGACTTTGAACAATCCTGACCTGCTTTGAAACCAAAAAACACAAACAAACAAAACAAAGACCAGCCACCTTTTTTTCTGCTCTGTATCTACTTCGTTCTCAATTACAGAATAAGTACAGAAATATAACCAAAGCTCATGTCCAACAACAGAGCCGTCTTTCTGACACCTTAAGCTACAGGATGATAATCAGGGTCAATCTTAAAATGTACTAAGCTTATCAGACTGCAAAAGAAAAAAAACACACAGTGTACTGTACATATAAATACAGGCAAATATATTTCCAACACGAGTCCTTTCTTTCTAAAACCTCTGATTAATCAGCTAGGGTGAGTCTTAATGGGACTTTGAAGTGTTGTGAAGTGGCTTGCATGTTTCTTTGGTGTTCTTGTTTACTGTCATAGCTCTGTTTCACAGCCTCCACACTCTTTTTGTTTTATATATTAAAATTATGATTCTGTTAATGATTTATTTTATTTTAATAATGTGTTTTCTGAATAAACAATGACACTGCTAGGCTTAAATTGTACTAATGCAACAGAAACTTTGTCAGTTGTGGTTACAAATAAATGAACAGTTAATGCAGTTAATATAATTACATTGCTGTCATTGCATATGATCTTAAAGATAATCTGGTGTAAGGAGTGAAATAAGCATTTTTGCTCTCTCTCTCTCTCTCTCTCTCTCGGCCTTTAATCAGGAGGTGAAGGTTAATCAATTTTGCTTTATAATTATGCATTCAAGGTGAAATTGCTTTTCTCTTAAAAACTAGATGAAAGGGATAATTACACAAAACAGCAGGTAACAATTTTAAAACGAGTACATGCTGTGTCCTGTCCTTCTGTATAACTGTGATATTAGTTCATTGTTAGGTGGTTTTGTCAACCAATGTGAAGACTTCAATAATAATAATAATAATAATACGATATATTAGTTAGCTTTTTGGGGTATGAATTAGATTTTTTTTGTTGTGAAGTAAAAACAATATAATACTTTTATATCATTTTATTAGTGCAATAATGCTGAAAATGGGTCATTTTAGCCCACTGGTAATACGGTGACATTAGAGTATGAGTTAAACAGTACCTTTAGTAACCTTCAGGAGTACGACGCTTGATTTAGAATTTTGCAGGAAATCTACGTCCTACCTTATGTAGTAATCATTCCATCCTTACACTGCAGCCTTCCACACCATTCAAGTGGAAGGCCATTCAACCCGGCGTGTAGCTACATATCTCAGGAGGTGCAGCTTCTGTAGAAGGTTTAGGTGAATGTTTACAAAGGGATTCCAGTCTGCGACATAGATCTGACACACATGTACATTTACAGATGTAGCTCAACTGTGTAGGAGTTTGTGGGTGGATGAATAGGCGAACAGATGAAAGCGGTGGCTGTGCCTCAGGAAGTAGATCAGTGAGTATTTTAATTGGAAGGTTGGTGGTTTCATCCATGGCTGCTCCAGTCTGCATGCCGAACTATCTTTGGGTAAGACACTGCATAGAATAGAAAGCTCTTACAGTAGAAAGATAAGGAAAAAAAAAGACATAGACATAGAAAAAGTGTTTGGATGAATGTGTGAGGGAATGATGTGACAAATACTATACAAGAACCAATCCATTTATGACTACAGAGGGACACAGATGTACAGTTTATATCAAATAAAAAAAATCATATTATAAGTATATTTATTTAGTAATGAAGAGTTATTGAGGAATCCTCTCCACCATATTTTGTCTGTTACATTAAAGCCTTCAAAAAAAAAAAAGGGGGGGGGGGGGGGGGGGAGTTGCTAAAGGGCTTTAGTAGATGCTTGTTACTTAATAGCAGATTAATTATGAGAGATTGTTCCTGGTGATATCAGGAAACACTCAACTCTAAGCTCTGTCTTTAACTTGCAATGGCTGGTGGTGATTAAATGGTTGGTAGCCCCAGTTGCAATGCAGGTGAATGCAATGTGCATGTAAATTCAATGAAGCTGAGTGCTTTTTTCATTTATTTGATTACTTTGTCTGCTGATTGACAGACGTTATTACAAAGAACAGCACCAAATTCTCCAAACAAAAGGAAGGTCAGAGCACAACCTTGAAGTGGTTTTGTCAGGCTTCATTTTTCCAATTTTCGATACATACAGGACATCAGTGATGGCCTTTGAATTGAAAGATTAGATGCCAATTTACAAAACATTACATTCCCAGAGGGCAACGTAAGGAGGAAGCATTACCACAGAGAGCAATTTACTCTTTTTTGTTATAGATGGCTGTTTGTAGGGCACAGGGAACAGGTGCATTTTTCCTTCACCTTAGAGTTTATTGAAATATTGTCTGGTTTCTACAGCAACCATGATCTCTACCATTATCTGTTAGCCCGAGACAAGGCTGTGTAAATTGGTAATCTTTGAGTGTGTTAAAGAGAGGTATCTAGGGAAACACTTATGAGGATTAGGAGCTTCTTTACAGAGATGCTTTTGGCACAACTCATAATCATATCAGTCAAGACAAATCCATACACAGTATGAGTATTGTGTAAGTCTTGAGCCATCCCGTCAGCTCTTTAATACTTTAATACACATCCTGAACTTTCTCAGACAAGTTTCCTTTAGGTAGTGTTCAGGAATAGTTCTCCAGCGTTATTGAAGGACATTCAAAGCTCTTCTTGTTTTTCTTTTTTGCGCCTCTCTGCATTCAGTTATTTACATTCTCTTCCACACCATGTTTTTTGTCCTGTCTTCATCCCCTAACCCCAACCGGTCGCAGTAGATGGCCGCCCCTCCCTTAGCATGGATCTGCTGGAGGTTTCTTCCTGTTAAACGGGAGTTTTTCTTTCCCACTGTCGCCACAGCTTTGCTCATATGGGGCCATGTGATTGTTGGGGTTTTCTCTGTTTTCTTTGCAATATTGTAGAATCTTTACCTTACAATGTAAAGCACCTCAAGGCAACTGTTGTTGTGATTTGGCACTGTATAAATAAAACTGAATTGAATTAAAATATAATTCTTTGGATGTCGACTGCTTTTTGTTCTGTTCTCTCAAGATGATCCCACACTGCTTCAATAATGTTGTAGGCTCTGGGGGAGGATAGTGTTCCAGGTATGATTTTACTGCACTGGCAGTGTGTTTGGGATCATTTTCATACTAAAAAAATAAAGCTGTTGTCAAACAGATGTTGTACTAAAGGTTGGATGAAAATCTGACAGTTTTCTGCTTTCATAAATCCATCAGTTTTGACAAGATCCCAACACAAAGTGTAACGAAGTGTCTAAAAGTTCAATTTAAAACTTCTTTGCCAAGTTGTCTGTTGTGAACAACACACCAGATGTAACAGCGGTTCATGCCTTGTGTTAGATGCCTTGTGTGGCTTAACAAATAAACAAAGAAACGAACAAAACTTTATGGTGAAAAGCCGACAAGAAAACTCACCACTGCACTAGTGCCTTGTTTTACTGGTAACCTTGGTAACGAGACATTTAACCTCTTAAGCCCCAAGCCTACCTGATCTCCTGCTTTTAGCCCCCATATTTGTACCATGGTTTGATTTTTATAGCAGCAAGAGTGTTTTTTATGCAATCCTGTTTTGTAGTCTCTTTATGCGCGTCTGCAGAGTCAGTAAAGTGCATCATTGTAATTATGTATAATGTAACTTAATTTTACATGACCAAAATGCAAAATAGTCACTCAAAAACACAGTTGTTAAAAGATAGCAGAGAGGAAGCCATGCTTTCTCTTGCTTCGCTGGTTTTAGCAAGACTAATTAGTCTATAGTTTAGCATAAAGGTATTGTAAATGTTTATGTTTCTATTTATTTATTTATTTTTAGCCAGTGTCTGGGTCTGTGTCTGAGCAGGGCTGGTTTTCCTGTCCCTCATGTGGACATTTTGACATCAGTCAGAGCCTATAACGAAGGACCCAGCTTGTCTCCTTGATGCCGAAATGTTGAAAGTAGGACAGGAAAATAAGCCCCTTTCATGATTAACCAAATAATCTCCTTTTTTGGTCCAAGATGCACCAGATGTTATTACGGCTTCTTAGTTCTCAGTGTGTTCTTCTCATATCTCTGCCCTTTGTTCCTAACTCTTGTCTTAGATCATAATGACATCTTTAGAGTACACAAGGGGGATGAAATGAGCCCATAATGCACTCTGTGCACCTTGTTTTCTTTTTTGAAATCAAACAAGATCTAAGCTTATGTCAGCTGTGTGAGATTAATGTTGTTCCTATTTGACAGGGCAATTTCAGCCGAGGGTTCATCTTTTGTTTCCACGCTCCCAGATGGGTTTAAGTGGTTGCGTTTAAGGTCGTGCGTTTGCATTTTACATTGTACTGACAGACTCTGTGTTGAGAGTTGTGGCGATGAATTCATCAGGCTTTGTTTTCCTTGTCTTCACCTCTCCCCCTGGGGATGGCTGTCTATAGCCGTTTTCACACATGCCCGGGAGCCGTGAGCCTTTCTAGGCATTAGCTGGCAGAGCTGCATGTGTCGATGAATATCTTTGAGCAGTCTTTGCAGCACTTGCTCCCCTGAACAAAGTCTGTTTAATGTCTGACTGAGCCAGTATGGGAGAAAAGCAGATAATATATTCAGAAAATTCAAAGCTAGCGGGTGTGATGTCCTGCCTCCTGCATGCTCTATCCAGGTGTCACACCTTGGCTAAATCAAACAGAGGATTTCAAGTGGTGAGAACGTGCCTGATGTCAGTCTACTCCTGTGTGTGATAAGTACTAGAGCCCCCATCTGCCCCAGCATCAAGTCTTCAGCCATTTTTATGTGTCAAATGACACGATTTCTGAGTTTTACACCAAGTAAAATGGCCTAATTAAGCAATCATGACATAAGATATTATTTGAGTTTGTGCACATTTCAGTTACTATGTTGTTAGATATACATTACATTCGCTACACAAATTCACAGATTACTTCATAAGAACATCTGTTTAGCTGCTTTATAATATGTTATTTAGTCAATCACATGGCAGCAGTTCAGCGCACTCAAGCATGTAGACATGGTGAAGGCAAACTGTTGATAGACTCAGCAGGTTAAAATGAGAATCAGGATGGGGAAGAAAATGTTATTAGTGCCAGACAAACTGTTCTGAGTGTTTCTGAAACTAGTGATCCACTGCGACCTCCACACACAACAATCACTATGGTTTGTTGTGTGTGGTGTATGGTTTATATAGACTGCAAAGAAGAAAATGTCCAGTGAATTGCATTTCTGTGATTGAAAATGACTCGTTGGTGCCAGAGGTCAGAGGGGAGTGGACTAATTGCTTTGAGCTGATTGAAAGGCAACGACAACTCAACTAGCCACTTGTTACCGGAGAACATGCCGAAGCTTGGAGCGGATAAGCTACAGCAGCTTCAGGAGGCGGCACAGTGGTTAGAAATGTCAACTCACAGCAGGAAAGTTCTGGGTTCAAACCCTTAGCTGGAGCCTGACTAGGTGCAGTTACAATTTTTCCCTGTGCAGGACCTTTCTGGGTACTTAGACGCCCTCCCAAAGACATCTGTATGTGTTAGGTTAACCAGTAGTTCTAGTTTGGTCGTAGGTGTGTAAATATGAGCATGAATGGGGCATTAATCCTCGTATCCACTGGCACTCTGTGCACGGTTCGTCCTGCCTCTCAGCCTTTATGGCATCTTAAAGTAGGCTCCAGCCTAGTTTAAAGACATTTTCAATCCGCAGTATGCAAATTTAGAGTCAATGAAAAATGAGCATTAAAGAAAAATGAGCAGCAGGCTTCTTTGGCAGACAGGTAGTGCTTTAATAGACTGCAAGGGCAATAGAATAATAGAATAAAAGTGTTTCCTTTGATCTTCAAGTGGCTCATTCAAGTTGACCTCGTGTCCTGCTGAGATTTCATTTTCAGTGATTTTCAGACATTTGAGGGGGAAGGTGAAATTCTGACATTGCTAAAATGCACAGTTGGAGGCCTTTACAAGCTTTAAGGGATTTAAGCTACATCCTTCAGAGAAGTGCCATCATTACTCACCTCGCCGGGGGGCAAAAAGATAAAACAGGCAGCATCCAAGATGGAAATTTGTGTCATGGAAATATCCAACATTTCTTTTCAGGAGGCACGTGCAATAGTATCAGAATTAAATATTTAGTAGAAAAAAAAAAAATACATGTGCACTACTTAAGACTGAGGGTTTAGCCATGCGCTGGGTCTCATGAGCTTTTTGCAAAGACAGATAAATCCTCCACGCATATCAAATAATCAGAAATGAAATCTTCAGATGTTCATTAGTCAGTAAGTTTATTAGCATCATTGCTCATTCTGCAAATGAGAGAATTTAAACTGATGATATGATTTACGTTTTAATTTCCATTGTAAACCGCGATAGCTTTAATAGTAAACATAAAATTGATATTATTTTGGTGAATGGCATTGCTTGTTTTTCTATCAACCCTCCAAAGACGTGTAAACAACACATTCAAGTGACCAACAAAAAGTGATTACTTCGGTGTGAAGGAGGTCATAGCTGCATGTCCATTATGAAATAATTTCAGGTTCTTCGCTTTGTCATACAATTTAAATGTAAAACCATTGCAAAGTGTTTTACAGGTGAGGCAGAATGAAACAAAATGACAAAAAAAAGAAAAAAAGAAAGTCAAAATCATGGAAAGCTTTTTATAAAAGACATGACCTAAATAAAGCAACTGACTGCCATCCTAATTTCTTAATTTGTAGGCTGATACAGCGCTTCTGAGGTCTGATTGCAAACTCTGTCCCCTTCTTTTCCCCCAGGCCGTGGAAAAAGACAACAAACCATTGCTCGAGGATCTCCGGGTATGACCTGGTGCGGTCAGTAGATCTTATGCTTCTGCAGAACCAGAAAGTGTATTTAGTTAGAAATAAAGGATGTGACTGTGAGACATGAATCATTTTAGCTCTGTTGCTATGAAACAGATGTAAGAGCGAAGCAAAGTTAAAAATGCCTCCCTTGTGTAGTTATCTTGTCATCCACTGCACCAGCCTCCTAATAATTTTTGCATGACTGCGTGGACATAACCATTTCTCTCTGCAATTGTTCGTAACTTAAAGTAACTATATAAAGAAATTACAGTTGGAGGAAGGTAGCACATTCAGAATACTGACGGGGAACAGAAAGACAGAACATGCTCTCATATTTCCAAGGATGTAAGACCTCATAATATCTTACAGACTTGTATAATGTCCAGTTATCTCAGTAGGGCAGGATTATATGAGTTTTGGACTCCACTCAACTCCCTGTCTGGCTTCTGGAGACAGGCACTCCCTGTACTTTTAAGATTAGGCTTGAAGGTGTACTTTTGATAAAGTTCATAGCCAGGGCTGGATCTTATTTCCAAATCAATTAAATTTTATTTATATAATGCCAAACTGCTTGACTGCAAATTATGCTGTGGCTATGCTGCTACAGTCTCGTGGCGGTTTTCACAAAGCCATACTTAAGGAAAGGAGAACAGGGGGAAAGGGTGAAGTATGTCAAATTACACAAGAACTGCACTGAAAATCCATGGCAACAGGTCTTACTGGTGCATCTAGAGGCTAGCGCTGAACATTATTGCATTGTGGGATCGTCTTGACCGAAAATAGAACAAAAGGCAGAAACATCCAAAGAAGAGCTTTGAAGAAAGCTTGCCAAAGGTTCAAGCAATATAAAAGACTGAAGGGAGGTCACACTAAATACTGACTTTCTCTCTATATGGTATTTTCATATATATTTGACGAGTAAAATGTAAAGAGATAAGGTGTGGATCAAGACTTTTGCATATATATATTACAACAGAGAGCGAGAGAAAGTGTATATTAAGAGCTCCAGTGAAAGGCAAGTTTTCCTTTGATATGAAGGGTCCTTATGGTCACATGTCCAGGCTTCCTGAATAATTACCTTTCGGCAGGCTCATTTCTGGGATTAAAATCCACTGCAATGTTAAGAAATATTCAACAGTTAGGAGTTCTGTGTATTTTGTCTTTGTGGTGCCATTAAACATGGCACGACTGCAGCTTTACCGCTGCTGTGGTTAAATTATTAACACTTCAAGTGGGTGGTACAACGATTTGCCCACATCACCCCATCAAGGTAAAATTCATCTTATCTGTGAAATTTAATAGTCTTGCTGCTAAGCCTTGGGATGATGCAGTTAGGCCAAGAACTTCAAACGTTTTGCACCTTTATGTTATCGTATTGCAATTTTATTACTATGTTAGCGCAATGACCACCATTAGACCGAATACTTTAGCTCCTTTATTTTGATCTTGGCAGAAGGTTTGTTCTAAGGCATTTGTTAAGTGTAAAAGATGATATTGAAGCTATAGCATTTTTATGTATATGTTAGTATTGAAGATTTACCTTTAGAGGTAACCATTCCCTCAATCTCCCACAAGCTACATTAGTTACAATAGTAACTAATGTAGCTGAACCCCTCCAGGAAGAAGGTGCACTTGAAAATTGAAATTGTTCCAGGGTATTTTGCGGCCAACACAGGTAATGATGATGGTGATAATACCTGTGGTCAAACAGAGCATTAGGAAGAGAGGTAATGTGGCTGACTGCTGGTCAGTAGAAATGAAAAGCCAATAAGCTGCAGGAGACAAAACAGCAGAAACATCACATTAACACCAACAGAATCAACTGGACATTGTCCACTTCTCTCATTTATGTTTTTTTCCTAAATCATCACGCCGCACTTCCAGTTCCTTTTCATGTGGTATTTGCAAGTCCTATCGCAAAAGATGAAAATGGACACAAATAAAAATGTCTTATTCTAAAAACAGGCTGCAGTTATTAAAAATATATACGTGAATGCACCAACTAACCACAAAGAGTGACACTTATCAACCAAGTGCAGTTTGTGCTCATACAAGCCAGCACATCAATCATGAAACATGTTTGTTTTTCTGTTACATTCTGCCTGAAGACCAGACCAACTCTTTACAGAATTAAATATGACTATTTTTTAACAATTTTCAGATAGATAAAATGAAGAAATGTGAGGATCGAGCCAAACCGCCCATCTAGCCATTTTCTGAAGCGTATCTTAGCTGTCAACGGACAACAGGTGAGGTACAACCAGGACCAACAATCACACACTCACATTCCTATCCACAGTCTGTTTAGACCAGTTAACTTCATAAGCACCTCTTTGGACTGTGGGAGGAATGACAGGGAGGGAGAACATGCAAATTAAAGCACCTAGGTGCTGAAACTCCTAAATGGGAAATTCCTTTTCCCATAGTGTCAGTATTAATGTTTAAAAAATGCTTCCTCATTGCATGCCTCACAGCTGATCCACACAGTTTTATTCATTTAGCCAGCCATCTGTTTTCTTCTGCTTCTACAAGCCAGGGTTGCAGTGGGGCTGGAGTCTATCCCAGCTGTCACAGAGCAAGAGGAAGCATACATGCTGGAAAGGCCAGCATACACACAGCGAGAGCCAGACAGTTATTCACAGGCACAGGAAGAGCACAAAATCTCCACTTAACAAAGTGCCAGCCAGCGGATTTGAACCCAGGACCTTTGAACTGAATTGACTAACACAGCTGATTATTTTTAGCATCATCTGAGTTGCTGATGTAGGACCTCACTCAGTTCCCCAAAACGCTCCCTTTTCACACCTCCAACTGATGTTCACCCTGGGGTCCCATATACAGCAAGGACAGGTTACAAGGCTACATGATGTCACCTGATCAGACTCCTGATTACTCTTTGCTTCACACTGGCCCAAAGAGAAACCCCAACCAGCAAGTGAGAACAAAGGGACCAAGTTTTTCTTGCCTCATCATAGTCTTTGGTTAGAGCAGGATAAGTTCGTTCAAGTATGTAGATATTTCACTACAGCTGTTAAATTACTGCAGGTCCCAAAGCCAATTAAGAGGAATAAAAGGCAATCAAGTCCCTTTTATTTAACCGTGTCGAGGACTCACTGTCCTGCAGCACACATGAGACAGACCGGCGTGATAAGTCAGAACAAATGGGCTCCATTCACCACTACGTTGTTGGATTACTCTTACATGGCCGGATAAGCACAGTGGGAGCATTGTTTCATGCTGCTGTCTGGATGGGGCAGTCAATTAGACTTAGTCATCATCTTAAATTAGATCAGAAGACCTCCTCAGGTCCTGCACTGATTTAAATATAAACTAATTTTATATATAGTTAATACAATTCAAATATGAAAGGATTGAAAAACCCTGAATTATGAATTGCCATCACTAGTAAATATTTGTTTTGTATGCACTGTATAACTTCTATGTCTCATGATATGATTTATCCATGAATGTGGAAACATTCATAAATGTTCTCATATTAAATTTGATTAAACATTATATGTAGATATATCGGAAACTGTGCATACGGTATATCTACAATACTTACACGTCTCAGTAATGAATATGCTGCTGTAACATAACATGTTTATCTATGGAGCGAGTTACAGAGTTGTGGGTTAGATATAATATGAAATCTAGTAAGTGGATGAAAGTCTGAGGATAAAATAGTCTGCATTTCTGACATTTGTAAATTTTCCCCTCAAAAAGTCAGATTCAAGTAGCATTATGAGAAATATCACACAAAACTACAAGGAAAAAATGCTTCCCACTCTCACCCGTTCTCTCTTTTGCTCTCACTCCTATCGCACAACTTTACTCCAAAAAGTAGCCTGACCTCGCACACAGTGTGACATTTGCAAAAAAGCCACCTCCACAAATTACACGTGTATTATAAAAGAATTTACCTTTTGTCACAGCGAGTGAGATAAGCCGTGTGAAAATAATAAATGAGGATCCAATTGCAGGCAGTCGTGAAGATGCAAAGGTGGTTTATTGAACACGAAATAAATATGGACAAACAGCAAATGGAGCTCGAACTAAACTAGACTGGAAAACAACTAAACTACCGAGCACAAACCTGAATGAAAACGAGCAGAGGAGAATGACGATGGCCAGCAGGGAGAACACACAGGTGCGACATGCAACTACAAACACAGAAGACACGCCTTAAATACACTCAGAGAATCACAGGGAGATTACACACAGGTGGGAGACACAGCTGGAAGTCATTAACGAGACGAGAGGTAAAACTGAACACACTCACATGAGACGCAGACCTTCACAATAAAACAGGAACAAGAAACCATCACACTAAGACGCAGACTCGACATTTGAGAGACAGACAGAAAATGACACATGGAACTAGACATATACTAAGCAGACCCAACCGAAGAACAAATCCTAAAGACAAACAGAAACATGAAACTCTAATAATAAACATCATAATCATCATCATTAACACAACAAGAGAACAAGAAAACAATCCCTGATGCAAAAGTAAACCAAAACATAATAACCTCAAAATACTGGGTGGAAACTGACCCAGAACCGTGACACCTTTTTCAACTTGTTCAGATATGTCAAGTAGGTACATATGAAAACTGCAGATGTTCCAGAGAATCATGTGGCTGATGGTACCTGTTGGTAATGATTACGCTGATCCAGCAGATTCCTCAGGAGAAACGTTCTGCCTGAAAACCAGATATTGTTTTAACAACAGCTAAAACTACGCTGCCTCCAGCCCTGAGAGATTTGATTATCTTGAAAAGCCTTGAAAATCTATTAGCAATGCCTTTTCAATTTTAAAGAAGAGGCACACATGGTTAATACCTGTAAATATACATCACTTGTGTGAATTTCCTTCAGTGGACTTCTGGCCCTGAGCACAAATAGCTTGCTAAACAAAACCAGATAGAGATGTTTAAAATTGTTTTGTGGTGTCATACAGTTACTTTAGCAAAATAACAGGCCGGCAGGAATTAAAATGCCATGATAAAATGTTTTGAGATGTCACAAAAAATCCAGGTTTAAACAGAAGACACTTTGAGAGGTGATGACACATAGTGTGAACAAATCTGCATCCCTTGAGTTTTTAGTGAACTTATTAGACGCTCTCGTTCTGATGCACTTCCCCTGATACACAGTCCTCATTCAATTAAATTCAATTGTATTTACACAGCGCCAAATCACAACAACAGTCGCCTCAAGGCGCTTTATATTGCAAGGTAGACCCTGCAATAATAAATACAGAGAAAAACCCAACAATCATATGACCCCTATGAACAAGCACTTTGGCGACAGTGTGAAGGAAAAACTCCCTTTTAACAGGAAGAAACCTCCAGCAGAACCAGGCTCAGGGAGGGGCGGGGCCATCTGCTGTGAGAGAGAAGTAAGACAGGAGGAAACTCATGTGCAATGTGTGGTAAAAAGTTTAACTGAAACTTGTATTTTCCATTTTTCTAAATGGTCCTTTTTGAGATAAGAAAGCGCACCCCTTTACAGTTTCCCTGTCGAGCTACGATGAATAGATGGAAACAAAAGGATCTAATTTCAGGAGGCGGACTGTGAAATTTGTTTCCTGCTGTTGTTCGCCCCCACTGGTTTAGTGTTGTCATGAAAAATGTCGAATCTGTTTATTGTAATTTTACCCTTTTGATTTAAAAAACAAAACAACTTTCATTACTTTCCCTGTTGTGCCACAGCAGGCTGTAAACTGGTAAGAAAGACAATCCGCTGTATTGCTCACACCATCTGTGACCATCAGCTGCATTTCTCACTCCTGCTGAGCTTTTGACTTGTCCGAGGTTTCATTCTAAAAATTTGCCTCAATTTAAACTTGTAAAAGCAAAAGCACACGCTGCCAAAATGTCAAAGCACTTACCCTATTATTTTCTACTTGCTACCCCACACTGCCGTCAGCTAGACATGTGGTGTTTTGTAAAGCAGCGCAACACTCAGCATCCCAGGAGCCTGCAGCACTTGCTAAAAGGGTCCTCTGTGGAAAACCAGTGACGTTAACATGCTGAAATCTGCAGCTTTTCTGAGTTATCTTCTAATGTAGACCTTTAGGTGCTTTGTTATGTGATATGTTGTTCTGGCACAGAAACAAAGTACTCAAAACTGTTTTTGGGGGGAGAATAAAATGGTAAGTGGCTGATTAATCGACATGAGGCCAATTTTCACTGAGAGTACCATGAGTACCATGACTTGAAAATCATTTAGCATGTTGACCCCATCATCTGCATGTCTGCAGATAAGATTGTTTTAGCTGTTGTCTTCGTAATGATGAGAATGTGGATCCTATAACATGTTATGTGTTTCTTGACCACAACACGTAGTCTCTTCTTTTCCTTGTTTCTGTTACACACAGGTGGCTGCCGGAAATAAAGTTAAAGTGAGGCGATTTGTTTTTTGGGTTTTTTTTGTCTTTTTCAGGGGTGGTGAGGCTGAAATAAGGACAATAACGTGAACTGTTGTGATGCATCATCACTCAGCTTGTCGCTATTGTTATGGAGTCCCTTTGCTAATAACAGGAACGACAGGAGAGTGTGGAAGTGGGACCTTAGCCGGTTGGTGAGAGAGTTTAGGTGAATTTTCACTACATGCTTGACCAATTAAGATATGAAGTCAAGCTTTGCCATTCCTACATTTCACAGTGGGGCTAATCACTGTGAAAGTAACATTTTATTCCTGATGCAAAACTAAACAAACAAATTCTAGACACAATTTAAAAATGGGTTTGAATGTGTATTTTTAACACATTTACAGCCAAGATTGAATATGTTTTGTTTTCAACACAATACTCCGAAAAAATCCACTCAAAAGGTTTGAGTGTAAATGTTACATCTTTTAGACTTTGAACGGCAACAGTGAGTAAAGAACATTTATATTACAACTCTAAGAAGTACACAAAGCATTAAAACACCAGTATAAGCAGTACACATACACATTTTTCAAATGCACATCAAGGTAGTTTGTGATGATAGAAATAACCAATAATTTGATATACATATTGTGTAGTTTACCTCTTACATCAAAATACATTAATATTTTACATTCAAAATTATATTCATAGTATTTTAACAAATAACAAATAAGTTCAACACAACTGGTCATTTTATTATTTTGTCTGCAAACTGTATGTCTAGATTACTCCTCAATGATATCATCATTTAAAGCATTTTCTACTGTACACACAAATATGGCTTCTTTCTGACTTTCACATTTATTGGTTCACATAGAAACAAGTCTGACCACTTGGCAGCCATCTTGGTCATGTCTATTGGCAGAAATTTTGGAGTTATGTTTAAGGCCCTGCTTAAATAAACTGTTTTTTCAGTGGCCTCCTGCCGTTATTATATAAAGAAACCTATAGATTTCAGGACTAGTTGAGTTCCACGCTTCTCTTTTGTAGTGCAAGTTGAGAATGCACCGATGTCATCATTTAAAAGTATGCTATAACCAGCTATCCTTCATTCTAAAATGCTGCTGCGAGAGTACTAGACAGGGACTAGAATGAGCACATATATATACTTTTTATTTGCTCCCTGTTAAATCCAGAATCTAATTTACAATCCTCCCCCTGACATGCAAGATCTTAAATAGTCAGGCTGATCTTAAAGACCTCACAGGATCATATCATCCAAATCGAGCACTTCACTGACAGACTGCAGGCTTACTTGTGGTTCCTAGGATAATCAGAAGTAGATTGGGAGGTTTATATTGTTAACTGGTAATTATGTAACAATGTGCTTTTTGGAGTAACAACAAAGTAATGTAACCACATGTACTGCAGTTCTTTTTTTTTGCAATGTATACTGTAGTAGTGACCTGTATTGAGAACTTTATAAACCGATGGGTGTGTACATTCATGGAACATATTTTATAGCTTGATCAGCATAAGCCTCCCCTCTTAAAAAAGTTTAGTGTTCATGTGGGGTGTGTGGTTTGCTGAGTTATGGGTTAAGTTTTCAAAACAGACAGTGGCCTGACAGCTTCAGCAGAGGAGTGCACTTTTTTTCTGCAACTCTTCCACTTAAGACTATTTTAGATATTTTGCTGATGCATCTGTGCAGACTGGATGTTGATGACAGCTGATGGATGCACTGGCTCAGAACAAGCAAGTCTCTCTTAATGTGTCCCCCATAACATGACATAAAATGTGTTTGTTTGTTTTTAACAAGAAAAACTGGTCTCATATTTCATTCTCACTTCTTCGTCTTCTGCCTCAACAACAGCAGCTCCGTTGCTGAGCGCCGCGTCACTCAGGGTACTGCGGAGCGTCACCCGGGTGACACTGAGCGAATGTTTTCTGGGAGTGATGGGATGTGGCCGATGGCACATGACCTCCTTGAACATTTCTCTAAAGCGTGTTGACATGAGGTTGTACAAGATCGGGTTGACTGCTGAGCTGAGATAGAAAAACACTCCGGAGGTGATGTGCACATACTGGAAGATTTCCAAGTGGGTGTCAGTCCAGTCACTGATGAAACTCCACATTAGCCGGTCAGTGTGAAATGGAGCCCAGCAGATTCCAAAAACCACAACCAAGACAACTGAAAAACAGCACGAGAGAGACAAGAACACAATGAGAGGGGATGTTTCAACGTGTTTTCCTCATGCTTAACCGATGCAATATATGAGTATTTAAACCTTGATTTAGGTACCTGTGTTCATTTTTAGCCCTTTCCCAGCCAAATAACAGTCATCACTTCAAAGAACATCTCATACAAAAGACAACAAGACAACAAGAATTTTTCAAAATGCCAGACCACATTTTCCTCATCTCTAATTGTTGTTTGAACTTTAATTGTGCATTCTAATTAGTTGAGACATTATTCTGTCTGGCAGACTTGTCGACTGGATTATTGTGGCTGAAAATTACAACTAATAAAAAATGAAGTGAAAAAAAAGATTTTTTTGTGTTACTTTGAAGCTAATTTCAGTTTTCTTGTGTCTTAACAGACTAACCGGCAGAGTACAAGTTTTTTTGAGGCATTTACATTTCCAAGGAAATTTATTCACCAAACTTGAGGATTGATTTTTATTTTAACAGAACCTGTCACATCGTTGAATAAAAAGATGTTTAAAAAAAGTGGCAATATTGTAGATGCTGAAGAAAAATATGAGACACACTAATGAAAGAGGACGTAAGTTGAAAAGAGAACAGTTACCAGAAAAAAATCTTCTGCTTTGTTTTGGCCCAACTTTTCAAAGGTCGGTTAAACTGTATCCAGAACATTCCCAGGGATTTATATCATCTCCTCAAGTGAATTCAGTGAAAATACTTCTTTTAGTGCTGCCATGTTCAGAAAAACACTCTGTTATTCCAAAGGTGTCTTGTACAGTGTGCACATCTCACCTTTGCAAAGACAATGAATGAACATGAACACTTCCTGAATTTGGTTCAGTCTGTGTGAGTGTACTCTAAGAGGTGAAACGGTAACTTCACATAGTTATGATCTGTTCTGAATTTTACAAAGCATATAAGATGTACATTGAGAAGAAGCTGCTAATTAAAAATAAACTGACAGAACTAGCTTGTTGTATTTGGCTTGAACTATCTAGAATATTGTTTGCTTGAAAAAACAAGAAGCACACTGATGTTCATAATCACACAGTTCGACAGGTTTTTTTGCAGGCTCTGACTGCAAGTCCCCTGCTGGGTATCAAAAGCTGGAGCTGTTTCTGTTGCTTTCATCAAAAGCATTCAGTGACTTTTCTTGACAGTTGGGCACGAACTGCCTACCTTTCTGTGAGCTCCTTTGATCTCTTCCTTTCAGGCATATTGATGAAAATCTTCCAAGAATACTATGACCTTTTCAAAGTCACAACGCTTCGATATTTTGCACTTTGTTGAAGGAATATGACCTGAGAGGAGGATGACAATGACCCTAGAGGTCTTACTATCATGCAACCGAACGCTGCTTTGAAATAGAGGTCAATAAATTATTTATGTCACATCTGAGAAAGATTGGCAATTTAACTTCACCTTCACCACTGAGTGATGCAAAAGCACACGTGAGCCATGACAAACCCTTTCAAAGCTATGTTTCTGATAGAATATAACAAAGTGACACTTGAGTTAACCCTTTCTTCTTGTTTTCCTTATTAAAACATTTTTTTTATTGATTTATATCAGACTACAGACTTACTATCCATATGGGATGGGATTATGTGATCACACCAGCAGTGTCCCTAAAGGTAAAGTTAACTAACTCTAACTAAGCACTCAATTCTGCACAAACTACATAACAAGACTGTGAACTAGAAGGTAAAAATTGGCACATTAGCAGATCCATATACTTACACAACATTTTAGTGACTTGCCGGCGACGTGCCTTCTGCTGCTGTGTGCGGATGTTACAGCAGCTATCTTGTCCGAAACCAGATTTTGGCTCCAGTTCCTGGTGCATCTTTTCACGCTTTAGCTGCAGCCCAATGAGCATGTAAAGAACACTGATTGTGAGCATGGGCAGAATAAAAAACAGCAAGGTGGTCATCTGGATTGTCAGGTTGTACATCCAGCGTGGTTTCACTAATGTGCACATGGCTGAGTCGGGAATCTCCACATTTATGGTTCCAGCAGGGTCTGTGGAACAACTGTGCAAGAAGACAATCCCATGCAGGCTTGTATTGGGCACAGCACACAAAACTGATACACCCCAAACAGTGAGAATGACTCTCTTAGCATGAGTACGTGTCACATAATACTTTGCTCGCAGAGGGTGGACCACGGCGATGTAACGCTCTATGCTCAGTGCCGTCACGTTTAGGATGGATGCCAAGCAGACCGTCTCAAATAAGAAGGTCTTAAAGTAGCAACCTCCCGTTCCCAGAAGAAAGGGGTAGTTCTGCCACAGCTCATACAGCTCTAATGGCATGCCAAGTAGTAGCACTAACAGGTCTGACACGGCCAAGCTGAACAAGTAGTAGTTTGTTGGTGTCCACATGACTTTGTTGCGTGCAATGACGGTGCACGTCAGCACATTCCCCACAACGCCTACCAGGAAGATGATCAGATACATCAGGCAGATGGGGAGGAACACAGGTGATCGACGAGGACCCAGATATTTTTCCAGGTACCCCTCCTCTGTCAGATGTGTGAGATTATGAAAGGTCCCATTCACGGCATGAGTAATATTGGTGCACGCTTCTCCTTTAGGACAAAGCCACTCTTCGTTTTCAGTTATTAAATCAAATGAACAGTTGAAAGCTGACATCCTGCCAACTTAGCCGAGCTCACTGGCTGGAAAAAAGTAGAGGAAACCGTTATTAGCATCAATCCAGTTGAACACACAGTAGACAACACTGAATAGTGAGGATAAATAATGAGTTTCAAAATAAGTAAGGAAAGAATCAAGAACTGCGTGATAATTATTAAACTAAGAGTATTTCCTACCTGAACCCTGAACGCAGGACTATATAGCAGATAAAGAAAGTGTTACTTCTGGCACTTACCATATCACTTAATTGTCAGGTAATGTTCATCTATATGTATATGAGAATCATTACAGCACTGTGCAAAAGCTTTGAGCCACCTCCATTTCTTTATGTCTAACCACCAAGGAGTTTTCCTTTTCATGTTTGCACCTGTTTCAGGAAATAACCTCATGTTGCAAAAAAAAGAAAGAAAAGAAAATAAGAAAATATAAAGAAATCAGAGGCTGTGCAACAGATTATGAATTGATTACTGGATTCCTCATGTATTTGTATAGCAAGTATTATTTTTGCAAACGATTCCCTTATCAATTCCAGTCGCAGCGAATGATGTCACCACGCTCAAAAGTTTGGTACTTTACGAGAACGGATGACAACAGGGAACTTGCAATACTTGAAAAGTAGATATTTCATTTAAGGGAGGAAACACTACGAATATGCAAAAGCATTTGCTCACAAAACACACAATCACCTTAAATGAATGTCGTGTTTTTAATTCCGCTCCTTATTACAAAACCTGCCATTACTGTGCATTTAGGTGACCATGATGAGAGAGACAGAGTCTGGCTGGCTCAGATGTTGGCAGTTCTCACTGCAGTCTACCATTAGCGTCTCCTTTCAGACAAATGTCACCGAGCAGTGACTGAGTTTGTGGTCAAAGGCTTGCACCCATTTGCCACAGCAGATGCCCCGATTTTCGGTAAGTGAATGTGTTTAATTGTAGGCAGGGACATTACTGGATATTCTTGTGTAATTGCTACAGAATAATTTATGTTATACTTTGTTATTGCTACAGAAGAATATTTATTTTATTATTTTACATTTACAATTTTTCTCCCTGGGGGACCCTGTGACACCCCATTGAAGAGCCGTAGGCTGGATCTCTTAAGATCTCACTGTTGGGTTTTTAAGGCCATGTTACTCCTAAATTTCTATCTTGTTCAAAGAGAAGATATAAAACAAAGTTCCAAGCTAATCGACCTTAGTGTTCTCCTTTTTTAAAAATAAGAATCAATAAGAGAATCGATAAAGAATCGAATCATTAAACAGAATCGAAAATGGAATTGGAATCGTGAAAATCTTATCAATACCCATCCCTAGCAATTATAACCAAAAGATATTGAGTAATTAGTAGTTCAATTTACTTTAAGCAAATGATTCCTCATCTTGATTAGCTTAAAATTATCAATTAACCATTATTAACCTTTATACCCTAAAGTGTTTATTTTAACCTTTTTGAATCTGTCTCTCTCTTTCCTTCTCTTTCCCCAACCGGTGGCAGCAGATGGCCCCGCCCCTCCCTGAGCCTGTTTCTGACGGAGCTTTCTTCCTGTTAAAAGGGAGTTTTTCCTTCTCACTGTGACCAAAGGGCTTGCTCACAGGGGGTCATAATAACAATCTGTATGTATTATTGTGGGTCTTTACCTTACAATTTAAAGCATCTTGAGGCGACTGTTGTTGTGATTTGGTGCTGTGTAAATAAGATTTAATTGAACTGAATTTTAGTGAGATTGGACTGTTGAACTCACCTTCAATGTGGCCAAAGAGACTTTTGTCACTGACTGATGTACGTGCAGTTATCTATCTGCACTTTTTATTTCTCCAATTATTATTCAAGACAGGAATATTTAACATCAACCATGAAAGCAGAATGTGCCTTTCCACACAACTCCGTGGTCAAATATTTCAGCTGACATTCACACTGGTTTGCCAACTAAAAACTATAATGATGAAAAAATGAGTGATTTTTCACTGGCTGCTCAGTATGGTGTATCACACTAACAAACGAGGTAGAGTAGATAAATTACTGATGAGTTAATAAGTAATGAGTGAGTCATTATACATCTCTGTCACAACACATTTGTCATGACATCTAAATTAGATCCTTTTTAACAACCTTTTGTCCATCTTTCTACATCTTTCCCCACCAGTTCTCTCAATTTTAATTACATCAGTTGTTACTGTTGTTTTTACTTAACTTCTGAGTGGTTGAATAAGCTGAAATTGCTGTTTCCTGCACATATAGATCTTTAAAAGCTTTAAGATGTGTGATGATGTTCTGGAAACTAATGTGAAAGGTAACATCCTCAGTCACACTGTTTTGTTGACATCAAACACAGGTCTGTGAAATACAGTCAAGCACAAATTCTTCTGTGAGAGATGTTTGAAAGAGGGACCAACAGACACTAAATCTGTATTTTTGAGGAAGCGACTGTTTCCAGTCTATATTTTGTTGCTATCACATTTTTTTTCAGTAAAATAACAGATTTTTCAGACACTTGTTCTTATTCCTTTTGTTATTTGTTTTTCAGATCCGTGATGTTGCTGTTTTGGCTTGCTCTAACCACTCTGCCCGCTCAGAGACTTTCTCAGCTGCAGCTCCATCGATAATGCTCTGTTAAGCATCCACTCAGCCAAGAACCAAAAAGGAAAAAAGACAAAATTAGTGGATTTTTTTGTTAAGGAGCTGAATATTTTTCTTTTTTCCAATTTGCTGCTACAGTTATTTGCAAATATTACTTGAACTGGCAAAGGATTCAGGCTGCATTTAGCAACACTTGCAGTATAAAGTAATTGCTAGTTTGTGACTTTTCATGGGATTTATTGACATTCAGAAAAAAACTATTACAAGCACAATTTATTAGTCTATTTATCATTTCTTTAGAGTTATTTCACCTGCACAGGCTGACACATCTACACTTGGAGGCAGGAGGAGCCTGCAATACAATACGTGTCCAATCTGGCATTCTTCTGTTTTCCATTCCCTCGGCCATTTGATGTCAGGTGGGTGGAAAAGACGAGGATTAGTGAAAGTGGTGGGATACAGTTCTCTCTTTGAATATCCACATAATGGTAAATGATGAATGACACTAGTTTATTTTGTTAGTGGGGAGCTATTTAACATTGACTGTACCGTATGTCATTGGCACACATCAAACGGAACATGTCTAATGTTGAGACGGTGACATTTTATTGACTTTTAAAAGCTGTATGCTAATTTATGAATTCGATGCCAGTAACAAAATTCAAAAAAGTTGTGACAGGGGCAAAAAAAGAAAAAAATAGAGTCGACCAAAGCTGGAGTTCACCTCATTCGATCGTCTTCAAACTTCAAACAATATGTCAGGCCTTGCAGAATACCTAGGTAGTTCAGTGTTAGCGCCTAAGGTCAAAGTTGACATTGAAAAAAAATTCAGAGAAACCATATTGAGTAATATATCACATAAAAGGGCACGGAGAGAGCTGTACAACACACTTATTTATTAATATGGCATCACAAAGATAGCTTAAAAGACTGAGTTTGTGATGGGTGTATTCACACTGAGTGACAGAAAAGGAAGTAAACTTCTTTTCTAATTTTCAGGGTATTTGTTACTCGCCCTTTGTGGTAATTTGTTATTTTCTGGTGGATAAACAGTTAAATATTTCCAAAGACACTATAATAGCTCTGGTATTAGCTAAAGCACCTGGTGTAGCAGCTAAATTTAAATTTCTGAGAAGTCGGTAAGATCTAATACTCCAAGTCGATGGTGTTAATGAAAGGAAATGGTTTCTTTCCCAGATTCATAAAACTTTAGTGGAAAACACCACAAGGAGTCTATTCAACAATTACATGTGATGGAGGAGCCCCTATACCTCTAGCAGAGTTTCTGTGCAGTGCATTGCACTAAGTATTATGTACTTTACTTGGTGATTAAAACCTTCTGGGATATGTGGACAGAAAATGTGCTGAGTGATCTGGCATGTTTTCTGCATACTACTGCACTGGGCACATCTAATGCATTACAATGAATTATATACCACAAACTATTCCCCTGCAACTGCAGAGTGTACTAGCTTGCCATAAATTAGATGTAGTGTCATAAGTATTTCCATGTTCTAGTCCCTGATGTCCAAGTTAATTCTATTTTATTGGAAGAAAAATGCAAAAGGATTTGACTATATTTGCATTTTTAGAGAGAAGCTTGGATATAATGACACAGAATATGTTGATTCTCATTCTATTCCAAGAAATAACACAGTGTACGCAGTGCAATGAATAACAAATACATCCTGCATCCATACAAGTTTGGATACAAAACTGAGAATAGATCTGGTGCTTATACAGTGGGGCAAAAAAGTATTTAGTCAGCCACCGATTGTGCAAGTTCCCCCACCTAAAATGATGACAGAGGTCAGTAATTTGCACCAGAGGTACACTTCAACTGTGAGAGACAGAATGTGGAAAAAAAATCCATGAATCCACATGGTAGGATTTGTAAAGAATTTATTCGTAAATCAGGGTGGAAAATAAGTATTTGGTCAATAACAAAAATACAACTCAATACTTTGTAACATAACCTTCGTTGGTAATAACAGAGGTCAAACGTTTACTATAGGTCTTTACCAGGTTTGCACACACAGTAGCTGGTATTTTGGCCCATTCCTCCATGCAGATCTTCTCGAGAGCAGTGATGTTTTGGGGCTGTCGCCGAGCAACACGGACTTTCAACTCCCGCCACAGATTTTCTATGGGGTTGAGGTCTGGAGACTGGCTAGGCCACTCCAGGACTTTCAAATGCTTCTTACGGAGCCACTCCTTTGTTGCCCGGGCGGTGTGTTTTGGATCATTGTCATGTTGGAAGACCCAGCCTCGTTTCATCTTCAAAGTTCTCACTGATGGAAGGAGGTTTTGGCTCAAAATCTCACGATACATGGCCCCATTCATTCTGTCCTTAACACGGATCAGTCGTCCTGTCCCCTTGGCAGAAAAACAGCCCCATAGCATGATGTTTCCACCCCCATGCTTCACAGTAGGTATGGTGTTCTTGGGATGCAACTCAGTATTCTTCTTCCTCCAAACACGACGAGTTGAGTTTATACCAAAAAGTTCTACTTTGGTTTCATCTGACCACATGACATTCTCCCAATCCTCTGCTGTATCATCCATGTGCTCTCTGGCAAACTTCAGACGGGCCTGGACATGCACTGGCTTCAGCAGCGGAACACGTCTGGCACTGCGGGATTTGATTCCCTGCCGTTGTAGTGTGTTACTGATGGTGACCTTTGTTACTTTGGTCCCAGCTCTCTGCAGGTCATTCACCAGGTCCCCCCGTGTGGTTCTGGGATCTTTGCTCACCGTTCTCATGATCATTTTGACCCCACGGGATGAGATCTTGCGTGGAGCCCCAGATCGAGGGAGATTATCAGTGGTCTTGTATGTCTTCCATTTTCTGATGATTGCTCCCACAGTTGATTTTTTTCACACCAAGCTGCTTGCCTATTGTAGATTCACTCTTCCCAGTCTGGTGCAGGTCTACAATACTTTTCCTGGTGTCCTTCGAAAGCTCTTTGGTCTTGGCCATGGCGGAGTTTGGAGTCTGACTGTTTGAGGCTGTGGACAGGTGTCTTTTATACAGATGATGAGTTCAAACAGGTGCCATTCATACAGGTAACGAGTGGGGGACAGAAAAGCTTCTTACAGAAGACGTTACAGGTCTGTGAGAGCCAGAGATTTTCCTTGTTTGAGGTGACCAAATACTTATTTTCCACCCTGATTTACGAATAAATTCTTTACAAATCCTACCATGTGGATTCATGGATTTTTTTTTCACATTCTGTCTCTCACAGTTGAAGTGTACCTCTGGTGCAAATTACTGACCTCTGTCATCATTTTAGGTGGGGGAACTTGCACAATCGGTGGCTGACTAAATACTTTTTTTCCCCACTGTAGCTGTCTGTCTAGGAATTTTACAAGTTATATATTTGAGAGATTCCGATCGTATTACCATCTTGCCAATTCATTTTTGTGTGATATACTGTTCCATCTCTCCATTTTCTTCCATTAAACCAATTCAAGATCGGGACACGCTGGACCCTATCTCAGTTGTCATAAGGTGGCGGTACACTCTGTATACAGTGTTACAGTTTCAAGTGACCTGCCCAGTGGCTATGGATGCAAATCAGCATCTTGTAGGCCTATTTTCAGATGTGTTATTATAGGAAGAAAGAAAAAATTACACTACATAGTTACATAAAAGTGTATTGATTCGGTTATTTGACCAAATATAACACAGCTGGAGTACAAATTAGTTTAAAAATTGTTTAGAAAGGGTTCACATATGCTTTTGACATCAAGTATTATTACCCTCAGTTGTATATATTCTACTTTCATTGCACACTATGCTTTTTATATCCATGAAACAATAAGTTTCACTTCACCAAGCCTTAAAGACAAAAAAGCATGGATGACCTGTAATGTTCTAATTCTAAAATTAGAATAAACTAAAGTGTTTCAGCCCTAAAAAAGTGAGAGGCAGGATAACAAGGTACTCTGGATGTTGTTACCTTGGCCAACCTTTGATGCATTGGCCTGTATGTCTCACATATAAAATTAGGCCCTATGATTGTTTTCTTTCACATTGTGCAAAATTGTCATCAGTATTTCATCAATTATTGTATCTTGAATATTATAATATTAGAATTTCATATTGTATCTGATATATAGTAACATTACTCCCAGAAAGGTCTGCGGGAAAACTATTGGCATAAACTAGACAAAGACAATTCTAGCACCCTCTTTTGGATCACTTTCTGGACTTCCAGCAACCTCCCGGCACCGTCTCTTGGCCCGTGTGACTGATGGCTCATAGTAACTATGGCTACCACAAGATGCTCTGCACCACGCAAAATTGTCCATTATTAAAATATAGCCATTTTAAACTTGCACTAATTTTAAAATTATTCATTATTAAACTCTGGCTGTCTTCCACAGTCTGCCCCACCTGGGCACGGCCAATGGCCTGAGCCTGGTTCTCTTACTCTTACTTGCTTATAGGGGTCATTTGATTATTTGGGTTTTCTCTGTATTACCGTAGGGTCTTTACCTTACATCATAAAGCACCTTGAGGCAACAATTGAGCCAATCAATAAAAAAATATTTATAATTTCAGACACATTTGTTTTGTCTCTAAGTCTCTATAGACAATTTCTTTTTATTACATTTTTTTTTACACCTTAAAGGTCTACATTTAAAACAACCTACCACTTCAGATAAAAAGGAAATATTTTTACCTTTACTACTCATCAATAGGTACAGTAGCTTTGCTGGATATAAGAACAGTGATTGTGAGTTTACTGAGATCTAAAGGTAAGAATTCATAGACAAGGATGAAAAGGAACAAAGTTTGTGGTTTGATTGCAGATGTAGGACCTTGGAGTAACATTAGTTTCTGTCTCTTTGACTGAATATCTGCCTGGCAGCTGCAAAACATGAACCCACTTGACATTGCTATGTATAAAACTTGCAAATGGACTGATTTATTTAGTTTGGTGCCAGAACAGAATACCACATCGTTCTGGCTGACATAACACCTGCGTGTACACTGCCGTGAACTGTAGTTTTTTTTTTAACCTGTCCTGTCGGGCAGCTTTAGCAGGCACAATCATGATCTGAATGCCCCGTTGTGCCAGACACATTTGTTTTGTGTCTAAGTCTCTATAGACAATTTCTTTTTATTACATTTTTTTAAATTATTCAGACAAATGTATCTACTGCGTGACAATGCCAGACCTCAAGGCGGGTAGAAGAAACTTTTTAATTCAGTTTAATGGAATTAAGTTTCAATTCAATCTGTCACAGCCCTGAAATGTATCAAATTAAACTGATGTGCATTAAACTGAATTAAACAATAGATAATACAATATAGTTTATACAAGCCTGAACTGTTTTAAACAGAGTTGCATTAAAGGAATTCAACTTTACAGAAGATGCTAAATAGGTGTAGAAAGCAATGATGAACTATGGAAGTAACATGTATTGCCCTAAAATGAGTAAGAATCGCTTTCTGAAAGATTGTATATTTGATCACATGTTGGCCACTTATAGAAATCACTGAGGAAAATGGAAAAGCATCCTTTTTTGAATGTTAATTGGTCATTGTTTGAGGCCAGTGAGCAATGCAATCAATTATCTAGTCTGCAGCTGTTAACACAACACCACAATCCATATGTTACCCAGAAGCTTTTTCCAGTTGTCAGAGCTTTTGTCCCTGAAGTAGAGACCATACTTTTCACTTTTCTGCTATGATTTAATAAATAATCAAAATCGTGAGTCCGAATCATGTCAGTGGACAAAAATAACCTGTTTCAGCAAAGTCTCCATGACACCATCTCTTATGAAAGTCAAAAATGTCATATCTTGATGGGTTGGAGTGTTTTTTCACAAGCTTTAAAACTGCATGAAGTCAGTACAGGATTGCAGGAATTATACAAATGCCAAACAGGGAACTTTAATGTCTGACTATAAGTCAGACTTTAATAACAGTGCACACTTTTCAATTCATTTGGGGGCACTGAGAACACAGACAAAAAAAGAGAACACAGAACATATCTCCCTTTTCTGTATTTTTTTCTGTATCTTGCAATATTCATGATTTATTTTTATACCTCACTGCTTTTATCATTTTTGACTCATCACATTTTCATTCATTCAACACGTTCTTTGTTCTAAACAAGTCAAATCATGTAATAGTCTGTAATGGAGTTAATGCCACAAGAAAAAGACCTGCGAGTGTTTGAACCTCATTCATCTACTTTACAATATGTAAAGACGTAATAACTGATTGATTGGTAAATTAACAGCTGATGCACCAAGATACAAAAAAGCCAGAAATGCATTGTTTTGGATTCAATAAAAACTTGTATGTGACACTTGTAAAAGAACTTATGAGCTGAAAGAAATCGAATCTCTTCCTTTTCAAGTAAATATTGACTTGATCACATGTAGAATTAAGAGAGAGATCTGCAATCCTCAGTAAAGCGCTGTTACTGTGTAAACAAAGGTAATTACAAAGTAGTAGTTTAATGAACTGGTTGATTAAACAATGACACCCGAGATTTATTTTAGTCTGAACGATGAAGTGCCTCCTATATCAGATAGTGAATAAAAATTACAGTGATTTACTGCAGCTCTGCACTGGAGCATCTCTAGCTTTTTACTGGATATAAATGCTCTTACCTCCAGTGTGTCCCTGTGTTGTTATTCCTTTGCGTAAACTCAGGTTGAAGCCTTAAGTCTGAACAATGTGCGGCTCTTTCACTCCACTCTCCTCCTGGTCTGTCGCACTCTCCTCCAGCCTCACTTGCAGTTACACACATACAAACATATTGCGCGCACACACATGCTCTCCCCTTTTCTGTCATCCTTCCTGCACGTCAGACTCTCAGACATGAATGTTCAAACACAGGCAGACATTTAAAACAACATTTATAGTTCTTTCCATTGCAAACACTTAAATTCGAATGACTATGATGATATTAAAGTAGGAATACGAGCTGCGCTCCCTTCACTCAGAACCCCCTTGAGGTTGAGGATAAAAACCCTTGCAGATACTCAGCTTTCAGTTTTAATTCAGTAGACTGTAAAACATACTTTCACACAATTCCATGTGTAGCTGGTAATTTTCCTTAAACCTCGTTGTTAGAGTGGCGTAGCAGTGGTTTTTAAAGAGAAGGTATCAGTCGGAAATTAGTTAGCTTTTGTTCATCTCCTCCACAGCTTGGTGGACATATTAATATGTGACTATACAGGTTGCCTACACTAAGCTGTTTTTGTATGTTTGAAGTGTATTCCTCATCTTCAGTTTTTGCAAACACAGTTTTATGGATAAATATTTATGCAAAATTAATGTACAAGGCCCAAACTGACTGTATTACCTGAATTTGGCTTCTAGTCACTTTGTCTTCTAATGCTGATTAGAACCACGTCTAACGAGCCAAACATAGCTCTCTCAAAGTCCTGTGTTGCCTGGTTACACATTGTATATATTGCAATTTCACTATGGACCTGCAGACCTGCACAGAAAACAAATAACAACTTTTGTTTTAAACAGACACATTTTTCATGTCTCCCAAGAATTCAGGCACCAATCAGCGGTCTTCAGATAAAGAGCCCGCAGTATCCCCAAAGACGACACAACAGGAGATGAGCGTGATCAGAAGCATGCTTCTTGTTTTCTTTGACGTTCCCAGTGGTGCTGAGTGAAACTGTCTCCCAGGGTCAGACTGTCAATGTAGAGTTATAACATAATCTTGTTGAGGTGTCTGAGGGAGAACATTCCCTCACTGACAACTTGAACTGTGGTTCACCCCAATACATTCTATTTGTTTATTGTTGTTTTTATCTTGAGAAAAAGTCAAGCTGAATTTCATTGTACACCTTATGATGACAATAACTCTTCATTCAATCCATCGAAATCTTTTTGTTTTTTCTTCACACTAAAACAAGCGTAGTTACCATCTGGCATAATTGCCATGTTTCTGCTGCAAAGTGAATATTAATTTAAAAGCTCTCCCTTTGTGTGTGTTCTGCCCTGGTGTATAATCAATACTTAAATGTGCCAATATCTGGGACTGTCTCAGGGCACTGTGCAGCTGGGGGAATTGTTGAAGGTTCAGTACTGTGGGTGGAGATGAAATGTATGCATACCTAACCTTTCATATGCACCAAGCATATAATCAAAACCATAGTTAGCTCCCACTGTGATCACCCTCTAATTTTGCTGGTTGACTGATTTTTCTGAATGGGAGATAAAGAGGATGCACATTCACAACCGGTGGTTAACTCTATGTGTGCTGTGCTGGATTCTGGTACATAGCTGACTGATCCTGCTGAAAACGATTTATCTATATGTTCCTAATTTACCATTGTGTGGACAAATTTGCATCCCACTTTTTAAAATATATATATTTTAAACAGGAAATATAGGGAGACATAAATATATGGAGAAAGTTGACACCCTGACCAACAATAGTCCTTCATGTTTGGCATTCATGCCTTATTGAATTAACATAAGTTGAAGGGGTTTGCGTAAAGCTCTTATTTGTGACTATCTAAAGTGACCACACTCACTGGAAATTAAATGCTGGGCCAAGTACGATAAGCACTATGTTCGGACTTACTCAAGCTTGTTTGTGCTTGTTTCTTTAAACAGTCCAAAGATATTTAAAGGTTTCAGATTTTGCACCAAAACGTCTGTAAACTACAAAATACAGGACCTAACATTCCAACAAAGCACCCTAAATCTCCTCTGCAGCCTCAGTAAAGCAACATTTAAGCGACGCATGACGCCGCTCTCAGAGTCTCCAGCTGACCGTCCCGTATGTTGGAAAATAGGACACAGGAAGGGAGGGCGCTAACTGGTGAGCGCCAGCTGAACTTTCAAAATAAGAGCGTGTTCTCTTCTCTTTCTCTCTCTCTACACACACACGCACACATATACATATGTGCTTATAGCAATTGTCATATTGCTTTCAAATAATGTGCTGATGGCCCATATAGGCACATAAGTGTATTCATACCGTAATCTGTCATATTTTTTAAAATGCATTTCAGCACGTTTTTGTATGGTTGTTCATTGCTCAGCCCTGTGATTATTGAGTCTGGCACTGGCCAAATAAATTTAAAAAAAATAAAAATTGACTTATTTAAATCTGAAATTGACATCGTGCACATACTAACTACACATAGTAACTTCCTGGAGTTGTCTTACATCAGCCTGAATTTTTACATATATTTTATATACATTATATTCTTGTTATTTCATATTTTAAAAAACAAGCACTTTTTAGATTTTGTTGTATAGCAAAGTTTGTGTGTGTGTGTGTGTGTGTTTTCTTCTTTTTTTTATGTAACCAAATTATTAAATATGACCTTTTCCAGAACTACTCATGCTGCAGTTACAGTTTATTTTCTTACTTTTGATGCATCCGAGTAAGAACTGGCTACAGTGGCAACATAAAGTCTAACACTTCACTGTTTATTGCAATAATCTGAGACATGACACTTTCAAGTCTAATTAACGATATGTTTGGATTTTTACTCTTACTGTTTGCTTCTTCCAATTTGAAGGTTGTTTTGACCTAAACCAGGATGCACCTGTGGTTTCTTGTAAATGGTGGTGAAATACTGATAGCACTTTCATTATTATTTACCCATGTTAATAGTTTTTTTTTTTTTTTGGTATATTTTGTACTGATTCAAACGATACCTAAATAAGTGTCAAAGACAAGAGTAGACACTGCTGGAGCAGCTGAAAGAAGGATTGGAGATTTTTTTTTCTTTGTTGAATAGTCATGCATGCGGTCATTTGAGTCATGAGTCATTGGTGACAATGAATAAGGTATTTCCCATGTATGATGATAAAGTGTACCAAGTCTCAGAGGAAGGACACAGGACACATATGTAATCTTCAGATAGTGTGAGAAATGTGAAACACAGATATGACATGTGTGTTGTAAATATACACATGCCATATATCTGTATTTCACATTCCCATGAGACCAATCACATTTCCTAATCTGTCCAATAGTACTTTTTCAATTAGAAATGTTAAATGTTGCACTAAGATCAAACAGTACTATGGTAGTCAGTTTGCCTGAGTCTGGGTTCAGGCAAATATCATTTAATATCTTTACAAGAGCAGTTTGTGTGTGGTGATACTGATGAAAACTGAATAGCTAAAAAGCTGAATGACCAGGTTTAAAACAGCAGGTAACTGCATCATGATTGTTAAATTGTTCCATTTTATAAAAGTAAAATAGCAGGAACTTAGCAAACATGGAAAATAAGCTTTTCTCTCTTCTAATAATATCATGTGACTTTACTTGTGTCAGTTTTATTTCATGAGCATCTGAAACCACTAAAACTTGTATGACTTACAGGCTTGAAAACGCTCTTTTGTTGTCATCAGAGGAGCAGCTTTGTCACCTGCTTCACCTTAGAAAACTCTTCAAAGAACGGAGCCAGATTCAAAGTGACAATGAAAAGATGTCACTGAATCCCATGACATACCTCAATTACTTCTGCTCAGTGCATTCATAGAACCTCTGCAGCATCCTGCATGTTTTTAATGCGGTTTTCCACTTTATCCATTTATCTCCTGCTGCTTTGTCTCACATTGTGCATTATAGCTGTGAAGCCCTTAATGTGAATCTCGAACTGCATGCTGATTCTCACCATAATCTTTTGCAGTATAGTATCACGTTTACTAAGCTTTTTTATGCAACATTTTTTCAATTGAATTTGATTATTAGCTTTCATAGGCACTGTTCTAGAGATGGCATGTAAAGGAAAGTTGGGAAAACACACAGTATGTGGGGTTGCATTTAGATGATATCCAGCTGTTTGAAAAAGAGTATGTTCTTTACTTTTTGGAGTTAAGTGGTTAGTTCCTGAAAAGTGTAAGTGTAAGATTAATCTAAAGTAAATCTTTAGTTACTCCCCACTTTAGTAATCTAAAGTGGGGAGTAACTGGGCAGATGAAAACATCTGGATCAGTAAAATGACACAATAATATCCTCACTCAACTCAAGATGCTAATGCCAATAAAAACAGCTGTGTGGCAGGCACATTGTAGACCCAAACACAGAACTTGGAAAGCAAGCATAAAAAAACTGTTTTAATGCAGATTGCTCACCAAAGCACAAAGCACACAGCTACAGTAAGTGGGACAACGCAACAAAGGACAGGGGAAGACACAGGTAATAGTGAACAGGTGGGGAACACAGCTGCAGACACAACTGAGTCAACACATAAAGAGACACTATCTTGAACAGGAAGAGGGAAACATAATTAACATGACACAAAAAGGCTATTTTCTAGGCACACTTTAGGCCCTCTAAGACCCCGCTGAGCATTGTTTAGTCACCTCAGACTACTTGAGTAGTGTAGTTAACCATCTCCACCCCTTTATGTATTCTTCTTCTGACACCTGCTTCCAGCAGGATAACCATCATGCCATTAAGCTGCATGATGCTATCATGTCAGTATGAACCAAACTCTTCCAAGTCCCTCTGTATTTATTTGAGAAATGCAGAAATGATTATCTGGAAGGCAGTTTTAACTCGTGACCATATAATTAAAGAACTTTTTAGAAGTATTTGTTCAATCATTTGCAAAAACAGTTGGGGCCAAAAATATTTAATTTCCAATCCACTGGAAATTAAATATGCTAATTTAGACTGATGAAACATTTCAGCCTCTGATCAATTAAAACACAAGGCTGAGGCAACATAATTTCATGTGAAAGCTTCCATTTCACTGAGCGATAAATCAGATAGGGCTCTTTGAATCTATTCCAGCAATCACGGCGAATCACACAGCTTGACAGAGCCTGATTCAGTGAACATTTGGACTTTGGAAAGTAATTTCATTACCGGCATTTTAATGAACTCATATTCCTCATTTCAGGAGAATAATTGAATGATTTAGTAGCAAGCAGGCGTCTCATGGCATTTTAGTTTTTCATGAATGACAAAACCTTATTGAGCAGCTGTTTGCCTGCACCTGACAGGACAGATCCATATTAAACGATCACCCTGACCTTTTGCTTGTTCTTACTATGATCTGGGGGGCAAAAAACACAATGATGAACAAGAAGGAAAGATGAAGAATATCTTTGTCTGTCTTTTTTGATAATGGTTAAAAAACAATTACCAGATGATAGAAAGAATAGCAGTGTGTGATGTGGATATTACACATGTCCACAGATGTTCCTTAAACATTACAATCAGGGGTGTTTTATGTATGCCTGCAGCTGTGCTCAGTAGGGCAAAAACATTTAAATAAAAATGAGTTCTTGTTTTCAGCTCTTGGAGCCAATATTTTATCCTGTTAATTCTGCGTGCTTTCCGTGCAAGTCCCTCCAGTGACACTGAAAAGAAAGACACGCTGAGCTGGATTGTCAGAGTTTGTTTTAGGCACTGTGGTGTCAGTATGGATTGTGTTATAGCTATGACAGTATGATAGCTTGTCCTTTCAGTGAAATCCAGCAGTTGTTGACATCGTTAGACATGTAGCTGGCTGAGATGCCTAGAGGTTACACACCAGCCTAAACAGCTGATGACAAGTGGCTTTTCATTACAAAACACAAACTGCAAATTTATTAGAAAATCTAGATGTCCAATTTTAGAAATGAACAAAAAAGGCTGATGAAAAATTTGATTTCTCTTAACTTCTGGTTGTTGTTAGAAAAAGAGAATATTCTGCCTTTCGCATGATTTTAGTCAGGATATGCTGCAAGTTGTTGATGTAGTGTGAGCATATTATTGCTAATTTATGGAGCCAGACTTCTTTGTCAGTGTGCTAGGCATATCTAAAGAACTGGACTTCAGTTTAGCCTTTTAGTTCCCATTCAGAACAGCTTTACATCTTGGACTTAAACTAACCAGCTCCTTGAGGATGTTATATCCATGGATGTTGTCACAAGAAAGTTTGATGCTCTGATATCAGCTTATAGGCCATTACGTGAAATGAGCTGGAAAGGGATCAACATATTGTCAGGCTATTTGTGTCAGGAGGAAGGAGGGGGAATAATGTCAGAGCCATAAAAATTGTCCACCAGCAGCTTACTTACGAGAATCTGAAATGTTACAATATGCCTAGCAAAGTCGAACCTTTAATAACAAGGGTTCATGAGCTAGCATCACTGTGAGAGTGAGAACACTCTGAAAAATACAAAGTAGACATTTTTACAAAAAGGATGGCACAGCTGGGGGATTAGGACAGCACATTTTGTCCCACAGGCATCAGCTTGTCAGCTTTCTTCAGGCACACAGGTTGAGTTTATTCACGATGAGTCAGTCTTTACCGCCTAATGCATTTAGCCACAGGATTGATCACTAAATAAGCCAGAAAGGCGTCATGTGCACATGCACATCCACAGATTTAGCAGATCTAAGCAGGACTTTTTTACTTGCACATTTCCTTCCCTTTTTTTCTGCTTAAATACAAAGTCAAATGGGTTCATTTAGGTGTTTTTCCCTCTGTATTCAGTGACCCTTCTATATACTAAATTGAACCTAAATTCATATGCAGGTAACCACTGCTGTGTATCAAAGGTGCCAATTTCATGTGTTATTCAGGACAAGCCAAAGGCCAAATCATGAATATACACAGAATGACAGCCGGAGTCATGATGCATTTTAATTTGTACTTCTTTCTTTTTTCACTGTTAGTGAGAAAGACAGAGAGAATATGAAGCAGTTTATGTGAGAACAGACAGCTGCTTTGTTATGCACGGCTCAAAAAAATCAAAAGGACACTTTTTTATAAGAGTAAAGCATCAAACCATTTTAACTTCTGGGATATTCATCTGGTCAGTTAAGTAGCCAAGGGGGTTGTTAATCAGTTTCAGCAGGTTGGTGTTAATGAAATTAGTAACGGGTGCACTGGAGGAGGCAACAGTGAGACAGTAGTCTGACTGATTTGGCAAGGCTAAGTGTCACTGCTGGGAGCATGAGGTAATACATGGACCATACATAGGTTGCACAGGTAGCCCAGGTCCTCCAGGATGGCACATCAATACGTGCCATTGCCAGGTCTGCAGTCTCTCCCAGCACAGTGTCAAGATCATGGAAGTGATTCCAGGAGATAGACAGTTACTCTGGGAGAGCTGGACAAGGTCTTAGAAGGTCCTTAATCAATCAGAAGGACTGCAGCATCTGCTCTTTTGTGCAAGGAGGAACAGGATGAGCACTGCCAGAGCTCTACAAAAGGACCTCCAGCAGGCCACTGGTGTAAATATCTTTGACCAAGCAATCAGTAAAAGACTTCACGAGGGTAACCTAAAGAACTGGCGTCCTCTTGTAGGCACTGTGCTAACTGCCGGACTCTGTGGAGTCTCACTGGCACTTCCCATAGAATATCAGGCTTAGCAGGTCCACCACTGCTGCCCTGTACTTCACACTGAGCACATGTGACATTTGTGAATGGATCTGGAGAAGCTATAACATCGTTCAGCATAACTGCTTTGGTGGTGTATCAATGATGGTCTGGAGAGGCATATCCATCTAAGTTCTATAGGCAAGGCAATGGTATGCTGACTGCCATTAGTTCTCAGGATGAAATCCTGATCCTATGCAGGTGTAAGGGTTCTGGGGTCCTCCTGGTGCACAACATTGCCTGGCCTCATGTGGTAAAAATATGGAAGTAGGGACTTGAGGATCAAGGAGGTGATACCATTGACTGGCCCCCACACTAGCCAGGAGCTCAGTGACGCCCTGGATCAGATCTGGGAGGAAAACACATGTATGATTATTTTCTGATTTGTTGTCAAGGTGGTCCTTTACGTTTTTTTTGAGCATCATATGTTTGAAACTCTGTGTATTGCTCATAGTATAAAAAATAGCAGGTGGCTTGACAATAACATTGTTAAACATCAGGAAAATGGCACAGGTGTGCTCCAAATCATAAATTGGGAAGTAAATGTCCAAGATCAGTGTGTTAGTGGATGCTTTGCTACTGCCAGAGGGAGGCGATCAACAGAATGTGAAGACCACAACATTATCACAAACAAACGAACCTCGTCTAACACAATTTACAGACTGCCCACATCACAGCTACTCCAGAAACGTGTGGAAAACCACACTGGCTTATATAACAGGTGAGGTCTGGTATTGGCCCAATGACAAACCAAACATTATTTTACTCCTTATCCCTGCATGTGTCAAAAGTCGTGGTGGTACAACAGCAACACTAGTTTACAAAGAGTTTCCAAATTTATTCTCAAAATTTTTTGCAATTCTTGTTTTATGCAACTAACAATCCTGGGACAGGTATTCAGACTAGAGGCACACCAGGATAGGCTTTTTGATCAACTACAAATAATAATAATAATAATAATAATAATAATAATAATAATAATAATAATAATAATAATAATAATGGCTATTTATTTAATAAAACAGGGTTAGAAAGTGCTTCACAGTTCAAATAAAAACCACATATTAAGGATAAGTGTGCATGTTAAATCAAACACACATAATCAGCCATAACGACAGACATTCACACAAACATGCACGTGTGCTTTCAAACTATGGCAGCAAATGAAGGGGGATGGATTAAGGAAATGATAACTTATAAAAATGAGTTTTCAGCATTCACTTAAAACAAATAACAGAGTCAGCCAACCTGACTGACTGAGCAAGGCTGTTTCACAGTTTGAGTGTCACACCCTCAAAGGCACTATCACCTCTGGTTTTAAATGGGCTTCAGTGAGCTTGTACAATGTGAAGGTATAAGATATTATTGTATTTTATAATATTGCATGGTGTTTTTTGATATGATCTCAAAATGGGTGGAGGTTTTTCTTTTAGAAATCAGGATGCAGGTGGAGGGGCCAGTGCCTTCTTGAGAGAAATTTCTGGAGAAACAGCAATGGCTGGCATGAATCCAAGTCGTTCATGCCAGCCATTGCAAGGGGATGCAGATGTTACATATCTATAAAAGACTACTACATGCAAACAGGGCTGTCTCTTTCTAAAAAGAAAAAAAAAAGCTCCCTGGGCTCTTTAAAGCCCCTTTCTTGAATTAAAACTGGAAGATAGCGCTATCAAATATAAAGAATATGAAGACTCAGGTGCGTAATGATGAGGGATGCAGGGTAAACTAACAAACTCTGACAGACTGATGCCAGACATGCAGCAACAAAATAGCTCCAAGACTGGTTGACCAGCTGATGTTTTTCCTTTGTTGTCTACCCACTGGCTTTTGGGGAGGCAGTTGTACGCAGGTGTACTTAAATGTCTAAGAATAAAAAGGAAGAGTGAAATAAAAATTCATAAATGAATACATTTACTTTAATACATCTATCTAGCTAGATTACAAATTTAGTATTGAAAACCTAGGTCTGCTGCTATATCCTTATTGTATGTATTTCATATATGCATATTATTTAGATTTTGCAAATTTAACAATTTTATAAATAGTCAATAGAATTTTAATGTCAAAGGATGGTTTTGCTGGCCCTAAATATCCCTTTGACAGCTTTAACCAATCATTATTTATTTAAAAACATAAACACAGTTATTTTACAACTGTTAAAATAACAGAAAATACTATATCTATAAAAAACAAAACAAAACTTGAAATAAATTGCTTCACTATAAAGCTGCTTTTGGAACTTGCTTTCTTTGAGCTTTTACTTTGAAAGAACAGGAAGCAGACGCTTTTCGTTACACGTAGTGGCATAATATCACAGTCCCTCTCTATTTCACAAAGTTGGCATACAGAAAGCAGAGGTAGGTCTACCAGAATTTTTCCCTTTTGTTTTGCATTTGTTATTAATTACTTGGAACACGAGCAATTTATGAACTTTTCCTAAAGCGTGCACAAGGCTGTGTGTAAGTGTGCAAAACAGACGGAGAGTGAGCTAAACATTAGGAAATGAGGATGACGAAGACTTAAAAGTTAGATTCCTGAACAAATGCATGAAAAATACAATGTAGGGAGTTCATAAACACAAAGACTGCTAACATGAAACAAGCATGCAGCATGAACATATTTTTTTACTGTTAGAAGAAGTCAAAGAAGTGGAATCAGTCAGTGAAATCCTGAATATTTCTGGTAGACTCTGATGACTTTATTAGTACTAGCTAAGTTTTCTAGCTTATGCTAAATTGGTTTATTTCAGCTATTTCAAAGGCTTATCTTAGGAATTTTCTTTTATAAGGACTGAGTCAATTTAGCAAACATAAAACATATTCTAATTGCTATTTGAGTGTGTTTTAATGGTTTAAAATTAAACACAGTCTGAATACAGCTACTAGCCTGTATTCAGCCTGCACTGAAGAAAAGGGAATGGCCAACTCTTGGATTTACGTAAGCATCTTGCGTGTATTTAACATAAGTGCCTCATGCTTTAAAGTTAAGTGTAACTATATAGTGTAGAAACTACATGATCTGCAGAGAGGCTAGATTAAATTGTTCATATCATGTTCGAGTGAAGTAAGTCAATAACTTTCAGTCTCGTATGCTTTGGATCGTGGTTTCAGGAGCCTTCCTGAAACCACGATCCAAAGCATACGAGACTGAAAGTTATTGACTTACTTCACTCGAACATGATATGAACAAAGTGAAATCGAGTAGCCTCCACTACTTTTTTGGTATACTGAAAAAAGTAAATTGGGTGTTTTTTACATTAAAAAAGTCTAACTTGTAATTTAAACACAATAATTTCATGCTTCTATAAACGTAATTAAATCATGAAGGATCTGTACGAAATTCAACAACTTAATTTGTTCTTGTTGAGATGACATGATACAATCTAGTAAGAGTGGTTAGTTGCTGAACTCATGAAATTCACAAGATCGCACGAGATGTCAAACTGTAGGAAAATCACTGGCGTTATAAGAGGCTGACAACTATGACACACCACGTGCATGCTATTGCTATTTATTGTGGATTAACCTGTCAAGGACAAAAACGTACAAAAAGATTCTGCATCAAGCCTTGAAATCATAGCTTTCCTACTTTTGTTAAGTCTGGATTGGTGGCATGGTGGTTAGTGCTGTTGCTTCACAGTAAGAAGAGCCTGGGTTCAAATCCACAATCTGGCTAGTTTGCACTGGTTTCTCTCTGGGTATTCTGGTTTCTTCCCACAGTTAAAAGTCGTGCAGTTGTTAGAGTTAGGTTAATTGATGATTCTAAATTACCTGTCAATGTAAGTGCAAATGGTTGTTTGTGACAGACTTGTGAGTTGTCTAGGGTGTACCCTGCCTAACAATTCAGGGTTATTTCCCAGCCCCCCTGCAACCAGGATAAAGATAGGATGTTAGTTGTTGTAGATCCATTAAATTTTTATGTTAACCAGACTCTAGACTTTGTTGAACATTATGTAATATGAAGACAACATGTAGTATTTAAATGAGCAAGTAGTATTGGGGTAAATGTTATTTAATAGTGTTGAAATAAAATGACAAAATTGTGAAGGATTAAAATAGTCCAAGAGCTCAACTTACTTCATCTGAACATGTTTCAACCGCATTTTATGAACACAAAATGCACATGTTTATTGAATATGAAAAAGTTGTGTTGATTGAACACAATTGTTTAAGTTTCTGCCAAAGCAAAACATTTGTGTGCAACCAATGTCCACTATTGAATCAAGTAAATCCAACATGGCCTTTTTTCAGTGTGTATGTAGCATATATAGCATCTATGGCTTTTTTTTGTCAAAGATGTTTTGCTGATGTTGTTTTAAGGGGACTGACAAAATATACTTGAGTAAAATATATTTTATTAAGCTAATTTAAGTTAGTGCAATTTCAAGATAAAACAGAGAAACCCCCAGGAATCAGATGACTCCCTATGAGCAAGCATTTTGGTGACAGTGGGAAGGAAAAAACTTTTTAACAGAAAGAAACATCAAACAGAACCAGGCTCAGGCAGGGCTGTGACCACTTGGGGGTGAGGGGAGGAAGACAAACATAGACATGTTGGCAGAAATTAACATTAACTACTGATTAAATGCAGAGTGGTGTATAAACACATATGAAGTAGGAAAAAAAAGGTGAGTGAAAAAGTAACACTGATGGGTAGCCTCCAGCAGCTTAGACCTATTGAAGTGTAACTGCATAGGGAGGATTTAGGATCACCTGCTCCATCCCTAACTATGTGCTTTATCAGAAAGGAAAGTTTTGAGCCTAATCTTAAAAGTAGAGAGAGGGTGTCTGTCGGGCTGGACAGACAGACAGAGGGTGGAGATAAAGAGTCTAGATAAATATGAGTGGCATTAAAGTAGCTGTACATAATGTTATTTCTGTGAGATGGTTATGAGTACTTTTTTCTGTAATATTTGAAATTCGTGAAGTCATTACTAGTTAAGGATTAATGGAATGCTTGCTTAACTCAGCAGAGCTCTGATCTTGCAGCCTGTCTACAGTCGTGAGAGAAACCTATGCTTGTTCTTATTGTCTTCTTGGCTGCTGTTGGTTCTGTGGTCTCTAAAGACGATCCTACGCTGCTTCAGTAATATGTAGGGTAATCTATGATTGATAATGCGTTTTTTCTATCAAGGTATGCTTTTACTGTATTGGCAGTATGTTTGGGATCATTGTCGTGTTCAAAAATGAAGACATTGCCAATCAGACGCTTTCCAGACGGTATCGAACAAAATCTGACTGTGATTTTCTCCATTTGCACCACCTGCTGAAATGCAGCCACGAACCATGAGAAAGCCGCCACTGCATTTTACAAATAACGATAAACTTACTATACCTCTCTTCTGTACATACTAGTGACAAGAACTCTAACTACTCATTATTTTAGTAATCAAGTATTCTTTATTATAATTATTCCAACAATTAAATGCATGATTGGACAGAAAATACTTTTTGATTGCATACAATTGTTTGGAAGTAAAGCATTTCTTTTAGCACAATCCTTTCATTTCAGGAGCTCAAAAGTAATTGGACGAATAAATAACTGAACATAAAACATTTATTTCTGATACTTGGTTGAAAACCCTTTGCTGCCAATCACGCTCTGAAGTCTTGGACTCATGGACATCACCAGATGCTGGGTTTCCTCCTTTTTAATGCTCTTTCAGGCCGTTACTGTAGCTGCTTTCAGTTCCTGTTTTTTGTTGGCCTTTCTGTCTAGAGTTTAGTCTTCAACAAGTGAAATGATTGCTCAACTGGGTTAAGTTAAGGTGGCTGACTTGGCCGTTCAAGAATATTCCACTTCTTTGCTTTTAATGAATTTTTGGGTTTCTTTGGCTGTATGTTCTTGAATCGTTGAACTTGGACTTTCGACTCCCTCCACAGATTCTCTATTGGATTGAGGTTTGGAGACTGGCTAGGCCACTCCAGAACCTTGAAATGCTTTTTACGTAGCCGTTCCTTCGTTGCCTGGGTGGTGTGTTTGGGATCATTGTCATGGTGGAAGATTCAGCCACGTTTCATCTTCAGTGCTCTCACTGATGGAAGGAGGTTTTCGCCCAAAATCTCACGATAAATGGCCCCATCCATCCTTTCCGTAATACGAATAAGTCGTCCTTTCCCCTTTGTAGAAAAGCAGCCCAAAGCATAATGTTTCCACTCACATGCCTCACAGTGGGTATGGTGTTCATGGGATGCAATTTAGCATTCTTCCCCCTCCAAACACGGCGAGTGATATTTATATCAAAGACTTCTATTTGGGTCTCATTTGACCACATGGCATTCTCCCAATCCTCCTCTGGATCATCCAGATAGTCTCTGGCAAACTATAGACGGGCCTGGACATGTGCTGGTTTAAGCAGGGGGACCTTTTGAGTGCTGTAGCATTTTAATCCTTGACGACGTAGTGTGTTACTAATAGTGAACTTTGTTACTGTGGTCCCAGCTCTCTTCAGGTCATTGACCAGTTCCCCTTGTGTAGTTTTGGGCTGTTTCCTCACTGTTCTCAATAGGGCAGGGCGATATGGCCAAAAATATTTATCACGATATAGATTTGAAAATTTGCGATAACGATATAACTGACGATATAATTGACGCAAAACAAAATACAACTCTACAACTTTATTAGTGGGAAAAACCGATCAATTTCTTTTTGTTTAAACAAGCAGCTGTTTATTTTAACGTGCATTACAGCCTCACAAAATTCAACAGTGGTTATACTATGAATGAATGCGTATTCATAATGATACGTATGAAGCGCCTTGAGGCGACTTTTGTTGTGATTTGGCGCTATATAAATAAAATTGAATTGAATTGAATTGAATACTGTTATCTACATGGTTATCCATAATCATGTATATCCACAAAACTTAAGAGGTGCTTTGCAACAAAAGTGCAGTGTGCAAAATCAATAAGTCAAATAATAATATTGCACAAACTCTTGAGTAAAAACAAAACAAACAAAAACATAGATAAATTATGCTACTGCTCCTGGAAGTTTTTCTACATTTCAACTTTTAAGATTCTTTGCCAGAAACACTAACATGTTCACAGATGCGGGCTTAAGGGAGGACCTTTGACAAGTTACAACATTTCCACCTGTGCTGAACAACCTTTCAGATGCAGAGCTAGTTGCTGGAATGCAGAGGTATTTCCTAGCTAATCTGCTGATGTGGGGAGTTTACTGTGTGAACTTTCCACCACGAAAAGAGGATCACACTCTGTTGGGAGAAAACTCTGCAAAAAACCCAGGAGAAATAAAGACACAATGAGACAAAGTTACTTTCTTTGCTAAACGTGTACACGGGTGAGCTGCTGAGAACAACTCACACCATGGACAGTGGCTTGGCATTTTTTATAGGCACAGAGCACAGAGACAGTGAGAACAGGATAAGAAAATAATAAACAGATAAAATAAAACAACTCCATATATGGTTCTAGTCTAGTCAGCAGAGAGCTAAGAAAGATAAAATAATCTGAAACAATATGTCCTTGCTGGGAAAGTGAAAAAGACACTTCTACTAAACTAATCTAAACACAGACAAAGGGCATCTTTGTACATTTAAAAGAAGGTAAAGAAACATAGAATCATTTTTCCTCTAACACACTCACTGTCTGCTGGTGGACTATTCACATAACTGCTCAGTTCAGATGATAACCTCTCTGCAGTTACCTCTTTCTTGCCACTAACTGGTCCCTTCAAAAAACTCCTGAGACTCTTCTTTAGCTTTTTAACAGCTCGCTGACTTGTTTGGTCACCAGTAGATGTATGAGCTGTTTCTGAAAAACCTGTGGCTGTGCTACCCTGGTGTGGGACAAGATGCTCTAGTTCACTCATGACTTGAACTTTGATGGCTTCACTCTCACTGAAATATTCTGTATGAAACCATGGATCAAGGAAAGAAGCCATGTCAACCAGCCTCTCTGTGACACTGTCTTTGTAGCTTTTGTTCATGTAGTCAAGTATTGCTGTTTTGATGTCTTTGGTCAGCTCAGTGTCACCTTCTTTTACTTTTAACATGTCATTGTTAAACATCTGAAGAACAGGCTTAACACATGAAATGGTTACATACTCTTCAGCAGAGAAAGCATCTGTAAACTCTAGGAGTGGACTCAATGCAGTGCTGACTGAGTCAAGCACTTCAATGTCTTGCCATGTCAACATGAGATGCCTTGTGGTTTTATCAGCAGCTAAAACCTGTGTTATAGCTTTTTCTTGTTTCAGCAGCCATTGGATCAATCTCTGCTTTGAACCCCAACGAGTGCAAAATTCAGTTATGAGTTTGTGTTCTCGTAGGCCCAGTTCCTTTTAGGCAGCCTGCAGAGCTCGCTGGCGCTTCAAGCTGTGGCCAAAAGCAGCAACAATCTTCTTTCCCACTCCAACTGCTCGTTCGATCCTTGGGTCCTTCACACTTCTTTCTAAAAGACATACATTTAAAAGGAAACACAGTTCATTACTCAACAGCAATATTAATGCGGTGTGGAATGTGTGACATTTACGTTTTATGTATAACACACAATTATTTACACACACACACACACATCCATCTATCTATCTATCTATCTATCTATCTATCTATCTATCTATCTATCTATCTATCTATCTATCTATCTATCTATCTATCTATCTATCTATCTATC
>NW_024582366.1:3726127-3733262 GCF_018398535.1 Haplochromis burtoni
AACAGCTTTCACAATGTTGGCCCCGTTGTCTGTCGTCACACACACTTGTTTTTCCTGTTGAAGATTCCACGAGCTGAGGAACTCTTTTAAGACTCTGGCTATATTTTCCCCAGTATGGTCCTCGGGGAAAAAACTTGTTTCGAGGCACTTGTTTTGTAGCTTGCAGTCTTTGTCCACGTAATGTATTGTGAGGCTCATGTAGGGGTCTGATGTTCGGCTTCACCACATGTCCGTGGTGGATGCAAAAAACTCCACCGAAGATAACATATTTGACACCTCAGTATGGATCTCTTCATATTAGGGCTGCCACGATTAGTCGACTAGTCACGATTACGGCAGCTAGTTAGTTTTAATATTACTCTTTCTGGGTCACAAAATAAACGTTTAGCATATTTTCAGGCGAGAATGTAGCTGTGTAAACCTCAAATATCTGCTCAGTTTATCAGGACACCACATATTTTCAAAAGTGCTCCGAAGTTTTCGGAGACGTCTGTTACCCACTAGCTCGATAGCGAGCCGGGGGCAAGGCTCACTAGAGCCGGTGAGAACACCGGACTCCCTTCAAATCGTTTTCAAACCCACCGCCATCTTTCGCTACTCAAGTTAAATATATATAAGTCACTTGGATAACTTAAAAATGTTATTGTTTGGCTTTTGTGCCTGAGTAAATCGGTTTGGCTGAGATTAAAGTTACAGTTTTTACACAGCTGAATAAACGTCAAGCAGACAGCTGATTATCAGAAGTGTGAGATGCTCGAGAATATACTCCGGTGTCCCGTTATATTTTAGATAGCAAGGAGTTTATTAAACTTCACCGAAACGATCTGCAAATTTCATTAAAATGTAATAAACTATCATCTTGTCTTTATTTTTAGTTAGCACATACCTTAAACACTTAAAGCTGTAAGCTAATGATAGTTATATAAGAGCAGATGCATGCTGGTGCAATAAGCTATACGCTGTACGTCGAATGGATGCATGATCTGATTAGTCGACTAATCGCAAAAATAATCGGTGACTCGTCGACTATCAAAATAGTCGTTTGTGGCAGCCCTACTTCATATAAAGCAGGCAAGGCGACTTTAGAGAAGTATTTCTTTGTGGGTAGCTTGTAGCGTGGATCGAACGTTTTAAGCATCTTTTAGAAGCCTTCTCTTTCCACACTCTGAATAGGCATCATATCCCTGGCTAAACAATGTGCCACTGCATTAGTTAGTTCCCCCCAGCGTTTGTTACTTTTATCATAAGGCGTGCAGCTATTTAAAGCTACGTCGATTGTTGAGTGGTCTTCTTTGGTCTCACCACCTAGTTGAAGTGGACAACTCTTCACGTGCTTTAACGGCTTTTTTGTACTCCAAGAAGTGCTTCTGCTTCAAATGATAAAATAGGTTTGTAGTGTTTCCTCCTTTCGCCACGGCCCGCTTGCACGTTCTACAAAAAATTGTGCTTTGATGGGTATCCAGTGGACGAAAACCAAATCACTTTCACACCACCGAAGTTGCACTGTTTTTACTGACCAATTCTGGTTCACCCGCTTCATTCAAAAAAACGCTTTCGTCCGTGTCATCCTCCATTGCCGCCATACTTTTTCTGCCATGTGCGTATGAGCGTATGAAAACAAAGGCACTGCGCATGCGCATTTTGCCCACATTCTATCGCGATATTTCATTTTCCTATCGTTGCCGACCGTTATACCGGTATTACCGTGAACGGTATAATATGGCCCAGCCCTAGTTCTCAAGATGATTTTGACCCCATCAGGTGACATCTTGCATGGAGCCCCAGGTCGACTGAGATTCTCAGTGGTCTTGTTTTTATTCCACTTTCTAGTAAGGAAACTCCGTGTCGGGGATGAGTTCCTGCCCCAAGTGGAGGAGTTCAAGTATCTCGGGGTCTTGTTCGCGAGTGATGGGAGAAGGGAGCCGGAGATCGACAGACGGATTGGGGCTGCAGCTGCAGTAATGCGGACGCTGCACCGGTCCGTCATGGTGAAGAGGGAGCTGAGTGTAAAAGCGAAGCTCTCAATTTACCGGTCGATCTACGTCCCCACCCTCACCTATGGCCACGAGCTCTGGGTAGTGACCGAAAGAACGAGATCGCGGATACAAGCGGCAGAAATGAGCTTCCTCCGAAGGGTGGCTGGCCTCTCCCTTAGAGATAGGGTGAGAAGTTCGGCCATCCGGGAGGGGCTCAGAGTAGAGCGGCTGCTGCTCCACATCGAAAGGAGCCAGCTGAGGTGGTTTGGGCATCTGACAAGGATGCCCCCTGGGCGCCTCCTGGGTGAGGTGTTCCAGGCATGTCCCACCGTGAGGAGGCCCCGGGGCAGACCCAAGACACGCTAGAGAGATTATATCTCTCGGCTGGCCTGGGAACGCCTTGGTGTTCCCCCGGATAAGCTGGAGGAGGTGGCTGGGGAGAGGGAGGTCTGGTCCTCTTTGCTTAGGCTGCTGCCCCCGTGACCCGGCCTCGAATAAAGCGGATGAAGATGGATGGATGGATGGATGCTTTTTTACATTCTGTCTGTCGCGCTGACCTAGTAGGTGTGGCTGTCACTCTTCTCTTCCTCCTCTTGCCCACTACCTGCTCTGTGCTGCTGCTTGCGCATGGCTGCTGATTAGACCTTGTGCGCAATCTACAACTAAGCGCGGCCTGATGTGCGCCGCTCTGCCAGGTGAGCTGAATTAGAGCAATCAAGGGTGGGCGTGCCTAGTAGACCTTAAAATGCATGCAGTAGTCATTTGACCCGAGTGCGACATACTGAGAGGACAGCAAACAAAGCACAATCCACTTTCCACTGTGAGGAAGACTTTGAGCTAGACGGGCTATCGGTAAGCTCTTGGACTCATATTTGCTGCTTATATGTTTGGGAACTATGGAAGCTCAATTGTGGAAATGTATTTATGCTTTGGGAAATAGTTACTGCATTTAAGTTTAAAAAATTATATTGATATTAAAATGAATGTTTATGTTTGAATAAATTGTTTATGTAGATAGTGTTTCCCACATATTTATGTTAATTAATACTAAAAATAGTTACCCCAAATCCTTGGTAAATCTTAAAACTAGTGTAAATATGTTTGGTTTAATTTAAGAAAAATAATTCTTTGTAAAAGAAAATCCTTGGTTAAAGTCTCTATTAAAATATTTGCAAACTCTAAAATGTGTACTTTAAAAATGTAATTGTTTATAAAAAGTGTAAAATGCAAGGTAGACACATTTTGTGTATTTAAGAACCACAGTTTATTTCATCTTCGTTGTTTGAAATTACTCAACTCTGTGATTAAAAACCAATGAATGTAAAACTAACTTAAGCTGGGTTAAATGATAGTTTAGACAAAAGTATTTAGATTTAGCTATCTTAATTGGCTTTACTGAAGTGTATATATTTTTGTTATTTCATTTGTCTTCTGTATAATGCATTTAATTTATCTGAATGATTAATGAAATGTTCTTTATTTTTGTGTTGAAAGGTTTTTCACCTATATCTATCTACCTATCTATCTACCTGCCTATCAGCTATCTAACTAGCTGGTCAAAATAAATTGAGTGAAATTCAAAGTCTGGTCTTTTTCAAGTGTGGGCACCTCACAGACAGAGAACACTTGACACTGTCTCCCACAGTTGAAGTGAACCTATGCTGAAAATTACAGACCTGTCTCATCTTTTTAAGTGGGGCAACTTGCACAATCGGTGGCTGCTAAATACTTTTTTGCCCCACTGTAACTATAATTGGAACATGTTTCAGTAAACAGGTAAATAAATAAAACTCGTGTCAGTGTGAAATATACATGGACCTAACTGTATATGGTGTGTGTTCATGCATGTGTGTATTTTGTGTGTGCCGTGTGTCTACGTGTAAGTGTGCTAGTAAGTGTGTGTCTGTGTCGTAAAAGGAGCATGTGATGGCTGCTATGAAGAAAAGTGAGCAGATCAGCATTCTCAGAACTGAGGTTTGCCCTGTGATTTGATGCGACGTTTACTGTTGCAGAGAGCAGACTTTTGGATGGTGTAGGTGTTATTAATTAATAATTAATAATTAATTTGAACCATTCAGTATCTAACCTACCAGCCCCAGGCCAGTGCCTCAGAGTTTTACTGTGCCATGTACATTTTTATAGGTTAGCTTTGCTTGTTGCAGGTGACTCTGTCTAGTTGAAACATTGTAACAGACTAAGGTAGCAGTTCATCTGTAAATTTTAATGTAACTTCTGTATCTTTACTGTAGATTTTCACTGTGTAAAACAATCTGCTATAAAGTTAACTTTACATTATAGTAATAGGTGCTAGAAAATTTTTTTTTCACTTAACCTGAACTTACCAACTGAAGGACTCTGTGTGTGTAGAGGCAGACTCTGGCTACATGTTCAAATAGGACTGCATGATCTTCTCAGCTGCTGTTGTTTTAGCAGTATTTCTGTTAAAAAAAACCTGCTGCCTGCATGGGCTTAATGTTGTAATACTTTTTACTCACACACGTACTCATAGATACTATTTTTAGTTGCAAATGTGAGAGAAACACTCATGTTTGCATAGTGATATTAGAATTGTGGATTAAACTAAAATGATTTTATTCAATTAACCTTTACTGCTGTAGTGATATTGATTTTTCTCTGTCATTCAGTCTGCGTAGAGATTTGTGTGTGCGTATCAAAATCTGTATGTTTGTGTGTATGTGTTTGCACTTTTATTATTATTATTTTTTTACACATTTACAGATCTGTAAAACTGTGTCAAACTTATACATGTGTACAGGAATCTGTAGATGTTTATTCAGAATGCCTATAATGACATTTGTAAACATGTAAATACATTTACAATAGCTAAAAGTTCTGCAAGAAGCACTGAATATACAGACAAATCGTCAGTTACAAGTCACCTTTCAGTAGGCTATCATGACAGATTTGGAAATGTGTTTGAAAAGTAGTCTGTTAGACTCATGTTTGTCCATCTCTGGTATGTCAGTATGTGGTGTACCAGAGATAGACAGACCAGAGTTAATTTACTACTATATCTAACCAGAAGCCAGATTAATGAACCTGATAACCTTAATACAGGATATTGAAGAGTATCTTAATTTGCAGTAAAAAACCCCACAAAAACAGCCTTACCCAGTAGCAGTAACTTCATAAGGAATGTTGCATTATCATTTCATTCATTGAAATGAAAATAAAAATTTAAATTCCGTTTCAGAGTACAACAATTTACATCTTTTGAAAAAAAAATAATAATACACGTACCAGAACTTTAGTCCAGCAGAGTTTGTGCTGACAGCAGCTCTGGGATTTGGATTTGCACGACCTTAAAAGAACAGATTTGCTTAGATGTTTGAAGATTAAAAAAGCAGTACTGTGCAAAGTCAAATCTTCCTCTACAGGTAGTAATAGCACTGATTAAACTGGACTAACTTAAGTTGTGTAATGGAAAAGCAGCTTGATAATTTCAAGAGTACGTATCTCTGGCAGGAAGAAATTGGAACAAATGATGTGTTTTGTAAGAAGCTGCCAGCAGTAAAGTATCTAAAGATACAATTTAAGATTGGTTCTTTTCTGAGTTTGCTAAATTCTGAAAACAAGTGAAAAGCAGCCATTTTCCCAAATTGCAAGAGAGTGTGGCTACCTGGAAGTAAAATATTATGATATGAGGTGTAGCTAAAAAAATCAAACACAGCTGGATTCATCACAGCTGTGTTTGTCCTTCAGGGATCAAGCAAAACTGTCACATTATGTTTGCATTATGAAGTCTCCCTTCAGCTTAGCTTTACTTTGCAGTTCTTTTCATTTATGGTGTGAATACAATATTTGTTGATTTAACAAGTTTTTACAATAAAATATTTGTAGGGCTTGAGCAGGACCATTGACTCACACCCAGGTTCTGCAACACTGTTGGGTAATATAAATGGTCTCATGGATGCATTTAGGTCTCCTCCTCTTCACACTGAAAGTTTGACATGGTGCAGGCAGAAAATAACCCATCTCAAATTGTATCTTTAGATACTTTACTGCTAGCAGCTTATTACAAAACACATCATTTGTTTCAATGTTTTGTGCCAGAGATACACACTCTTGAAATACTTTTAAATTATCAAGCTGCTTTGCCATTACACTCAAATCACAATCAAATGCCATTCCCACTAGATACTGCTGTGAATGCAGCTTCACAGTAATTAATTTGGGACAGGTATTTATGACAGATGTGATTTTGCTAGCACTGAAACAAGTCAACTCACATTAATAATAGAGTTTTTAACAAGGATTACATGGACTTCTAAGAATTTGTTCCAAGTATTTATTTGCATTTGCACTTTGCTGCATTAATATGTCCTGAGAAAAAAGAAGCATTTGGGTTCATTCCATGGAAACTGACTAAATTTAAGACCATTACTGAGTTCCCAGTGATGATGAGCCAGCAATTCCAGTAATAACACATTTATTAATAGGAAATCTACATAGTAATTGAAAATGTTTTAGCTTTCTACTGTTATTAGTTTGCTCATACAAGTCAGGGGCATGATCAAGCCTTTTCTGAACTGTTTTCTGTGGAGCCATTTTCAAAGAGGCATCTTCAGAGAAGAACTTAAGCTGTCTTTCAGTTTTTTAGGCCAAATGCTGCAATAAAATGTCTTACTCTTCTCATTTTATTTGCATATTTGCTAGATTTACATGTTTTACATCTTTATATCAATTTCACGTTAGCTAAAGAGTAAATACAAAATGCAGTTCTTAAATGATGATTTTATTTATTAATGAAAAGGCATTGCTGTATTTAGTTTTCTTGTTTCTTTGCGAGGTTCAGGTCTGTTAATCAGAATCAGAATCAGAAAGGGTTTTATTGCCAAATGTTGAGCGGGTTTACAACATTAGGAAATTGCTGCGGTGCTTCAGTGCAAACATACTGTTATAAATTACGCTTAAATAGACATGAAAATAAAAATAAGAATAAAAATTAAAAGTGCTAAGTAGATAGATATATACATGATATATACATGAGTGCAGGTGGTGATCAGTGCCAAACATGGAATGATGCAGTGACCACAGCGTAGGGTCATGTGTTAGTGGTGGGAACAGTCATACAGTTATTGTTCATGTGTCCAACAGCAGAGGGGAAGAAACTGTTCTTATGGCGAGAGGTTCTGGTG
>NW_024582366.1:3733287-3738287 GCF_018398535.1 Haplochromis burtoni
CGAATGGACCGGAGCCTCCTGCCTGAGGGGAGCAGGTCAAACAGACTGTGTCCAGGGTGAGAAGGGTCAGCTGAGATCCGAGCTGCACGCCGCAGTGTCCTGGAGGTGTACAGGTCCTGCAGAGATGGGAGTCTGCAGCCAATCACCTTCTCAGCAGAGCGCACAACACGCTGCAGTCTCTGTTTGTCCCTGATAGTGGCTCCAGCGTACCACACGGTGATGGAGGAGGTGAGGATGGACTCGATGATTGCAGTGTAGAACTGCATCATCGTCCGTGTTGGCAGGTTGAATTTCTTCAGCTGCCTCAGGAAGTACATCCTCTGCTGGGCTTTCTTAATGACGGAGGTGATGGTGGGCTCCCACTTCAGGTCCTGGGTGATGGTGGTACCCAGGAAGCGGAATGAGTCCACAGAGGTGATGGGGGTGTCAGTCAGGATGATGGGGGGGAGTGGGGCTGTGTGCTTCCTGAAGTCCACAATAATCTCCACTGTCTTCTGGGCATTCAGCACCAGGTTGTTGTGGCTGCACCAGGACACCAGACGTTCAACCTCCCTCCTGTAGGCAGACTCATCCCCGTCCGAGATGAGCCCAATAACGGTGGTGTCATCTGCAAACTTGATTAGCTTGACAGACTGGTGGGTGGAGGTGCAGCAGTTGGTGTACAGGGAGAAGAGCAGAGGAGAAAGAACACAGCCCTGAGGGGAGCCGGTGCTGATGGTCCGGGAGTCCGAGACATTCTTTCCCAGCCTCACATGCTGCTTCCTGTCCGTCAGGAAGTCAGTGATCCACTTAAAGCGAGTACTGTGTTGGTGTATGTGTCTAAAAAAGATGTAAAGGGTTTTGTGCTTTTTCCTCATGTTGTGTGGACTGATCTCTGTGTTGTGTATTGCAATTTTCTGCTCTTTTTTTTTAACACTCAAATAGAGCTGGGCGATAGAACGATAACGATATGTATCGCGATATAACTTTTACTCGATAGAGAAATTAAGCTATCGCGATAGACCTCGCCGCTCTTGTCCTCTTTAAAAAAAAAAAAAAAAAAAAAGGTCAGCCAATCCAAATTAAGTAGCGCAGAGCCGAACCAATCACAGCCGCAGCGTCACGTCGCGTGACTTGTTACGTACAGCACAAGTGCCAAGCCGCACGTGTGTTTGTTTGGGAAGCAGCCAGCGGGTAATGGAGCCAGCGCGTAATGGAGGAAATGAGTGTGCCGACTAGAAAAATCAACCGAGCGTGACCGAAGAGAAAACAGATGATGGTTCCAACGCCGGAGAGATTGTCGAACGGAAGAGCCATAGAAGTTCCGTAGTGTGAAGGTATTTCGGCTATTTCAAGTCTGACAAAAAACAGAGTAGCGTGCACTGTAAATTGTGCCGAAAGCAAGTCTGGAAATACAATAAACTGGTGCATGCGTCACACTGTGCGCCACGTTATTGTTTCGGTGAAATGAATTTCTACAATACTGTTAATTCTACTCTCTGCAGTGTTTAAATGCTTACATATACACACAGTTACTGTCCCTCCACACATACGACTCGGTTCTGCTTCTATGCCCCAGCTTTGTTTACTTTTTCCCACCGAGGCTTCTAGACTTCTGATTGGCCAACATTTCTGCACGGTTAGGAATCTAGCGCCACCTGCTGCTTTGGCATGTTCATAGCAGCGTTTTCAAAAATACCGAACATGCCAAAGCAGCAGGTGGCGCTAGATTCCTAACCGTGCAGAAATTGGCCAATCAGAAGTCTAGAAGCCTTCGGTACGGTTAGGAATCTAGCGCCACCTGCTGCTTTGGCATGTTCATAGCAGCGTTTTCCTTCATTTCTGCCTTTATGTGTGGACGGGATTATTTTTTAAAACGAAAACGGAAAATCTCCGTTTTCAAAAATACCCGTGTACGTGTGGACGTAGCCTCAGTCTCTGACTGGAAGCGCTAATTCGTCATTCGGCTTTTGTCAGACTAAAGTAACTGTTAAAACTGTTTGAAAAGCTCAGCTATACAACAAGGAGAGATTGAGAATTTCCTTTTAGTTCTCAGTTTATTTGATATTGACAAAAGTTAGTCAGTTTTGTCTGTTCTTCTGTAAAACAAACTAAGATTTATTTTTAGAATTAATATTTTGTTTCTAAGTGGAATTGACAATTTAGTCTGTTTCGTTTGTTCTATTTTGAAACTTAAACGCTTTAGCGGCTGCCTTTTGTGTAGTTTGCAATATTTGCCTTTATTTATCTGAAAAAGTCTCATGTTCCTTAAGTACATCTACCCTGTTGAACTTATTATGGGAAATAAATATTTAAATAAAAACAAGCTGCTGATTATTTCACATTTTACTTGTGAGCAACGGCACATTTAAATCTTACAAATATAGTTATTTGGCTTATATCGTGATAGATATCGTTATCGCCTGAAATGAAAAAAACATATCGTGATATGAAAAAATCTCATATCGCCCAGCTCTACGCTCAAACAAGTTTCACTTCTGCTGTTAACACCTTTATTATTATTGAGGACTAGAAATGTGTGCAGCTCAACTATAAACATTAATAATGAAGACTGAAGTTTACATCATTGTTACAAAACACATAAAAGATCTGATTCACCAGTTTTAGCATGGCGATGATTGAATTGTGCCTGATTAATACTGTAACACTGTAAAAGGCAGATGAAAACAGGTAGTCAGGTAGAGGAAATGTTTCTCCCACTCTAACTTTTTTTGCAGTTGCATTTGTTGTAATTTGTGAAGATGTTGATTTTATAAATTAGTGCAACTCTTCTCTAATGGCTTGTTGTTTTTCTTCAGCAATAATGCCACCAAAAAATGCCAAGCCCAACTTAAGCCATTCCCAGGTGTCTGAGATTGTGAAGAGGCTCTACCGGCTGACTGCATCAGTGATTCAGTCTCTGCCCAGTTATGATGACCAGAACTTCTATGTGGCGCCCAGTGAGGGTGGCGAGTATATCCTAAAGATAATGAACTCAGAGGACAGCAAGAATACCTTGCTGATTGAGGTGCAGACATACACCATGTCCTTCCTACAACAGAATGGAATTCCTGCTCAAACCGCGCTGCCAACACCTCAGGAGAGCGAATGAGTCTGGAGGAAATTGGTATGTGACCAGCCACGTTGTTCAGATCTGAAAAAATATCGTTACCTGACATGACATAAAATTTCATCCATGCACGATGAAGCTTGTGTCACTGTAGCCTGGCACTCGGTGTTCAGTCAGTCAGGCTCAAATTGTTCCTGACTGATGTCAAAATGCTTTGTAGCAATTTCCCTGTAAACATTCACTGTTGAATCACAAGTGATTATAATTAGAAATTGTTTGTTTTTCAGTAACATCTAAAGATAACATGTCAAAGTGTTATTTAAACCTAGGACTACGAAGCCCCCAAAAGACTTTGTGTGCTTACTGGAGACTTCTTTATGTTACAGTGCTGTGAACATCTTTGTCTCCTTCCAGATTTCTTATCATTTTTTTATATTTAAATGTTCCAGATCACCAAATACATTTTTATTGGATAAAGATAACCAAAGAAACACAAAATGCAGCCATTAACGGCTGATCAGATATTGTGGGTCCTAGACCCTAAACAAAATCCTGAAATTGACAGAAAATGAGTGAACCAGTGTCCAAAGACTTTCCATCATTACTTAAGTATGTTGGCACACTGCACATGCTTATAGTAGGGCTGAACGATTATGGAAAATAATCTAATTGCGATTTTTTGCCCCAATATTGCGATTGCGATGCGATATGCGATTATTTTTTAAGGTCTTTGTCTTCTGTATTATTAAACAAAGACAAGCAATACATCATATAGTATGGCCAATACTATATTACATTAATTTTAAACTGTTCTTTCCTGGAAGACAGACCTCTGTTATGATGACATGAGGTGATGCATGAATTGATGACTGACATTTTTATTTAACTTCTTCAATCACAACAGTATATTTGAACATACACAATAGTTTATTTTTAGCTTACAAACATCTGAGCATAAAGTGCTGACAAGGAACCCTGGTGTAAACATTAAAATGAAAGTCAGTACAATGTGCAGATTGCAGAAATATACATAAAAAAAATCAGTGGCTTTACCACACTCAGTTTTTCGACATCTGTGAACTACTAGACAGTCATTCAATTAAAAAATAATATTAAATAAATAAAACTAATAAATAAAAAATACACACATCTTACTGATCTCTGCAGTCAGTAACATTACACATAAAGTGCAAACATAATAGCAATTGTATAAACACACACACAAACACGCCTTTAAAATTTAAAGGCGTGAAATTGGACGGTCTAGCCTTCTGATTAGCGTCACCGCTGTCTCGGTGGAGTTTAATAAACTCGGCCGTCTGCTTCTTGCTATCTAAAATATAACCAGACACTGGTGTAAATTCTCGACTGTCTCATACTTCTGTTTAATCAGTTTTCTGTTTGACGTTTAGTCAGCTGTGTGAAAACCAAGGAGGAACCCACCCGGGGGATTAATAAAGTTTTATTTTATCTAATCTAATAACTTTAATCTCAGCCAAACCGATTTACTCACGAACAAACAAAACACTGAAAAAAGCCCAACAATAACATTTTTAGGTTGTCTAAGTGACTTATATATTACGTTTAACCCGAGCAGCGAAACTCCGCGGTGATCTGAAAATGATGTGCCGGGAGTTGTGCCGTTCTCGGCCGCATCAGTAACCCTCGAGCTTCCGGCTAGCTGTCGAGCTAGCCGGAGGGTAGCAGACGCCTCTGAAAACGTCGAAGCACTTTTGCAAATATGGGATATCTTGATAAACCGAGCAGATATTTGATGTTTACACAGCTACTTTCTCGCCTGAAAATATGTTAAAAGTTTATTTTGTGACCCAGAAAGATTAGTATGAGTAATTTTAAAACTTAGTAGCGGCCGCCATTGCTGGAAACTGGAGTTTGGCTGGGCCGCGCTATGAATTCTGGGATATGGTAGTAATTTGGACAGCCTTCGGCG
>NW_024582366.1:3743287-3752634 GCF_018398535.1 Haplochromis burtoni
CGGCTGATCAGATATTGTGGGTCCTAGACCCTAAACAAAATCCTGAAATTGACAGAAAATGAGTGAACCAGTGTCCAAAGACTTTCCATCATTACTTAAGTATGTTGGCACACTGCACATGCTTATTATAAGTACTGTGTTTCTGTGACATAGTATAAATGTGCTGCGTAGTTGAACTCGACCTTTGAATGGTTGCTTTTGCAGATAATCTGTAAAGATAAGGCACAGACAAACTTGGCATCTGCAGGAGTAGAATAACACATCCTGGCTTAGGGCTAAAGGGCAATCTTACACAAGGAAGTTTGCATAATTAGCAATATTGTTACGCCTGTGCCCTTGAACAGGGCTCTGCCATATATGTTCAAGTTTATTGAAGCCTATAATTATTCATATCCTTACTTTTGGCAGATTGTGGTTTTGGCAGTCAGAAGTACCTGGTGAGACTGTTGACCTATTTGCCTGGGACAACCATCTCCAAGGTTCCTTTAACTCCACAGCTGCTGTATGAAATGGGGAAAACTGCAGCTAAAATGGACACAGTCATTAAAAAGGTATCATAGTAACAGTCCTGTGAAATCTCTTCTAAAGGCGTCCACTCTGTGTTAGAATTTCAGTGAATCTTCGGGAGAGAATTTCGTGAAACCGCCCAGAATACATGTGTGTATCAGTTATTTTTCATTTACACATGTCTTGCATTTTTGGTGTAATTTAAGATGAAACACCCTCATCTTCACGTGCTGGAGAGAGAGGGGTTCAAATGGAGTCTGTCAAATGTTGCTCTCCTGGAAGATTACCTCTATGTGTTAGACGGAGAGCCTCTGCTGGAGGTTGTGAAGTCTGTAATCCAAGGGTACAAGAGCTCTGTGGATCCCAAACGCTCTAGTTTTCGCAAATGTGAGTATACAATATTATCTTGTTACATGTATCAGTTACATGCTTATGACTTAACATAAAATATATTTATTGTCATAAAAGCATAGCTGTGAAGGTTAAAGACCAGTAACTGTTTATCAGAGAGCTGCTCATACAGTTTGCACTGTACTTCTTGATTACCTTGTCTTGGCTTTTCATTGGCTGATTGTATGTAGTGATTTTTGATTTTACAAATACATTTTTCAAATGTCTTTTTTAAAGGCATTAACCATGGCGACTTCAATGACCTCAATGTCCTGGTACAGCCTAATGATAAAGAAGGCTATAGGATCACCGGTATTCTGGACTTTGGCGACATGAATAGTGGCTACTACATCCATGAGCTTGCAATCACCGTCATGTACATGATGATTGAGCACCCTAAACCCATCGAGGTGGGTGGACCCGTCCTTGCTGGCTGGGAAAGCGTCCTTCCTCTCAATGAGGTGGAGAAAGATTGTCTATATTTGCTGGTGCTGTCCCGCTTTTGCCAGTCCTTAGTTTTAGGTCGTTACTCTCTGACCTTGCACCCAGAAAATGAAGAGTATCTGATGATTTCATCCAGAAAGGGTGTTAACATTCTCCAGCAGCTCTGGGAGTTAGGAAAGGAGCAGGTGGAGAAGCTGTGGTTTGAGACTGCTGCTCAGCTCAGTGACAAAAGTGAAAGACAGGAACAAACTTGTTCATGAAGGCAGTGACTCCACCGAGCGACAATTTGTCCAAAAAAACGAAGATTGTCTTTCCACAGTTAAAACAGTTTATATCTTTTAAACTTGTTTTATTTCAGACAGAACAACAAGGAACGTCAAAGTGTTTCAATAAAGCTAGAGGAGTATATAATGTGTCTGAGAAGAAATTTAGATACTGTTGTGGAATAAGGGAAATATTTTACTGCTACTCATACTCATCATTATTACCATTGCATTAATCAAATCAATCATCATTTCAGTAAAACATTTATTGAAGCTGTTGGCATTACATTAACCTTTTTACTACAGGTACAGCTAAGACCATTTTATACACATTGCATCTTGTGCTTATTAAGAAGTGTATTCTGCTCAGTCAATCGAAGGTCTCAAGCTTTGTTTGGTGCGATGTCCAGACAATCTATTGTAAAAGTGACTTGGAGCAACAGAAGGTTAAAACTGCGTACACGCTTACAAAACACATATAATACATATAATCTAGAAACGGGCTTGAGTGAAGGCCTGAATGTATCCGGCTTCTTGTTGCATCTGAGTTTGCTTAGTAACAGGTGACAGAAGATGGGCCAAAAAGGAGGACATCAACATCAGAGCCTGAATCCATCGCCATATTTGGAGAAGATGCTAGAGAGGGGAACTTCAGAGTCTGCATTTATCTCTTAAGATTGCTCATTGTCTATAAAACATGCAAATGATGTTCTTAAAATACAAATTATGTTCTTGTACAACGCGAGAAGGGGCGTTAACCAACCCTGACGTTATAAAAGCAATCTGAAGTGTATTTTTGGGCGGAGATCTACATCTGATGTTTTGCAGTGTTCATCTTCCCACGCGTGTGTTCAATAATCATCTGTTTGATTGCATCCTCCTGGGCCTCTATTTTGTGTTGGTTCTCAGTTGGGACACTGTATAAAAACTATTAATGAAGTACTGTAAAAGAAGAGGTAGTTATTAGCAAATTCATGGATGAGAAACTGAAAAAGCGATTACTAACTCCCACAGTTAAGTGCCTCAGATCTCCTTAAAAAGGAAAAAGTAACTGAATTGTCATCTTATTTTACAGATTACGGTAAATGACAGAGTGATTTAATCAGATTGTTTAGAGATGCTTAAATACGTCTGAATTAAACACATCCACGTTCCTCTACACTTTTAAGATGGTAAGAGGTGAGCAGATGCTGCTCATCAAATGCAGAAGTTGTAGCAGTTTGCTTGTTTGAAGCGTTCAGTTGTGTGTGTTAATGCACTGCTACAATCTTCCCAGCAAATTTCCCTCCAAGTTCAGAATGTGCAGTGCTCAATTAGGCAAAAGGTGAACAAATATGTTTTGTTTAGAAGGAAAGCCTCTTATCCCTAAAAAAGCACATGGCAGCACACCTTAGGTTTGCAAGGTTACATCTGAACAAACTACAAAATTTCTGGAACAATGTCCTGTAGTCAGACGAGACCAAAGTGGAGATGTTTGACCATAAAGCTCAGCACCATGTTTGTGGCAGAAACTAGCATATCAGCACAAATACCTCAAACCAACCACAAAGCACAGTGCTGGAGGGGAGATTAGCGGGACTTGTTTTACAGTCAAGGGACTTGGACACCTTCCAGTCACTGAGTTGACCACAAAGTCCTCTGTATACCAAAGTATTCTACAGTGAAATGTGAGACTTTGTCAGACAGCTAAAGTTTGGCTTAAACTGGGCCACGCAACAGGACAGTGATCCCAAGATGCTAGAAGTCCAGTCCAGTCAACTCTGTGCATTAATGAATGTTTGCAAACCTCAATTAACTGAAGCAATCTTGTAGAAGAACAGTTGAGACTTATAAAGCCATATAGAAGCAATTACCTGACGTTTTTGGTGCTATAGGTGGCTCTACAACTGTTGTATGTATGTAGTATCGTACTGTGGAAACTTTTTCAAATGACTGCAGTAGTCATTCAGTGCAATTTCAAAAACAATTAGCCTGCTAGCTAGTTTGCTCCAGCTACACAGAGCACTACGGACTAAGATGTTTCATCCCACTGTGGCGACCTGTTGAAGCAGAATTTCCCATAATTGTCTCTCCCTCTGACATCTCAGTGCTGCTGAAGTTTCTCATTATTAACGACTAAACCAGTGGAAGAATTAAGAAATAATCTGTCATTCAAAGTAAAAGTAAAAACAGCTGAAACAAAAAGTACTGCTCACATTTTAATCTGTATATTTTCCCATAATGATGCCAGAGCTCAAGAAACAACTCTGTAAGCTACACTGTCTACTCTGCAACGGACTTTCTGGATTTTCAAGTAACGGCGAATTTCGAAACCGAAATAAAAAACAGGAGGCCCCGGGGCAGACCCAGGACACGCTGGAGAGATTATATCTCTCGGCTGGCCTGGGAACGCCTTGGTATTCCCCCGGACAAGCTGGAGGAGGTGGCTGGGGAGAGGGAGGTCTGGGCCTCTTTGCTTAGGCTGCTGCCCCCGCGACCCGACCCCGGACAAAGCGGATGACGATGGATGGATGGATGGATGGAAATAAAAAACAAATCATTTACTATGCTAAGTAAATCAGTGCCTCCCACTGACCACCTTAGAATTCGTTTTTACAATAACTTTCAAATATTTAATGAGGCCATGCAATTTTTCAGCAGCTTTTTCTTTTCGGATTTGGTCCTTTTTATTTGGAATGGGCCTTAAAAGATTTAAAATCTCAAAAAATGTGTGGCATTTTGACTGGAACCAAGTGTTTGCTCACTTTGTTTTTATTAATTTTTGTTCTCTTTCAATTATCTATTACCTTTCTACTTGAGAATGTGTTGTGGCTTATCCAAGTCCAGTCAGGTGAAAGCTCTAATTTCTGTAAAAGAGTGTCTGCTTCCATAAAACAGAGAAATGGGGTCACATTTCTAAGTACAACAAGTCTTTTATTGTACATCTTTAAAAGGCTCAACTACAGCGTCTGTATTCTAGCATTTTGTATGCAATGGTTTCTGGTAAATCACTGACTTGATCTGGATTGTAAAACTCTTTGAAATTGCTGCACTTTTAAAAGACAAAACATGTCAATTTAAAAATAATTTAAAGAATTTCATGTTGTGTTTTTATTTCTGTTATTGAAGGGGCTTTGGAGCCAAAATGGTTTTTGGCACAGACTTTCTACCACATTCAAATTGCAAAAGTGAAAGGACCGTATTTGCTGTACATCACACAAGTTTAATTCAGATAGATCAGCAGCAGAAACATCACGTATTAGGAACATAATTTTTAAAAAAAAGACTCGATGACTTTGTGTTCTTTTCAAGTTAGGGCTCTTTACATGAGTTACACTCATTTCTCTTGCAGCAGTTTTAACTCATAATTCATAGCATCGGATCTAACAGATGCTATCATGCGTCATGTATCATTTTATTATGAAAGTTATACCTTTAGTAGCTTTAAAAATGTCCATCATGTATTTTGGTGTTGTGATTTTCTCCTGACAGTATTTTTGATTAAATCTAGTGTAATACTGCCCCCAAATGGTTGTCATTAGTGAAGCAAGGACTTTATGGTAAATACTAAAACACTGACTGTTAATCACTGACATCACCGACAGTCTGACCAAAAGAATATATCATCAATTTTTTATTTTATTTTATTGTAATGTTTGTTTCAAAAAGTATGTTTTTCCTTTGTAGAGTAATGTTACACTGACATACACATACCGGCCACTTTATTAGGTACACTGTAACAAGTAGGACTCCTTTTGCCTTCAGTGCTGCTGTAATCCATCGCTCCAATCCATCAAAGTGCTTGAAGAGTTGGGTAAATATTGACATGCTAGCTGCAGATGTGATGGCAGCACACCCATGATAAAAGTCTCCTGTGCCACCTGCTTTCAAAGGTACTCTGTTGGACTGAGATCTGGTGACTGTGGAGGCCCTTTGAGTACAATGAACTCATTGTCATGTTGAAAAAATCAGATGTGAAGTGATGCTCAGAGAGTTCTAAGGGGCTCAGACTGTGGCAAGAAAATACGCCACATAGTTACACCACCACAGCCTGTCTGAACTATTGATACAAGGCAGGATGGATCTGTGCTTTCATGTTGTTTATGCTCAGTTGTGACTCTACGATCTGATTATTGAACCTGAAATTTCTGTTCAGAAATCTTCCTGTCCATTTTTTTCATCTTTTTCAATTTCCGTTCTACAACCATTTGTGAGAGAACGGGTCTCTCTCAGGACCTCTGTGATAGGATGCCGCATGTGCCTAGTTGTGAAATTTCCACAGTCAACTGTTAGTGGCATTATAACAAACTGGAAGTGATTGGGAACAACAGCATTGTAACGACGATGTGGTAGGCCATCTGCTGACCCTCACAGAGCAGAGTCAGCCATTGCTGAGGTGCATAGTGTGCAGAGGTCACCAACTTTCTGCAGAGTCAGTCGCTACAAACCTCCAAATTTTAATGTTGCCTTCAGATAACCTCAAGAACAGTGTTTAAAGAGCTTCATAGAATGGGTTTCCATGGCTGAGCAGCTCCATCCAAGCCTTACATCAATAAACACAATGCAAAGCGTCAGATGCAGTGGTGTAAAGCACACAACCAGTGGAGAAGTGTTCTCTGGTGTGACGAATCAGGCTTCTCCATCTGGTAAACTGATGGATGATTGCAGAGATTGCCAGGAGAACAGTGCTTGTCTGACTTCATTGTGCCAAGTTGAAGTGTGGTAGAGGGGTGAATTTGTTGTGGGGTTGTTTCTTAGGAGCTGGACTCGGGCATTCATTTTCAGTGGAAGAAGTTCTTCAGCATACCAAGACATTTTGAACAATTTCAGCTCCCAACTTTGTGGAGACGGTTTTTGGTATGGCCCTTTCCTGTTCCAACATGACTGCACACCAGTGCACAAAGCAAGGTCCATAGAGAGATGAGGGAGTTTGTGTGGGCCGGTCTTCAACAACAGTGCTGACCTCATCCCGACAGCACACCTTCGGGATAAATTAGAGGGGAGACTGCAAGCCAAGCCTTTTCATCCAACATCAATGTCTGATTTCACAAATGTGCTTTTGGAAGAATGGTCAGAAATTCCCATAAACACTCCTAAACCTTGTGGAAAGCCTTCCCAGAAGAGCTGAAGCGGTTATAGCTTCAAAAGGTGGGCTGATGTTTTATTGCACCCCATAGATTACGAATGGGATATTGCTCAAGTTCATAAGTGTAAAGACAGACAAGGGAATACTTTTGGCAACATAGTGAACATTTTTTACTTGGATCCCATTGAGGATGCCCATTTTTGTTGAATTAATTAAAGAAAGAGTAATTCATAACTCTGCACTTTTTAAAGCACAAATGGATTATGCAGTGAGCACAGAGAACATCTTGTGTAGATAAAGATGACTCAAAGACTTTAGATTTAGATATTTTTAACACCACTCCCTCCATAAACAAAGCTGTGTTGATACATTACACGTTTCAAGCAATCTGACCCCTGATCTGAACAGTGATTGCATTTATAGCCACATGTCATCCCTCAACTGCTTAAAACAGTGCAAACTTTATACTTCTCCAGTCTTTCTGGAGATGGTATTCATCCAATTTTAGGTGGTCAAGCAAATCTAATTCAATAGAGAGAAATCATTAGAAGGAATTGAAAATGATTTATTGATCTACAGAATTATGATGCTATTTGCCGATTAGACTCTGATGGCCCACAGCAGAATGAAATCTCAACGGTGATAAAAAATTAGGGCAGGACTCTCCAGAGTTAGATGCTGGAGGCTTCGATGAAGTGACTTGCGGGCAGGAAGAAGCAATGATGTCACCATTGAGTTTTACAGCATGGGAATGTGTTAGTCATGTAATGAATAGACTAGCAGCTAAACACCTGGGAAAGCAGACAGACTAGTGAATATAGAATCAGAATCAGAATCGTGTTTATTGGCCAAGTATATGTGCAGACACATACAGGGAATTTGGTTCCGGTAGATGGTGGCTCTCAAGCACAGCAATGTAAAACACACACACACACACACACACACACACACACACACACACACACACACACAAACACACACACACACACACACACACACACACACACACACACGTGTCTATATATCATACACATACATACACAAAGCTGTGTAAACCAACTATAAATAACTAATCTAAACTTATATACATAAAATACAGAAATGAATAAGGTGGTGGTCTGCAGGCTTCTGTACCGTCTGCCAGAGGGCAGCAGATCAAAAAGTCTGTGTCCAGGGTGTGAGGGGTCTGTGATGATTTTCCCTGCCCGTTTCCTGGTTCTTGAGAGGTACAGATCCTGGATGGAGGGCAGGGGGGCGCCGATGATCCTTTCTGCTGCCCGTACAGTCCGCTGCACGCTGTCTAGTGCTCCATACCAGACTGTGATGGAGGAGCACAGGACAGACTCAATGACCGCAGTGTAGAACTGGATCAGCAGCTCCTGTGGAAGACTGTACTTCCCCAGTTGTCTCAGGAAGTACATCCTCTGCTGGGTCTTTTTGAGGATGGAGTTGATGTTGGTCTCCCACTTCAGGTCCTGGGAGATGGTTGTACCCAGGAACTTGAAGATCTTCACAGTCGACACAGGGCTGTCTGATATGGTGAGGGGGAGCAGAGTTGAGGGATGTCTCCTGAAGTCCACTGTCATCTCTACAGTTTTAAGAGTGTTCCTTATTGAACTTGTGCCAGTGTTTCATAAATATGGCTTGATTAAACCTCTATAAACATGATTATCTGGCGCTGAGATGCAGTCTTACACGTCTCTCTGTAGTTTTCTCCTCCTCTTGTCACACCAAAACCTTTACCCCATAAAACCTGTGTCTGCTTCCAGGCCACCTTACATAAAGACCTAAACAAAAGGAGTAAACCATAAAAAATTCACAAAGAAAAGCTGTAACACCTTTTCAGAACAATTAACTTACTAAACTACATGACAAAACTTTAGTTAATGAGTGATTAAATAGCTGATCAACGTGTTGCTTTATTTTGTCTTACAGAAACTTAGTTGCAGATGGAAGAATATATTCATGTAAATAAATCAGCACCCATGTGCTGTACTGACTGCCAGAACCCTCAAAGCACAGACTGAGGCATGATTTCATCTGTGCAATACTGCTAAAAGTAAAAACATCCTGTATCAGAGTGATGCTGGAAAACAGTGTCAGGCTGTTCTCAAAGCTCCCCAGAAGGGCTTCAGTTGATCCAAAATGCTGCAGTGAAAGTACTGACAGGGACTAGAAAGCAACACCATATTTCGCAGATATTACCTTCTCTTTACTTTTTCCCTGTTAAATCCAGATCTGATTTGAAAATCTTACCCCTCACAAAGTTTTGAATGATCAAGGGCTGTGTTAAAACGTGTATTACACTACCCTAAGAGGCTTATTCGCAGTTCTTAGAATCCAAAAGAAGAATGGGAGGCAGAGCCTTCACCTCTCAGAGCCCTTTTTCTGTGGACCCAGATCCCAGTTTGATTGCTAGAGACACACATTTCTATTTTCAAAGATTAGACTTAAAACTTTCCTTTTTGATAAAACTGGATTCGATGACTCTGACTCATTCTTCAGATTTGCCACTATAGACTCACACTGTAGGGGGCTTTCACAGTTAGAATCATAATTAATGGACAAAGACGCAACAGTGGACTTTAACTCTATGAATACGCGATTGAAGTGCAGACTTTCTGTTTTAATTGAAATGATTTTTGTTTTTGTTTTTTTGGGGGGTTTTTTTTGGGGGG
>NW_024582366.1:3752654-3757439 GCF_018398535.1 Haplochromis burtoni
GGTTGCCAAAGCGCAGACTGACTTTGATAGACTGAATAAGGGGCCACAAAGGATAGTTGGAGCCTATGCCAGATGCCATAGCTTAAGAGGTGGGGTTCCCTGGACAGGTTGCCAGACAGGCAACTATTCATACACCTAATTTAGAATCACCAGTTAACCTAAGTGCGTGACTTTTGGACTGTAAGACGAAGGTGGAGCGCACGTAGAGAATGTGCAAACTCCATGCAGAAAGGCCCTGGCCAGAGGGTGAATTCAAACACAGGACCTTTTTGCTGTAAGGAAACCACTCAACCACCCCACTGACAACCTTATATTTAAAATTACACAGAACTTCAGATGTTTTACCTGTTTTGCTTGTCATGATATCCCAAGGAGACAGACCTCATCTGGTTATGAAACTGGTGATCAGTCAATGTATTCATTTTGAGCCTCTGAAAGTTGGTAACTATGTATAAAATGCTGTAACTCCTAAATGGTTCATGCAGGTTTTTTTGTACATCTTCAATTAAAGCTGAAAGTCGGCACTTTGATCGTACCATTTAAAATACACTGCTAACGCATCATGTCATGAACTTTCTCCCACAGTTTTTCGCTTCAGGTTTTCTCTCCATGCTCTCCTTTATTGCTCATCTCCTTCTCCTCATTTGCCAAACTGGTTGCAGCACATGGCTGCCCTGGTTCTGTCAGAACTCACGTCCTGTTAAAAGGGAGTTCTTCTTTCCCCTAGTTGCTATGTGCTGCTCATAGGTGTTTTGGGGGCTTTTCTCTCTAACATTGTAGGATCTCTACCTTACAATATAAAGTGCCTTGAGATTACTGTTGTTCTGAAACGGTGCAAATTTTAAAGTTTAATTGAATATAAACCTTTTTACCACTAGATGGAACCATCATCCCACTCACCCACCGTGCTACATAATCCGTCCTTTATGAATCAGTTCTTCAGACCTGTGGGCTTGAAAACTTTAGTTTTGTTTTGACAGCCCGGTGGCGGCAGAGGGAGTTTATGTCTTGTGTTGTAACCGTGTAAAATTTGTGTTTATTCAAAAGCTTATGAACTTAGGCTGATCTCTTCAAAAGCTTGAAACGTCTAAATCACGGCATGCAAATCAGAGCTACGGCACATTAGACGCAGATGCAATGAGGAAACCATGGTTTGCATAGCAAGATGTGGCCGTGAGTTTACTACCAGGCACCTCATCTTTAATAAGTCAGATTACAGCTTTGAAAAATTTCACAATAACAGCACAACCATATGAAATTGTGTGAAGCTGATTTTGTGTTTTTTTGTGCAGAATTTCACCTTCATGTGCTGCTGTGCTGCCCACACCTCAGCCAGAATCTGGCTTCGCACTCCCTCTCTCACACATGCGCATGCACACACATAGACACCTCCTCTACCTTCCTACATTTCAACCTCCTACCTCAAAGGCACCATCTGCCCTCTGCCCCCGCTGCAGCTAGTGATATGTACCTCCAGTCATGCAGAAAAAGTCACAGTGTGCGTCTGTGAATATCTGCCCGTGTTCACGTTTGTACTCCGTCTGTTTTGCTGTAGTTCACTGTTGTTCGAGTACAACGAGCCCAAAGAGACATCTAGCTGAACCCTATACTGCTGTATCCTTTATACTGTAACCCAGAGTCCCTTATTATGCTTTCTCATCTCCCATTCCTCTTTTTTTGTCTTTGTAATACTTTAATTCCACATCCCACAAATTATAGTTGAAACAGAAATGGCAACACTCAAAGGACTTAGCTTAATACGCCGACCCCACTTATCAGCGCCATTAAATCCTCTTGGCATTTCAAACTCGAGCACTGTGGGTATGCTGAACATCTTTATAAAAGACAGCATAGAAAATTTAATTTACACTCCAAAGATCACCAATATGGTGACTTTTTTACCGTTTCAAAAAACATGCTACCCCTGTTGTCAGGTTTCTTGAATGATTTTTACGAGTTGCGTACATATTCTCTTTACGAAGGCTAAACGATGAGAAAAGATGCAGAAACATGAAAAGCAAAGTCAGCAGGTGGAACAGAAGATCACTTACAACTAATAAGTAGAATCTCAGTATCGTCCAGCCTCATATCTTCAGCATGAATTGCTCAGATGTTTTTGAGTTTTTAGACCATGTAAATAGAACTGGACACCAAAAAAAAAAACTACTGGATCCACAATTATAGTCTTCACCAAATAGAAATACTGCTCCTCAGTTGTTTTAGCTGTGATCAATGGGACTGTTTTAATTATTTACACTGTCTTCTGTTTCTGTAATCACACAACATTAAATGTGTGATAACAGGTTTTAAATAAAACCAGGCAGGCTGAAACTCTAGAGCAGCAATTTTAACCTAGTTTTACATTGTGGGCCACATACAGCTTTCTACATGATAAAGTAATGCTGTTGTAGTAAATCAGAGAAATCTGTCAGCACGATTCTTTGCATGTATACATTTTTATTATTGTGGCCCTGTTGTTAAAAACTGAAATTTCTTTGGTGTAGTATGAAAGGCATGGTGGAGGTCTTTATTAGGAGGGAAATATACAAAACAGTATTTAAATACATTTAAAGTCCATAAAATCCTTCATATTTTCCAAAAGCATCGAACGAGTCTTTACCAGACCGGTTCTTGCCCCTACTTCTTATGTTGGACACCCCTGCTCTAGAATGTTTGAGTGAAAAGCATTAGTTGGCACACATGGTCCTTTTCATTCATTGCAATGAATTAAATGAAAGCGCTTTGCTTTGTCTTTGGTTGTATGTCTTTGTTTCACTGAAAACAACAGTTAGTTTCCGTCTTTAATAAAGATTAATCGGACACAAAGCACTTGGCTGCCTTTCCAAACTGTCTTTGCTACCAAGCTGACCTGTTAGCACTAATCCACTTCATGGACCCCTGACAAACTGTTGTGTAATGCATATTAGATTTGTGGCTGGATGATACGTAGTGACCACAATCGTCAGGGTTGACAAATAGCTAATGGGTCTTTTTCTTTACACTATGGGAACTTGGAAGTTCGGTTATCGGTTATGTGGACAATTTGGAAAGGTCCCTAACTAGCAGATTTTGCACCAAAATCTATATTCATTACTTAATGTATCACTTTTTAATGTGATTAACAGTTTTTGACTGATCTCCATTTACTTCAATGCCACTATCACATACAGATAAATCAATTATGCTAATTATCAATTGTAATCAAAAGAAAGAACGCTTCGAAGATAGCCATGAAAAAACTTGGACAGCTTTTTAACAGAGGCATATTTATAGTGGTGCTCATCCTGTGAAAGGGGATGCACCTCACAAATGGGAGTAAAGCTCAAGAGGAGACAGTGGCCTCAATTAGTAAGCTACTATTTTAGCTCGGTGGCTTCTTCAGCCTCATGAATCAACTTCTGGTCTTCTGTCACGAACTGTTCTCCATCAGACGTACAAAACTCACCGATGAGGCAGCGAAAGAAAGCCTTAGGCACAAAGTCATTACAACTTTCACACATTATCACGTTGCCTTTTAGTCGATGTATTCTACAGCAAATTTGATGTTTCCTGTAGAAGTGTCATGGTGGCCTATCTGCACCAAACAGGTTGAAGGCACAGCGGCCTCTCTGAGATCCAAAATTATGGGTGGTGCGTGGAAAGGGATGGCTAATCGATTAGAAAGGGTTTACTGAGCTGACTGAGTTACAGGGTGACTGTGGAAGTAAAGACAGAAATCTGTGTGTGTGTGGGTCTCTGTGGGTGAGGAGGAAGAGGAGAAAGTTGTGTGGTTCCACCGAGAAACTTGCTACCTATATTAGATAGATCTAGAGAGCAGTATATGCACTAATAATATGCACTTTTAAGAAAACAGTGAGAGAAAAATGAGTTGCCCTCTGTCCATGTAATTTATGTCTGCAATGAATCGAGTTCACTTGTTCTTTTGGCTCAGTGATACTATTGTCTTTCACAGAGGACTGCTATAGTGATAGACAGTTGTTTTCTTTGTACAGTAGTTTATATTTGCAGCATAGTTGTGTGCTGAAAGCCGTCCTTCTGTGGTTATATGTGCATGCATAAAGTGCTGAGATCACATCACCCATATGCACACATGAAAAGCTGGAGGTGGGGACAGCAGCAGGACATTAACAACAAAAAAAACAGGATTACCCATTTTAAATGATTGGGCAAATTATTACAGAATACAACAATTATGGATAAAGTATTTGCAATAAAATCATTTTACGAAAGAGCAACAGCTCAACTGATGTAGTAAACTTCATGTTTAGCCACAGGAAGCCAAAATCCATATCCTGCTTACTTTCCAGTCATATAGATAATCTTTTTTTGTCCTTTTGCAACTTTTTCTGTCCTGTGAATCACATTCTTGACACTGTCTGACTTGACAGTATTGTAATCTTGATCCACCCACGCAGCAAATGTACAGCTGAACTCAGGATATAAAAATGTACACAATGTCTGACACTTAAACATAGTTTCAAACACCCCCACATGCCCCACGGCAGTGTAGTGCACAGACAAAGGCAACTCCTGTCAGTTACATTTGTCGTGAAAACCCAACTCTTCCTGCAGCACAGCAAGTTTCGCTTATACACCTTCAAACATTCAGACACTGTTGATGACATTATTGACCTACAGAACATTCGATTAGACCAAACTCAAACTTTCTGGTACTTGCAGTGTCGCATGAGGACTAAAGTCTAAACTTTGTGACCGCTTAGTACTTAGCTGCTGATGGTGAAAAGGATGTATAAGGATTGTTCTCCATGTCTTTTATGGTAAATG
>NW_024582366.1:3757459-3968168 GCF_018398535.1 Haplochromis burtoni
GATGATGAGAAGTTTAAAGGCTGAAATGGAGAATCAGCTTACCAGTCGGTCCCGCAACACCCCCGGCTGATCGAGTCAAGTTTATATCCCAGAACCCGTAGGAGGGGTGATAGGTGCAGCAAGCTGCCCAGTGCCCGGCTCTCTTTTCTTTGGCTATCTCAAAAATACTTATTGTAGCATAGCTAACATAAGATATATTTAGATATTTTTAGGTAACAAAGTAACCATTTAAATTCCACTGATGTGTTCTAACAGTATCCTTAAAAAGATCAAAAATATTTTTATCTTTTCAAGTCCTTTGAAAAGGCCTTAGGGTGCTGCCAGCTCTGATGTTTGTAGTGGTTTGACATAAAATATAATTGCCAAATTTGAAAGTTCAGATGTTTTACTTGCTGCTGGTCTCTCTCAGCAGACTTCCAGTAATTCAGTTTCCCAACATGTTGCTGTGGTGCACAAATAAACGGGTGTGGTCAAAGGAGCCATGAGCTAGATTAGATGAGCAGAGGCCTGTTTAATTGTTAAAAAATAAGATCTACAGTGTAGCTTAATGGTAGAATGCCGTTTAGCATGTGCGTTCGTACTGATGGATAAATTTGGTTCACTCCTTTCCTTATTTAATCTCTCCTTTCTCCTGTTTGGTTGCAGCAGAGCGGGGTGTTAAGGGACAAGAGCAATTGAGGTGTACTAGGGCGAAACCCCCCTGTAAGCGGCTGCGAACATTTCCCTTGGAGCACAGCTGAATCTTCTTTACTGTCTGACACTGACATCGTGCCAGGCAGCTCGAGATGAGGACCATGTTCAACAGAGAGTGCCAAGAGCAGTGACCCAAAACACACTTTGTCCAAAATCAAAGTAAACTGTGACAATCCAGGAAATGCATATCTGAAAAACAAACAAGAGCAAAATAAAAAATAATAAATACAAAACAAAGGAATTATAATTTTTTATATATAATATCTCACAGGAAACCTTTGTAATGATAAAAGCTATTCACAAAGCATCTCACACTGACGGTCAAAGGCCAGCTGATGTAGAAACATTGCAGCTGATTATCATTGTGTACTTAGCTTTACTAGCTTTACTTTGGGCTAGTAACTCGACCTTTCCACTGCAGCTGTCAGATAAATGCAGCATATTAGTGTATTTCCAATGGGAAATCTGGTAAAGTATCCACAGAAAAGAAATTAATAGTTAAGTAAAACTAACTCAAAATTTTCTTGATGCCTTTAGTTACTACCAGCACTCCTGTAATACCTCAGGTTTACACAGCTGTGAGGTACAAGTCTGCTGTTAATAATACAATCCATTTCACAGGAAAACTGAAGAGTTTTGCTGTTTGTTGCTCGGGTTGTTTTACAGAGACCTGTGCTTTGTTGTAACAGCTGGTTTGCTGTCACCACGGAAAGCAAGGTTTCCTTTTCCTTCACCTCCAGCCATTCCGCTTTTTTATTAAACACAATGTCGAGCGTCTGCTTTATGTCATGAGTTAAGTTGCATGTGTGCTGAAATCACGGCAACAAACCCAGCGCACGTTGCTCTCACAATCGAGGGCGTTTACCTGAACGCTATTTGCAGTATCGCCTTACTTGAAGTTTTAGATGCATCACTGGAGTGAATGTAAACACACTTTGCGATTCAGTGGACTCTGAATTAACTGAAACATGAGTTGTGGGCTGCACAAATCAAGCACCACCATCTAGTTCAGGTTAATGTGAGTATGTATCTGCGTGGCTTAAAGTCAGTGCCTCTGTGTGATCAGCAGTCTGGATGGCCACTCATGACCTTAATTGGGAGAATTTCTACAGACAAACTAAACTAAAAGTCGTGTGAAAGTAAAAGAGTTAAAAAGTCCAAAAAGTTGTTGGACCTAAAAAAAAGAAAGAAAAGAAAAATAAGCCTAATGGTCTTGCTGGAAAGCGTGTTTATCTCTTTCACTTTTGCCATCCATTTAAAAAGGAGTTGAGAGATTAAGAGAAAAGCTTAGGGAGAAAAGCTATTTTACTGAAACAATAAAGTAATGCAAGATTATGCAGGGTGGCAAGAGCAGTTAAGCAAACAGAGAGCGTTTGCCGGCACTCCATAATACACTGTCTCTGTCACAGGCCCTCTGTTTTTTAGATAATATGGGCTTTTAATTCAACATGTAATTTCCAGTAATTCTGCAAAGTCTGCTCACTCTTTGAGGGGAGAAATTGAGGTGATGCGGGGTTGAGTTTTTTTCCCCCACATCTGCTGGCAAGATTGAGGAAACAGAATTAAGACTTTTTCATTTTTGTTGTTCATTAGTTTTTCAGCACTTGGTATTAGTTTGGGGGATCTAAGCAGTCTCCACCCAGGACACATGTTTCTGATGAGAGCCTTGATGTGATGGTGTGATGTTTGGCTGTGCGCGCTTGTAATTATGGACACATATGCGTGCATTTGTTTACAGATGGATAGTCTGAGAGTAAATGACAGTGGAGACAGAGACGGAAAGAACTCACCACCAAAGGGAAAGTGATGGCAAGAGATCAGGAGAAAGAGAAATGAATGAGTGGGAGGTGTAGACATCCAAACTGTGAGGTCGGCATAACCTCTGATGACCCTCTCACGCCCCATCTACATGCAGAATCTCTGAGGTCCACTCTTGGCTTCCCTCACTCTGCTGTTTGGCCAGCATTGGGTAGCACCCATGTGGTTCTCCTGTGAAATATACCCAAATTAATTAGCCTCGACCCTGCAGGACATTCTGATTTACAAAAATATGCCGATCATTGCAAAGGATTTCATACCGCTTTGGTGTTTTGAGGGTTTTCACTTAAAATAACCGAAAACACATGGACATGGGGTCCCTGGTCAAGATTTTATTTAAACTACATTTGAAGAAAACAGTTCTGTTTAAAAATTCTGTTTGTCACGGTTTGTCTGGCCGAACTCAGATGCAGGACTCAGGAATGAAAGTTCAGTGAGTTTATATATAGTGTTGGTGCAGCGCAATATATAAAGTCTTTTTTGAAGTGCTCAGTTGAAAAGTCCAAGATGTACAAAATCCAATGTGAGGAAGGGTCCAAGTGCCCAATCCTCTCAGTGTCCCGAACAGAAACAGGTCTCAGCTTAAACACCAAACAGCTGATTGAAAGATGATCCACAGGTTCTTGAATGATTCAGGTGCATCCAGGAGGATCCCGCCCCTGTACAGCAGGTAAACACACCAACACTCAGTGCAGCAAACACACAAACACAGAGAGAGAGAACAAAGGGGAGAGAAATGGTTGGGATGCACAGTGAAGACTGGAGGACCATGACACTGTTTTATAGCTGCTCTCATCACAAGACATTTTTATCTGATACATAAAAAAACAACCTTCACAAGTGCAGATAAAATTAATACTGAAAGCTGACTTTGAAGGTGAACATATTGAATTGATGAGTACACCATGTTTATTATTATTTTCATCACAACATGGATAATGAGGTTGAAGACATAAGAGCCAAAGTACCAAAAGCAGGTCTCAATACCACATTGGGAACGCTCTACCCACTCTTCCCAGAGATTTAGAAACAAGAAGAAATACCAGTAGACTCGAAAGAAGTGCTGTTATCAGTCTTTTCCAAGAACTGCTAAGGAATTAAATTAAATTGAATTGAATTTTTTATATAGGCCAAAATCAGAACAATAGTCAAAGGTGCTTTATATTAAAGTTAAAGATCCTACAATAATTCGATGAAAAGCCCAGCAATCAGATGACCACAATGATAAAGCACTTGGCAACAGTGGGAAGGAAAAACTCCCTTTTAACAGGAAGAAACCTCCAGCAGAAACAGGCTCAGGGAGGGGCGGGGCCATCTGTAATTACATTACCCTCAATTCCAGGAAAAATCCCAAACAGAATAATTTTGGACAGACTAGTGGGAACTGCTAAGAAACTATGGAGTGCCAGTGAAGCTGGTTAACCTGATCAAGAGGTGAGACAACGGTGCCCACGTTCACCATTCCTGTTCCTATTAGTGTTTGACTGGGTAATGAAGAAAACCATAAAAGGAAGAAGAAACCGAATTCAGTGGACACAACTGATAAACCTGAATTTCACTGATTTGGCCTTACTGTCAGTCTTGGAGGACAACAGTGGCTACCATCAATAAGATACAGACTATCACCAGAAGCCACCCAGTGAAAGTTTTTATGATCTATCAATCATTCTTATTCGAAAATGCGAAGCAAGCAAATGTAAAAGAAGGGACAGACAAGAAGCTGTAGATGGACAGGATATAAACTGAGGAAACCAGGCAACAACATCACCAGACAAGCCCAGACGTCAACCCGAAGGGGAGGAGAAGAAGAGCAAGGCCAAAGAATACATGGCAGAGAACTCCAATAGGATCCTGAGAAGTTGGGAAACAATTGGCATCAGATTAAGACAATGCTTAAGAGTGAGCACTTTGGAGGACTCAGGAGGGGTGTTGAGCATAAGTAAGCGAGTGTTTGCTGGTGGGAAATCTTCTTTCTCCACTCTCAAATCACAGCCAAATGCTCATTTACTCATGTAATCACCAGATGATTTTTCCATAAGATATAATTTCTATAAATCAAGCTTTGAAGATTAGAAATTTTATGATGCTTCCCCTGTATAAATGGTCAAATGCATGTAATCCTAGTATGTATATATAAAGGGTGTTTTTTCTGTCTTGCCAATTGGTCCATGTTGCTTTTTAGCTTTACTGCTTCAGACCTCTCCCATTGTCCTTTCTTGTTTAAGCATGAAAATTCTCTTTTGCTGATATTTTTGACTGATTGCTCATTTTAGGGTTTGCTTGACCTGTGTTTTTGCCCACTGTAACCCTTTTTATATGGCTTACTGAACACATCTGACATCCTTTTACAAGGCCGGTTGGGTCTTGGAGCATTTAACCTGTTAGATCTGATATGCCTGTTGCCAATTACGTGCATTCTTTTCACAGTAGTAATGCTTCTCTATTCCTGCGGGAGCTTGTGTTTGCTTCTCATTCAAAACCTGTTTCTGTTTTTTCTTCATTGCCTATTACTGTTTGTGAGGCTCCCTTCTGCGGATATTCTTTCTGTTCCCATACTCATTTACTTTTCCTGATTCATGCTCGGGTCCAAAAATTGAGCCGATTTTAAGATCATTTGTGAGCTTTTCCTTAAAACAAAATCATCTTCAGTTTGCCTCATAGTTAGCTTCAAGGAAACTGCTGCACAGATATTACTGCATCAGTGCAATTTAGATCAGCTCTGGTAACTCACCAGTATACATAATAAATGGTGTTAAAGTCATCAAAGCTTTCAGGCTGTGTTTGTGTGGTGGTATGCATAAAATCCTGTCACTCTACCACCAAAACATGCCAAAATACCCTCCAAAATGTGTTTTTTAAACACAGTGTGACACACGTAGGTCTGTTGCTATTGCACCAACTGTAAAAAAAAAAAGAAAAAAAAAGAAAAGAGATCGCTATTCAACGTCTGTTGACAGACAGAGGAGAGAACTGTGGGAAAAGAGGTCAGAGACGTTGTTTTGGCTGCATGCAGCAGCGCCATAAATCAGAAGCTGTATAAACTGACTTTTTAGAGAGGACACAGAGGCGTCTCTTGGCCTGCTGGATCAGAAGCAGGCAAACAGAAATAAGAACTATGTTTATGCGTGTGTGTGTGTGTGGGTGTTTATGTATTTGCTTTTAAGTTTAAACATACTTGTATGGTTAATTTCCCCAAAGGGATCATTAAATCTCAGCATGTCTTATCCTGTGTGCATAAGTGTGATAATGCAGCATGAAAACAGCTAATATTCATGGTTTTGTCATTCTCATTACTTTTAACTGTCTTCCTTTGATTTAAGAAATTTGAAAGTTGTTAGAGCTGTATTTACCATAATCATGTGGTTTTATAAACAAGATTAAAATTTGCAATTCAGTTAGTCACAACGAAAAGTTGACGTTTTGACTTACAATTGTCCATCCATCAGGCCGTTTTCTTTCTGCTTAAGTCAATCCCAGTGAGAGGCACTTTGCCAGTCAGCCTCGCCAGAGAGGCAAACAAATATTCACGCTCACAAACGCACAGCCCATTTAGAATCATCAATTAATGGCTCAGACACACTGGAGCAAAAATAGGAGCTCAATCTCTGACTGCCTACAGACTGCCTTGAACTTTTTGGCATTCAGCAATTGATTGTGAGTACCTGTGGTGAGCAACTTGCATAGCGACTGCACAGAAAGCGTGGTTGCAGGCAACATGTCTTCAAACAAAGTGGAGTTCAAATTGGAATAACTTTAATCCCTGTTAGAGTTGAATCTATTTGTTCTGATGAGCACAACTCGTCTGTGATGCTTCTTTTTGCAGTAGAGGACTCGACTTAAGTTGCCTATACTTTTTTGTATTTTGATTATATTGTATTAGTGAGCACCCTTGTCACTTAAATGGCCATCCTGCGGAAACTACATCATCATTTGTGGAGGAATGTTTGGATTTCTTTCTAGATCTATGATGTTCTGACTGTGACTTGACTGTAAATAGTTAATGTGAATTTCTCTATATGTAGACAGAAAGAATTTGCAATGTTTTGCCAATTATCAAAAGCAGATTGTGTGTAATTACCAACTTGACCCAATTCAAACTGAAAGCAGACTGATGTTTTATCACCATCTTGACATACCAAAGTTGCTTTGAAGATGGCAGCTGACTGTAAGTGGTCTCAGACCTGGTCCTCATCTTCAGAGCAACCATTTCAAAGGCAATGAGATCACAAGTTTATTGCACATGGTCAGAGCACGGTCTCTAACCACTGTTTTCCCTAGTGTGACTGTAGCATTACATAACAGGCATGTATTTTGCACTGTGGGAGGTAGCTGGAGTACCTGGAGAAAACCCACACAGGCACATGGAGAACGCACAAACTGCTGGCCTGGGTCCTTCTTGCTGCGAGGTGATAGTGGTAACCACTGCACCATTGTACCCCTTGCCTACAGTTGTTTACGTTGTAAAAAGGTTGCCTAACATCTCCATATGGAACACATCTGCTGGAGTCCAATCAGGGTGCAGGTGACAGGAAATCGATTTCTTTGTGTACATGTGAGTGATCTGATGCTTTGGAGTTCTATTGTGAGACATGTTTTTTTAATCGTTGCAAAAAAAAAAAAGAGATAAAGCTTGTTTCTTGTCCAGTGAGCTGTCTTCAGCATAGTTTTCAGTGGTTCTTTGTTTCTTTGCTGACAGTAATGTTGTTCTTTGCTGTGTTGACAACCCTTCCTACTGACAAGCTTTGTTGCTTTGTTGGTTTAATGCTTTAGTTTTTCACCAGCAACATCACCTGAGACACACTGTTACATAATTGCCAATTAACAGGGTAATGTGAAACCTAACATGTTTCACATTAACACTAATAAGGACAATATAAACGATCTTTCCTTTATACTATTTAATAGCCCATAACCACAAAGCAGGATTTAGTGAAAATCATCCCAAAGACCACTTCAGAGAAAATAAAGTGGTGAAAATGCTCAGTTACGTGTTTAATAGATTCAAGACAAGCTCATGATTATAGTAATGGAGTTCTTTGTAATATGCTACCCTAACGCTGTATGAATTACTGACAAAGCAGCATTTTAAGTAGTGTCTCAGGCAACAACGATGCCAGTGTGTTTTTTGTCATGTCCTGGAAGAGCATAGCTGAAGATGTGACCACACAACAAGTGCTCTTCTATCCTATGGGAGCTTTAAATTAGCAATAGTGGTACATCAGAGCCTTTGCAGTAGTCATGCAAACTGACAGCTTGCACGACTCCAGTGACTGCTACAGAGCAGCTCACCACAAGAGAGATAGAACTCAGTTTTTTTTATTTATGACAAAAGCCTCGGAGGAGACAGCAGACTGACTTAATCTTGACACGCAGCATCTGAAACCTGTCCCTGGCAACCTGATGTATCATTTGATCATTTCTTATTCCTTTCAATATGCAAAATAAGAACATAGTGAACAACAAAGACATAAGACTTTGACAAAGGCAGAAGGAAGACTACACTATGCAGACTACATGCATGAGCAGTATGACCAGTCCAAGCAGTCTTTTTCAGTGCGCCATTATAAAATTTGATGGCCATAACCTTTAATTAATTTGCAAGAAGCACTACCACTTTTTGGTAGCACAGTAGGTTATTGCATTACCAGCATGTATGTAATTTCAGCATGCAGATTTTCTATAGAAAAGTGCATTTGAATTTGTGTGTGGCCACAAGGAACTTAAGTTATAAACAAACTTATTTAGTCTAATACTAAATAAATCATTAGTGGTAGCATCAGTAAAGTAACATTTCACCTGCTTTATAGCTTATAGTGGATTACTTCCATAACAATGTTTATTATTTTTGGCCCAGGCTGCTTTTATCCATCTCTTCATCTTCTGTCAGTAACAGGAAGTGTTTGAAAGTCTTTGAAAACAGTGCTTGCATCCCACTTATACAAAAGGATAATGCTACTCTTACCAATGCCAATCATTCTGAGAAAACAATAGAACTATCTGCTGTAAACATTATCAGAAAAGCTCCCAAGGATAAGACATTAGAAGCACGAGGAGTTGAGCACCAGTATAATGAAACTTGGTTATCGTTTCACTTCAAGTCATAGACTAGCGAATTGGTACTGAAGCTAAGTGATTGTTTTACATTTTCCATATAACCTGAGTAGAAATGCACAAAAATACTATGTAGGGTTTTAATCTGCAATCCTAGGACTGAACCTGTGGACCAGTTGGCTCCTAGGCGAGCATTGACCCATTTCTTGCTACATCTAAAGACTCAGTCACTCCAAGCTACTGTAGTATTTGACAAGCCTGAATCACTTTCCAGGACATGCTTGGATATTCCAAGGTGAAGTACCAGGATGAATTTTATGACTGCCCGGTTGATTAAAAGGATTCATAATGGTATCTCCAGAAAAAAAAGTCACAGTCAAAATCCATTTATATGGATCAAACCCTCTCTTATTGTGTTGGAGGGGTTTGTGTGTCCCTGTGATGCTGGGAGCTGTGTGGACAGACCTGGAGAAATCAAATAAGTAGTGAGGATGAACTGGGAACACTTGGTGGAGTAACCTATCCACAGAATCTTTAACTTCCATGTCCAGCATGCAAGAGATACATGTCAGGGATTGCGAACATAGATAGCAACTTGAGGACTTTCTGGGCTTGGTGGGCCGAGGGGTCTTCTGAAGCACCAGATGGATATTAGAGTACCAATAGGGCTGTGGCTTCAGCAGTTGTGGAAGCACAGGGTTATACTTCCACAGTGGTATGCTTCCGCTACTGCCTTCATGGTGTTTTCAAATTTTTCCTACACTTGAGTGTGGGAGGAGTTTGGAGAAGCCATGGAAAACGGCTTTTGGCAGGTGTCAAAGAAGTTCCCTCTTGGCTTAGCCAGAGAGACTGCCTCAAGCAAAGGAGTTAAAGTATCTTGGGATGTTATTCACGAGTGATGGGAAGGTTTGAGCATGTGGTTATGATGCTTCCTGGGTACCTCCCTTTGGAGGTTTTCCAGGCATACCCAACTGGAAAGAAACCCTGAGACAGACACACAACAGACTGGAGAGATTGCATGTCATCTGGCCTGAGAATGCCTCAGGATTCCCTAAGAAGAACCAGAAAGTGCAGCTGGAGAGCTGGATAGCTGGAATAGTCTCCTTAGCCTGCTGCCACTCTAAGCTGACTTTAATCAAGTGAAGGATAATTAACAGAGCTTTTAAAAGAGGGAGGACAAAATATGAAAACAGTAAAAATATATTATATATCAAAGATCAGCGTTTTTATTTTCATTCTCTACATGCTTTAATAGGGGCACATACAGGGCAAGTGAAAAAAGAAAGGGCAATCTGTGTGAAGTGGCCTGTTTAGTGTGGGGCACTTACATCAATATAATATGGTTCCTTTTTTCATGATGAAAATGCATAAAACTGCAACTACTAACTGCACTAGCTAACGTCCTCTTAGCTTGTTGTAGCATCCCTGAATAACAGTTAAGCTAACATGGATTTAGACTGCAGCTAGGATGGGACTACATCAGATTTACTGGCCCAAAGGGTTGGTGAACTGTGTTCACCTGGGACTGATTCACAGTAACAGCAACAAAGGGCAACAAGACATGGAGGATGTTCAAGTGTGTCAAAGGTCATTCAAAGCTGAAGTTTTACTTTTTCAGAAGTTTGAAAGCAACAGCAATCCAGTAAGAACATCTGATCTACATAATTGGTTGAAAGACTGCCTGACACCTGATCAATCTGCACTGAACATTTGCACTTAGTGGTGATATCTAGAAAAAGAGTTGCTGGAAAGATGCTCTGAGAACTATTGGGTAACAAAATGTTTGAATTCAACATTACATTCTTTAACTTGAATTGAAATGAGAACAAGAAGAGCCAATACTGCAGGAATTGTTACATCATATAATGCACAACACTTTTACCCAATAGCACAATCTCAGCTGTAGTGCACTGGCCTTGGCGGAGGATGTGCTTTCCCTGTCCCTGTAAAAAAATGCCAACAATAAAGTCAGGTATGTTTAGGAGCTATAGTGCAAAGAATAATAGCAAGTAATACAATTCCAGTTTTCCAAAACTTTGGCCTATGATCGATAACCACAACAGCCATACAATTCACTAACTTTGTAGGGACAGTGCCAGGGGTTTTCAGTTCCTACTATTCATAACTCTATAGAGATAGAACGAATGAATATGGTGTGTGTCTGCAAACATGTAAAGTGAAAGAAGCTTCAAGAAGCTGTGATGCAGTCTAATACGTGCCTGTAAGGGCAATCATATCGTATTAATGACCCAGTTTTACCTTACAGTGAACAATGTAACTTTGCTCACATTGTTCACTGTAAGCAAAATTAACACTACATAGCTTTTCCTCCTTCATTCATAATTGAGTCTGGCGCCTTGTTCCCATTTGTGATTGGGGAGGTTTATGTTAAGCTTCTGATGTTCAAAATCAGAGTCGGGAAGAGACACTGATGAGACAGTCGGATGAGGAACAGAAAGGCTCTGTGGCTCATTCTGACAACCGATCTGGTGCCATCAACAATAAAGTCCGGTAGTGGTTGCATGATATTTAACCAGACCACGAACACAAACCTCCCATAGCTTTAAACATTAAACATCATGTTCCCTGCTTCATCACGTTTTCTCTTAGTCAGAGTCTGATGGATAGAGTGTTACAAGAAACCACACACCATCCCTGCTTGTTCTCGCTTGCATGACTGTTTCAAAAGTTTGTGGCTTGTTGTAATGTATTTTATACTGGTGGAACTCACTGTCCTGTGTATATTTTAACAAGATTTTGTTTTTAAAGCAAATGCATTCTGATTTACTTTTTGGCACATTATGAGTCACATGTTACAGAGCTCATTGACTGCTTTGACTCTTGTCTCCATTCCCTCACAGAGTGCACTAAGCCAATCTAAGCACGTAAGTTAGTGTGCCCATGAAGATGACTCTGAGGGAGAAAATTCTGTTGGTAAACCACATGTTTTTTTTTTTAAAGCTTGGAGACATTATTAAGAGACAGTGTCGTCCTCTGCTGTCCTCCTCTTGTGGGCGTCAGGGGCCAATCAGACTATCATTACTCTGCTGACAACATGTGTTTATTGTTCTGAAAGCAGCTGCAGGGGATTCTCCCCGAATCCTCAACTCTTCATGTGTTTTAGATAAACAAGTAAAATACAATGCTCTCTTTCTTTAGGTTATTTAAGAGATTATTGGGTGGATTTATTGATTGTAGCACACTGGTATTTTCTTCAGAGCAATAAAAAGGTACAAAATTTTGCTGGAAATGCTATTAGTTACAAATGACTAGATACCCAGTCAAAGTGTGATGGATGATTGTGACAATTGTTTTACTTAATGGTAACTGGAAAATAAAGCTGAAAAATCCATAACTGTTTATCTTTTAATGCTGGTTTGACACTGGGCATTTTACTGCTCACACTAGTAAACGGGGTCATTTTAAAGCCTTTTGCAAACATTAGAAAGAAAATATAGTTAAGTTTACAAGATCAAAAGGTATGCGATATTTGTTTCATTTGTGTAGTGCCAACTCACAACAACAGTGGCCTCCAGGCACTTTATACTGTAAGGTAAAGACCCTATAGTATTAAAGAGAAAACCCAACAATCTGATGATCTCCTACAAGAAAGTATTTGGTGACCACAGGAAAGAAAAAACTAATTTTCAATAGGAAGAGACCTCCTGCAGAACCTGGCTCGGGAAGTGGCAGCTTGGGGGTGAGGTGAAAAAAATAGAGAGACTAGAAGAAACTGAAGAAAGTTACTGACATGCAGTAGTGTTAGAAAATGCATCAGGGGTGAAAAGAGAGGAGAGTTGCTCATTTATGTCAATCTGAACTAGCAGCAAAATTGATAGTTCATTGTCACCAACAGTGTTGGTCAAGTTACTTGAAAAAAGTAATCAGTAACTAATTACTGATTACTAATTGCGATTTGCCCTGGTGCAGGTGTGCCACAGCAGTCATGTCAGTGGAAGGATCTGCGAGTTTCTCTGTGAATTTCACAAAGAAGTTTTCTTCCCACGCAGTGAACAGCGGACGCTAATGTTTTTGTCACTTTTTACGGAATCAAACTCGAAGGTCAGTACTTCCAAGCTGTAAACGCTGCACGCTCACACTCTCTCCCGCACTCGATATATTATCCATTGTTGATCTGCACACAGCTGTTGCCACGAACGTCGCACTCGCGTACTTCATTGTCATGAAACACTCTCGCAAACAAAATCACGGTTTAGTAACTCAGTAACGCAGCATGCTCTAATTACCTTTTTTGCAATAGTAATCCCTTACTTTACTCGTTACTTGAAAAAAGTAATCGGAGTGATGCGTTACTGCCCATCTGTGGTCACCAACTATGAATTTACCAGAAGGAAAGTTTAATGCTTAATGGGTAAATTTGAGAGAGGGTCTCCCTCCCAAAGTCAGACCAAGAGCTGAGAGGGGACTGACAGCTGAAGGCTCTGCCTCTCACTCTACTTCTGTGGTGAAAATGGCTGTTTGCAGGTATGGCAGACTCACTTAGCGCAGTGTGCTTTGCCTACTACACGATTCAAGTGGATGCCAAATGAATGAAGGCTCTGCATATATAGAAATACCTCTGTGTAGGCCATCGCAGTACACTAACCTGTACACTGCTGACCCACATTCACTGGAAATATGTTATGAAAGTTTTCTTTAGGTTTCGTGCAAAAATGATATCTTATGTAACTCCTTTGTTATCGCAACCATTTTGAGCAGTAAATGTAATTACAATTTAAAATAATATTTTCCCTCAACTGTAACTGATTTTACTTCAGAATTATGTTTATTTTGTTATTAGGTTACACAACTTTCTTAAATGCAACTGGTCACTCCATAAAACTGCGTTTCACAGTAATACCTTTACCATCTGCAAGACTTAAACTCTTCCAACTGGCACGATTACATGGTCATTCATCAAAAGTTTGCTAACGATTAAATAATTTTGATACTGTATCCATCTTCTCCGGCAGGCCTAAAAATTTGGCCATCAAATCCTACTGCATCAACGCTCACAGAAACCCGTGAGTAACAAGAGAAAAGACTTTGTTTGTCTTATGAAGTTTCTTAGGGACATGGGTGATGAAACCATTAAACAGCTATGGGAGAAGCAACCCCACTGACACTGATGGCTTTAGAGATAGGTGGGCGGGGAACACACCAGGGACAGATCATGAGAAACCCAACCCACCTCCTGAAAGCCCTGCTCCAACCTCGCCGTCCGTGAACAGGGGAAATGGACTCCTTGAAATTCCACTCTGGCCCTCCGCCTGACTCCACTCCCACCTCTCTTCTTGGTCTTGGTTTTTCCCTCTGTCAATCAGGATAGGGTCCAAGTCTCCCCACAATGGCCGCCACCAGCACTGCTCACTGTTCAAGCTACCATTTCTCCTGCTGACTAATTAGTGTTATGGTTAGTTAGCATTTTTGGCAGGCTGGGGGTTCCCTGTGACATTATGTCTAAAGCACTTGTCAAAACAGCGGTTGGAGGAGGCGTGCTGGCCTGTTGGCTAAGGAGGCTGAGGCAGCGGCAGGGGTAGTGGTGGTGGAGGTGCAGAGGACAGAGGAAGGGAGCCAGGGAAAATGCGGGTGGGCGAGTGCAGGGGAGAGAGAGCCTGGCGTCTCATGCGAGACCCTGACAGCTTCAGTCTCCAGGCTCCCTGCCCACAAACAGCACTGGGAATCAGAGAGACAGGCAGAATTAGCTGAGCTTGGAGCAGCAGTATGCAAACCTGTCCTTGTTGCCCAGAAGCAATCCCCTACCTTCTTTACAAATCGGGGTATAGATGTTTGTGTACCGCAGCACATAATCTCAGCCGCTGTCTTCATATGACCGTAACCTCACTGACTGTCAGAAGCAAAACAATGATGCCACTGAGCCTCAAGTCCTCTTAGTTAAATTCCTTTAATCCTGTTTATGCTCACACCAGCTACTCGCTCTGAGAGTAAACTCTTGTATTCCTTGTCATTCTGTAATCCTAGTGATTTCAGCTGTTTTTTAAAAATGTTTTCTACTTATCTGGAGTTATAGCCACTCCTTGTTCCCCATTTACTTCTAATCTTAAACCGATCCCCTGCTGATAAGCTATCTCTCATTTGAAGAGGAAAATCTCTATGTAATATGGCTTGTTAAGAGATTCTGAGAGCATGGTGGGCTCAGGAGGGAATAGAGCAGCTGAATAGTTTGGCTACAAGTTTAAATTGAGCATAAAGGTAATGGAGTATTCATGCTTTTTTTCTTCCCAAAAGCCATAACCACCCTGAACTCACACATGCACTGACAGCACAGTTTCACCCCCGAATCCAAGGACTTCCCTCTATATGCAGAACTACCATCACCATTGTGCAATACTTAATTTACGTGCAATAACCCACACCTTAAATATATAACACTATTTATTTATCTATTTTATTTATTTTTTCCTGATATTTTTATGTTTGTACATCTGAATAGTGTTCATATGTATATAGTGCTGCAGAACTGTGCACCTCACCCCCCAAATATACGGCTATGCGGATGATTTTCAAACTCATGACGTCACAGCAATAATCCATTGCCAGGACTTGACTGCCCAAAATCTGACCCCTCCTGCACCCCACCCCCCCACCACCGCACTCCCCCCACCCTCTTCTCCTGAGTCCGGTGTTTATTTGAAAAGTACAGTCTACTCAAATTGATTTATAGCTTTTTAAAAGGAGGGTTTATGGTATTCCTGCCAGTTAAAGGCTCCTAAGGTTGCATTACATGTCATCTTTCCACACAGTACAATGCATTCACAACTTTGCGTTCTCAGACAAATGTACAATACCTTTACATAGCAAAATTCAGGTTTTCTTTGTTTTTATTCATCGCAGGATTCAGTCCCAAGTACAAAGTCCGGTTTCCTTTGCAAATCCCGCAGGAAGCCTTCCACCTTCCCTCTGTGCTGATATGGAACTGGGATTTTCTCCAGGTCCTCAAAAGAGTGGCTTCAGAAACAGGAGCAGGGTGCAACATTTTACATCCCTGACCCACAGTGTGATTTCACACCACACACTGTTTTACTAAACAGGCTCACTGAGCAGAGTGCAGAAGCCAAAAGCCATTCATGCATTCATTCAGACATATATTTCTATCTGCCCATGCATCTACAGTATACATTTTTTCAGTCTGCACATACATGCGCCCAATGCTATAATCTCCAAACTCTAATTCAGTCTAGCTGCACACTGTTACAGTAGAATCACTCTGTACTGCAGAAGATGTCAAAGAGCTCTGCGGGGCAAGGGAGCTCATCAATAATTCAGCAGAGAGTAGGTGATGGCTGGGTATAGTGGAGAGGAGCATGTGCCCTTGACACGCGGAGGTCCAGCCAGGCCCTGCAGGCAGAGTGATAGGCTGATGCCCTCGGGGCACTGGGCCACAGACACCAACATCGCCTGTGGAAGCCTAGTCAGAAGCCCTGCTGCTTAGATTAGCTCTGCCAGTCCCTGTGTGTGTATGTGTTCCCTTGGCATGCTCAAGCCTCTCTTTGTGTTTGTTTTTGTGTAGGAGCAGTGCAGCTAACCGTGTACTGTTTATAACTGGGTATTATCAGTAACCATTAACACCTCTGATAATGATTGCTGTGGATCAACGCTCAGCGGCAGGCTGAGTGGTAGATAAATAAACATAAAAACACACTGAACGCTGGCAGCAGATGCATTTATGCACACGCAGAAATGAAGCCCTCTTCCTAAACCTGGCATCTTGCCAGGCTGACTTTTTTTTTCATTGCACTACCAGCCGATTTCAAACACTCGCTGTGCAGTGTCACGCAGCATACTGTAGACTTGGAAAAAGCCTGCCAAAGTAACACTTTTGATCTCAAAAAGCACTTCTGTTTATAAGGCATCCTAAATTCTCTCCATATTTTCCAGTGTGTTCACAGTTTGGACACATGCATCTTTGCTAACTCCTTTCATCATGCCAGAAAATCTTAAGGTGGTCATATATCAAATAAAAAGATTGGTTTCGATTTCCCCTTACCCACAACGTCACTCAACGTCGAGACATCTCCACAAACAGAAACATGAGCTACCCTCAAAGTTTCCAAAATGTAATTTCCCATTTTTCTAAAGCCAGAATTATGCCAGATGCCAGGTTATCTTACTGAACTCTCCTGCTCAGTTTGATTCATGCTAGCTGTAATTATGAACAACACTAACCAGGATCAGGCTGTCCACAATGCAGGCTGTGCAACACCAGCGTGGTTTGGAACCGTACTCCCACTGAGAAGCCCTGCCTATGAAGCAACCCCTCCACTCCTACCTTCCACTTTCATATATTCCCAAATTCTATGAATGCTCCTGTAATTCTGCAGACAGAAGGCACGTTGGGTTTGAACACCAGTCTTTCACAGTTCAAACTCTGCTTTAGACAGTTGGAATGAGAGATGGTGGGATTTGATTTGATTTGAACCTGCAGGTGGTTACAGTGCACTGCCTGTGGAAAATGTTATTGCCAGGGTGATTCTACTTTTGCCTCCCTATCCTCGTCCCCTCCTCCCACCAGGCGGAATGACATTTATAGGGTCCCATGCAGTGGTCTGTGACCATGAAAACCATCGTTGCTCTTGAACGCTCATCCCACCATTCCTTTTTTTTTTTTTTTTTTTTTTTAAATGACATCAGAAACAGCAGTATGCGACATTACGTGATGGCAGAGCTTCAGTTCATCCTTTGTCATTTTTTTTTTTTTTTTTTTTTTTTTAAGAAATAGGACAGGGGGAATGAATGAGAGAAAGAGGGGGAGAGAAAGAAAGAAAACCAAAGGGGAGAAGAGACGGTGAGAAGGGGGGGGGAAAAAAAAAAAAAAAAAAAAAACAACAACTCCTGGGTCACCTGTATGGAGAAAAAAAACAAAACAAAAACAAACAAACAACAAAAAAAACAAACAGAGGAGACAGCAAACAACAAAGAGCAACATAATAATAGAGAAAACAAAGCACCATCACAATAAACTAGCTAGTCATAGATATCAATAGTTACTGAATAATAAACGATATTGTGCAGCACGCATGATAGACAGCGCACAGTGTGCTTTGAGGCAGCAGCCAAGAAAGCTTTAGTCCGCGTCTGTGATCATCCCACCATTCCTGCTACACTGCAGGTCTGTCAGACAGCTAAGAATGTAGGTATGGAAAGTCTGCAGGGGCAGAATGGTTGACTGACTTGTGTGTATGGTCTCTGCTCTAACTGAAAATATGGAAATCAGCTGCAAGGTGATTTCACACCAATGACCTAAGGAAACATATATGAACATTTTTCAGTTAGAATGGTGTTTTTCTAAGCAATGGTGTGATTTTTGTTTTCTTCTTTTAAAAATGCATGAACTTGAAAACGTTATAATTTTACAGTTTATAGTTCTCACCCCCACACTGGCTGCCCCTCCCTGAGCCTGGTTCTGCTGGAGGTTTCTTCTGTCATGGTACCTGGGTCTGTGACCAAGAGTTTTGAGTTTTCTTGTTTGTAATCTTTATATTTTAATTACGTATTTTGCATTTTTTGAGATAATGAGATCGTGCATCCATTGGAGGTAAAATGTCCAGCTTATTGCACCAGCATCCATCTGCTCTTATAAGTTATCTAAGTGACTTATATATCATGTTTAACCTGAGTAGCGAAAGACGGCGGTGGGTTTGAAAACGATTTGCAGGGAGTCCGGTGTTCTCACGGCTCTACTGAGCCTTGCCCCCGGCTAGCTATCGAGCTGGTGGGTAACAGACGTCTCCGAAAACGTCGGAGCGCTTTTGAAAATATGTGGTGTCTTGATAAACTGAACAGATGTTTGAAGTTTACACAGCTACATTCTCGCCTGAAAATCTGTTAAACGTTTATTTTGTGACCCAGAAAGAATAATAAGAGTAATATTAAAACTAACTAGCTGCCGCAATTGTTGGAAACTGAGCTGGGCCGCGCTATGAATTCTGGGATAGGTTGGGCCACGAAGTATACACCCGACCCATCCTTCAAATATGGGGAAACGATGGCCGCATTTGTTGGAGTCTTTGAATTTGGACAGTCTTCATCGTGTCGCTGTAACGTAATCGGCCTACAAATACAGGCACAGGAGGATGTGGTTCCTGAATTTAGACACAACTACGATACCGGACACAGCTTCTTCTTCTTCGGGGTTTAACGGCAGCTAGCATCCTTGCACATGCAGTGCTGCCATCTTCTGTTTCAGCCCGTTATTACATTCTTAAATCCTACTACTTATTCCTGCACCTTTTGGGATCTTACAAAGCTTCAGCTTCGACTATTAAATTAGTCGTCGACGATTTTGATAGTTGACATAATCGTGACTAGTCGACTAATCGTGGCAGCCCTAATTATGTGGTTAAGTTAGTGTTTCCTGTGCCAGTTATTATGTATTATTTTTCCCCTTTGCTCTGTGTCCTCCAAGTCTTATGTCTGTCTCCTCTCTCTGTTCCCTGTATTTAGTCAGTCTGAGTCTGTGTGTTTCCCATGTTTTCCTGTGGCTGGTCTTTGTCTGTTTCCTGTTTTATTCTGATAGTCATTTTTCCTGTGTGCATCCTGTCAGTTAGATTATCCAGCCTGGTACCCCTGGTGTTACCTCTCTGCCCTGATTCCCTGGGTGTATAAATTGTCTGCATTTCTCTCTGTTTCCTTGTGTGATTGTCCTCATCCTCTGGCTATGTGTTCTGTCCATTTAGTATATCTCAGTTTAGGTTTGTTGTAATTTCCTTGGTTAATGTATTTGTTAATTCAGCAATAAAGCAGCATTTAAGTTTAATTTTGTGTGAGTCCTGCATATTTAGGCGCATTTCTGAGTGCCTCACACAGCACATGACATCTTCCTGTTAAAAGGGGTATAGCCATCTATAGTTTGTGCTAAGATATTAAACTGAGCTTATGAATGGATGAATAGCTTCTAGCTTCAACTTGAGTTTAAAAGTAGTTCTCCTAACACTGAAATATGCAATGTTTTAGTGTCATAAAGGTAAAACAAATTCTCTAGGTGATATTTTTCTCTTCTAAGTATTACCATGTACCAGTTATTTGAAAGATTTTGATTTATTTATCATTTGTCTATTGCTGGATTGATGGCAAAAATGCCACATAATGTTTCATAGATTTGTCATCAATGTTGCTGAGATGCATATATCTGCAATGAAAGGAACTGGTTACATTTTTTTCTATCTTGCTTTGAATAAACAGCTGATTTTTTGACTCTTAAACGCTTTAAGGAGAAGGATATTTTTTGGGGAGAAAACATGCACTTCAAAGAGCATAAGTAATGTCGAGCCAGGAAAGAGTGCTTGTAATATTTCCCATTTGCTTGTAAAAGTGGGCAGATAACAAGCTGATATGGAATCAAAGAGAGCTGCTGTTAGTTGTAAGGCGGAAATATGGGGGGGATGAGGTTTGTGGACTGTTTGTTACTGCATGCTTCTGGTTGGATGCCTGGTGAACTGATTGGCTGCTTACACCAGCCTTTTAACATGCATTTATGCTAAAAAGGACATGTAAGGAACTGCTGTTGCTTCACATTCCTCCTCGCTCCCAGTACCACACCTCTCCTTAGATGCACGGCTGAATACCACACAAACATAGTAGTATACCCTATGCTCCACAGTTTTACCTTAAATTCTCAATACAGCATAACCACACACAAATCACATGAACAGTCAGTGACTACTCTCTTCACTCAGCTTATCATACTCACTTACAGGACTGATGAACCCCAAAGTGCTCCTTTATTGTTTGCAGATATTTGTTTTACACTGTTTAAAGTACTGAATGTCAAAATCATTGAGGAAAGTGTGCTTGGCCATGTTGATTTAGAGGAACATTTACATCGACCGGGCGCTCCGTCCTCTCGCTTCCTTTTCTCCGTGTTTCCCTTCCTAACCAGAAACACATTGACCCTGCCTTTGAATACAGCCCACTGAAAGCAGATCAGCATGTAGAAATGAGCTGAGTGGGTTCGTGCAAAGCTGGGCTGAAGCCAAACTAATAACTGCACCATATTAGCAGTAGGTCACAGGAAAGCCATGTTTTTACATGTAGTGGGCTGAAGTCAAATAAACTGCTGGCTTGCATGGGTTTGCCTGGTGTTCTCTATGATTACCTTGTCAAATTCTCTGAGATTTTGTACTTATTAGTCTGCTGATGGAGCTGTTAGAGGGTAAATCGAATTCTGTGCTCGTATACTTTACATATTGTAAGTTTACTTTAATTACACAAATATCAGCGTGTCTAAAAAACAGCTTAATTCTAATGGAAGTAAATAATCACAACATTTCCCACACCAACCGCTCACCTGCTTTTTGTGCAAATAAATGAACAAAGTGGTGAAACAAAAGTGAGATGTTTGATTTAGGATTGTGCAACAAATATAGCTTAAAGGACTAATAAAAAAGATTTATCGTTCCTCCCAAGGATCCAATAACGAGAAGATTTCTGAGGGTTTGACTGTAACACTGATTTAACCATTAACTCCCTAAAGGATGAGACTTTACAGCTGTCAAAACCTATTTTAAATCTTTTATGTTCTCTTTATGAAAAAGAAAAAAACCTTTGAAATTGAGCTTGTCCTCTTTAACTGTTTGTAACCTTTGTAATACAAGTAGAAGGACTAAAATGCTGATTTTTACTGACCTTTATTGATCTTAAGGTAAAGGTAACATAAGCTAGAACAACATATTTGGTCAGGGTGCCCTTTGTGGGACAGTAATATTTACAAGGCATTTGCACACTGATGCTCTGGCTGTGACAATATTGGATGCCCATAGATGATGATCCTGTTTTAAAGAGAGTCTGTATCAGGACGCTGGGAGGAAGTTGGTGTGTGGTGGGTAAGCCACAACTTCAGCTTGTGTCCCCTTTTGCAAACTTTACGTTTTTTTCATGCCCTCCTTTTATTCGCTTTTTACTTTGCTTTTGTACTACAAGATTAAACCTGTGTGCTGAAAGTGGTGCTTACCCAGCGTGACGGCAAAGGTCCTTTAAAAGAATGTGGCAAACCTAAAGGAGAGAGTTTTGGGTACAGTATTTAAGATGTGATTATTGGTTTTTAAAGCCTGGGTGGAGGGGTTGGCACCTTCTCACCTCTCGGATCTTTCTCCCATTAGATCACAGAGGTCTCCTGAGTAAACGCTCCTGGCTGTCCTGAGCTCCAGATTAAAGTACAGAGGAGACCGCACCTTTGCAGTCGCTGCTCTGAAACTGTGGAACAAACTGTCTCTTCAAAATGAGTTCAGAGTACTTTTGTTTGTGCTGCTTTTACTGAGGTTGTTTATGTTTTTTAATGTTACTTGATTATTTTAGATGTTCAGTACTTTGGTTGACTGCTATAGAAATAAACTTGACTTGCCAGTGATGCCCATGGCTAGATTAGCAGGTCAGACTTGTGGCCTCTTTTAACAAAGAGGTTGCACTTGTGCAAAACGTTATCCTTATGGGATTTTGATTTTATTGTGTAGCTAAGTAAAGCGCCGCTTCCTTTTCCGTGGAGGTCAGAAAGAGGATTGAAAACAATCAACGTGATGCTTTAATAGTTTTGTGTAATATTTCTATGTGGATAAGAAGGTTAGATGTTTCCCATACATCAGTATTTAGGCAGATGTCAGTGCTCGAATGCTGGAGCTGAGTCTGCACTTGACACTTGGCTACTAACAAGACGATTTTTTTGTGTGTAAAGTCCAGTGTGTATGTTAGCAGTATATTGGTAGCCCAGGGGAAAGCACAGACACATGCATAAACACGCACATGACAATTACTTTGAATGTCTGGATGTTTATTTCGGTGCTTTTCCACTCTGTTGTTTAATGCGTGTTGTCAAGAAACAGTAAAAGTTTAAATCGAAACAGCCTGCGCTTGGAGGGAGGTAATGGAAATCATTAGAGGACATCATTGTTCAATATTTATGTGTGTGTGTGTATGCACTTAATACACGCACACACATAAATATTGTTTCTCTGTGTGTGCGTATGAGCGCGTCAGTGTGTGTGTGTAACTGTCAGATGGTGGTAAATGCATGTTTGAGCCCCGGTCACGTTGAGAGACGTTCACACGTGTCCGCAGTTTACTCGCATCTTCACGTTCACTCTGTTTACAGGCTTTACGGGAGAACAGTGTCCCTTTGGTTCAAGCCATTACTCATAGTGTTAGAACTTTTTAATAGGAAACCAAGTGAGATTTGGCTCAGCGGAGACTCATGCACAGACAATAGCTCATTGATGCTAGCACTGTGTCACTCCTAACTTCTCACTCCCTCTGCGCCTCTAGGTGCTGACAGACTGATGGGCAGCTATTGTTCCACATCTGAATCGGAGGAAGGCAAGCTGTGGCCTCTCCCCTGTTTCCTTGCTTCCCTCTTCCACTACTTCTGAGCTCCCTCTCCTAAATCCTTACTCGTTTTCACTATCTGCCCTCTTTTTATTTCCACGTACTCTTTTATTTCGATTTCGCAGATATCCCCCATTTGCTTGCGCGCTCATCTCCTGCTCATTTCTCCCTTTGTGTAAGTCTGACTTCCTCTCTCTCTCTTTTTCTCTCTCTCTCACGTCTTGCTGTCTCGTCCTTCCCCCTCCCTGGCTTTCCCCCCACCATGCATCTGTCATTCCCACTCTCCCTCCCTTTTTATCTCCTGACTGTATGTATCCGTCGATCCGGGTCTGGAGTGCCACGAGCGACTTGGCAGGTCACATTCTTTGCGCCTCCATCTGCTGGCTTGATCTCCAATTTCACTTTATCAACATTGTCATCCTTTTCACTATAGTGTTCCCTTTATGTCTCCGTCTCTTTCTCTCTCGCCCGTCCTCCTTTGTCATCACCTCGGTGTGCCCGTGAATCCTTCTTCTCTCATAACCTTCCCCACCAGCAACCCACGGGCTCACTGTGCGGATGACTTGTGGTGGAAAGCATGTTCGAGGTTCAAAGCAAAGTTTCCTCAGCAGTCGTAGTTTAAATTAGCACACTTATTATCATCTAAAGTTTTCCTCAGTGGTGTTACACTCTGATAATTGCTCAAGCTCTTTGAGATAATTGGAGTGTTATCAAAATTCCGCCGTGGAAATGAAACCAGATATCCAGCGTGTTAAAAGGGCCCTGTTAATGCATGCAGCAAGAAGTTGTATAATAGTGACAGATAATGTGGTGTAAAGGTGTTAGAGCTCGAAAAGGAATAGATTCACTATATCCACTTTGTTTCTTCCTTGCCCAAAGTTTGATGAGAAGATCAATAATAATCCCAAATGGATAACGAAGGAAATAACTAAGACATGAAGGGTTAAATAATGACCTCCAGAAATCTTTTAGGAAACTGTGCTGCATGTGCTGGTTTTTGCTTTATATTAGCCGTGCCAGTGTAAAAGAGAACCAAAGCATCTTCTCATCCAGAATCAATGTGTTTGCCTTTACAGGATTAGTGATTTGTATATTTATACTGTCTCCATCGACCGCTTAAAATTGAACACAGAAAGGTTAAATGTCCATTTCTGAGCAAAAAACGATGTTAAAAAGAATCTTTCCCATAGTGGATTTGGCTCTTCATCTGTGTTTAAATCTGTTTTATTTTCTGATTTATCCACAGAAATGACTTAATTCACTTCTTGTTTTGTTATTTTGTGTTTTTTTGGTAACAGCTGCTCCAAACTATGCAGCGGAGCCTCGGTGAAGAAGGCCTCGCTCTTCCATCCATTCATGCTGCATTCTGGTGAGAATCCACTGAGTGGCAGTAGTATGTCATAGCTAGCTCTCACACAGATGCCCTCTGCGACCACACAAACGCACTCCTGCACATAGAGACACACACAACTAATCACAAACCAGTTTGAAAGATATATGGACACAATGTGGGACCCACACACACACAAAGCAGGCATGCACATACCCTCGTGCGCAGTAACGGACTGAACTCTCCTGTCTCTGACAGCACCAAGTGACACTTTACAATAACACGGGTCTGAGGAGGGAAAGGAAGTTGACTTAACGAAGTGTCTGGGAATGAAAGGTGGCGTGTTTCCCTCGCTCACAAAAAAGGTCAAAGTGGAGCAGCCAGATCAGACCGCTCTCTGAGCCAGTGTGTCATACTCATACTCATAAATAGTGAATTCCTTAAACTGCCCTCTTCAGTTTTATTCACACACCATTGCAGCTCTTTGTTGTAATGAAATCCTCAAATTGCTGTGAATTTTACTTGCAATTTTCAACACACTTGAAAATACTTAACTAGAAAATATCTGGTTTGCAACTTGTACTGTGGTAAAATGGGCTGGAATTTTTATAGCACTTTTCTAGTTGTATTGACCACTCAGTTACATTTCCCTATTTTTCACGGTGCTTTATCTATCACGTGTGCCCCACTCGCACAACAATGGATGCATTAGGGGCAGTTTGGTTCTTTATTTTGCCCCCAAAACACTTCCACGTGCAGATTGGAGGAGCCACGCCTGTAGACATACAAACTGCATTTCCTAAGAGCTCATTCGACATTTGAACCAAGGACTTCATGCACAAGAAGAGAACTGTACTGCTAGATTAGAGGTTCTCAAATTGTGGGGCGGGGGAACGCTTTTCATATAGGTCACAAAACCAGATGATAAACATGGAGTGAAAGTACTCTAAAGAAAATAACCAAACAAGAGTTTGCTGATGTTTTTGTGCTGACCTTTAATTAAAATTCAACTCTGATCCATTTGAAATTGTTGATGGTTGATAAATCTGTGTGTGGCCATGCCAGAAAACGTTTGAGAACCACCGCCCAAAATCAGCGATTAATCAAACTGACTCGTTTTAAGGTGCTTTAAAAGCCAGAGCTATGACATGTGTTACTTTCTTTCTGCTCCAGTTTCATTCAGAACACACATTCATCCCCTAAAGCGTAACCGAGTTCACTCTGCTTTCATGTATGAAGAATGGAGCAGTAAGCCTGTTCCTGGCACACCAGCACATCACATGCTGTATACATACAGTACAGACAGAATCTTGTTAACTCCTTAAAGACCCAATTCATAAATACAGTGCGGTGTTGAAACACTGCTACGATACTACTGGCTGTGTTTACATACTGATTTATTGCACTAAGGACAATGCTTTCACTGAAAGTTATTGTCTGAGCTTTGGATACAAGGACTCACAGGGTCCGGCCAGCCTATGAGTTTTGCATTTGTTTATAGTCTGTACAAGACATAATGCATCAATAAAGCATGGCTGTATTGGGGATTGCACTGTTACAGTAGCAATGGATAGCGGTTGATGCATGCACGTCGATGCTAACTGCATGCCAGGGCATCTTTGTGCCTTGTGTCTACATGCTAAATACTCACCTTGTAACTAATTAACTGTTGAGGTGCACAGCAATGCAGCAATCTAAACACAGCATACACACACACAAGGGACAGGGATGAATGTTGTCGGCTTGCTGTTGGAATAAACTGTGAAATCTATATTTAGTCCTTATTTAGACATGAGATGCTTTTAGGAAAGATGGAAGCTTCAGAGGTGTGTGTACTAAATGCAACAAGCTGTTAGAAATGACTGGAGATCTGTGCATACTCACAGCTGCCTGAGCATATTTTAGGACACACAGAAAACAACAATTTTTAACTTTTCTTGTTAATTTAACAACATGTTGCTTGTTAAGTAGCACTTGAAGCTTGTTTTTCCTTTTTGAGTTTTCCCCTCCTTTCTTTTTTTAAGGAAGCTGAATTTTCTTAAATGTTTTTTTCCCCAAAATTTAATCATCCTTTACTTTTTTGCTGATATCAGATCAGCTCTCAAATTAAAGCTAACTATAAAAAATAAGCAAACACCACCAAGAGTTTAATCTTCAGTTTATGTTATTTATGTACTTTTTTTGATCTTTTAATAATTTTTTGGCTTATTTTTTATTTATTTAAGAGATCTGATAAGTCATGCTTGGAGAAAAGCCAACCCCTGCGTCTATCACTGCATTTAAGCAGCAAAACCAAAAACTCCCTTTAATAAACCACTTGATGTGCTAAAGAAAATATTGTGATTTTCCAGAGGAAGAAATGATGGGTTCATTTCACTGTAATTTTTTTTAAAATAAAATCAGTGGATAACAGTTCATCTCTCTCCTTTGCTGGATATAACAACACTATGCAACATCACAGTGATACATGAGAAGAAGCTGCCTCTTTGACTCTGATGGATTGACTGCGATTGGCCAGATGGGCGTTCAGCCAGTCTAAAGTGTGCAGTCTAGTGTTTTCAGATACAGAACTCTAACTTGATTATTTATTTATTGTTTTCAAATTCTGGTGTCATTTAATTAAGTGGAAAACTGGGGAAGGAAGCAAAAGTGAGGGTGTTATATCAATCATTTAGCCACGTACCACAGTGCTCGTGAATAACATCTAATCTTGCCGCTGAATGTAACGCAGTGGTCTTCTGAAGTTTTGCTTGCGTCTTCCTGAAACTTAGTTGTATTAAAGAAAACTGGGTACATGATGATACCTCGTGTTGTTGAAGGAAAGTTGTGCCGTGATCTAAATACTGAAAAAGATTTCCCTTCCTTCATCACGAAATACCAGATATTCCAAATGCTTTAGCAAACTTGGGCCCCTGGAGCAAGTGCATTGGCATCCGCTGCAGACAAATCCACGAGAGACACTGATTTCTGCCAGTTCCATATACACAAATGAGCTTAAACTATGGCTCTCCTAGATATTTTAAATATTATTGGACTGAATAAGTCTCCGGATTTTGCAGGAGCTGTAATGTTTAAAAAAAATCTTCATTTTCCAGGCTCTCCTTTTCCAGTGATGTGTGGAAAAAATGCTTTTGGGGGCCAGTGTGCCTCACGCTATGAATACAGAAGTTGTAATAATATGGTAAGGCCATTGCACCAAAATCCACATTGCACTGTTTCTGCAGGCTTTGTCAACATCAACTGGTGTTTCATACATTACCCTGGAACATCTCCTGGTGGTGGGGCAAGGATGCCTCCCTGTTCTCATAGTCTGTCAGCAAAGCCACAAGTTTGCTGTTTAAGTTCCCTTTTCGATAACTTTATGCAGGATTTCAGACTTCAGTCACAAGTCCAGGACAGAAGGTGTTGTTCATTACCAATAAAACATTTAGCTTGAACCTATTTTAGATTCAAGTGTTGGGTTGTTTTACTTTTCTCTGTCCTCTGCAAAAAGTTCTGTGTACTTGGTGATTTTTTTCAGTCGTGGCCTGCCTTCACATTCCTTCTTCAAATGGTCAGTACACTGGAGCCCACACCACCATGGTCACAGAGCTGCCATGCAAATCTCCCCTGGAAAATGAGACTGTTTGCCCAACTGCCTGTCTCTTACCATATCATTATTACATCATTATCGCTGCTTTTATGTCTTAGGAACATGATCGTGTACGACAGCATACGTCTTTTTCACCATAAATGACCCAGAAAGCCCTGTGATGTATAAATATTTACACTATGTCAGGTTTAAAGCTTTTTCATTAACAGCTGAGACAAAACCTTATCCTAAGAAAGATGTTGTGACTGTCATTCTTTTTAAATACAACTTAAAGAGACATTTAAAGACAAACTTGAATTGCAGAAATAATTGATTATAGAAGAAATAGAGGTAGAAATTATAAGGAAGAAATTGGAAAAGAGAGCTTTTGATTGATTTATATGTGCGCAGCAGCATTTTTGTGTACTTGTACGTGCATGAGTGGGGAGATGGCAGGGCTAGAGCTTCCAGATGTGGAGTGGGCAACCTGCCTGTTGGGTCCAAACACAGGAACTATCCTCTGGCGCTGGAGATTAATCAAAGCCAGGGGAATCTCCACAGTAAGATGAGGCAGCGAATTGATGTGTGTGTCTCTTAGTGTGTGTGTGTGCATGTCATTATTTTTTGGAGGATAAGTGTACATTTTTTTACATATGTTTTTGTGCATGCACCACTCACAAACTCCCATAAAGGAAGAACTCTAGACTTTTCCAAGTCTCTTGATTTGCTCTCCACTACATAGAAAAAGGAGCTCAACCCTCATTTTTGCTGATGGTGCCCTTTGGGAAGACTCTAATAGCAACGTCGTTATGGGAAACATGCAGTCATGCTGGCATATGCACAGTATTTACAAAACAACCCACCAAGAGAGGATACTTTTTTCCCCCAGAAATTTCAATCTGATCTCAAATCAGCGCGTGTGTATATGCAATAATCACTCGTTCAAAACGCACATCCCTAATGATGGTTTTCAGATTCAAAGTCTTGCTGATGGAATGTCATGAGTCTGTGTCAGAAGCAATCAAAATGGGTTTGCAGCCTTTCATGGAAGACTTACAGACTTCGCCATAATCTCATGGGCTTGGTGCAATTTAAAACTCACTCTGTAGCCCATCACTATCAGTTGAGGGCTTTGGTAGGTTAATGGCATTTCACTAACTTTCCGTTAATGCATTTTCAGTCTTTGATTCACGCACCAGTGAGCTCTTTTGCAGCCTTTCCATACTATCAGAGGGGACATCACGTCCTGGCGTTTATCAATTAATTGCACGCTGCTCCTGGGTGCCATTGTGAGCCATTGAGATTTTTTTTCCCCCATCCTCAGTGAATGACTGATGCATGTGTTCTCTGAGCTTCCCTTGATAGAGAAGAGTAATTACTCACAGGCAAAACTCTGACCAGCTCTATGGGTCCTGTGGTAACCTACTGTGACTTTAGTGCACATCATCACTGTGCTTCAGAGCTAGCCTGGAATACAAGTAGACTGGACAATTTATCCCTTTCCCATTTCCTGTTTTTAGGCAGTCTTCTGTGGAAATTATCTGGTAAATACAGCAGTATAGTGGCTTTTGGTAGATGGGTGTGCCGTGAACCTCACTAAAATTGAAAGTGAAATATTTAAACATCTCAACTATGAAAGTGTGCAATAAACTGTTTTGACTTGTCATGCAGGAATACCGCAAGTGAGTCTAATGATACTAAGGATGGCTCAGTAAACCTTTTTCATGGCAGACATTTGGGCTTCTCATGGCACAAAAGGCAGCTGACAAATTTAGTTGGCTCGGTCCCATTAATTGTCCCAGAAAGCCCTGACAGCATGACAGAAAGCACAATAACTGAGCACCAGGATTAGCTTACCTAAATGGAATGCAGTTATCAATCACACCTGTGCATTTCCTGCGTATGGCGTGCCAAAACGTCTGCTATGGAAAAAATGTTCCATTGAGGTGACAGTGAGCCGGCGCGTACAGTAACAGGGCCCTGGCAGTGCCACGTCTAATGAAAATGCAGGCCTTTCTCCTGTTATTATGTCTGTGTAGCAAATGTCAAAATGATGTGACAGAGGTTACTTTAATCTGACGTCTCAGGAAATACTGGATAAGTCAGGAGAAGCTTATTGATTCAGTCCAGTCGACATAATGCATCTACAGATCTGGTGATGATGTGATGCTTGATGAGCTCATGTGTAGCGTATTTTATGTTGTATTTATAAGTTCACTTGCTGACATGCTATAAACCATGGATATTTAATGTCTCACTGGGTACACAGAAAAGACCTCCACAATCTTTCATCGGGCTTCTTATTTAGGCTTTCTTTTCAGATCCATTGAACATGCACATAGCGGGGCCATTTGAGAGCATGTGCATTTACAATTTCCTATGACTGTATTGGGTCAGACTTCCTGCTGGTGGAAATGTGACTATTTTATCAGAATTGTTTTGTAGACCAGTTTAGCTGAAGCAGTTTCCCATCAGTCCAGCTGCTCTGACAGACTGAACTTAATGGAATTAAGACAAAAATGAGAGGATGATAGAAGGTGTCATTAGAAGGGAATATATGTCCACCGAAGCCTCAGAACAAAAACTTGACACGTATTGCAGCTTTTGTTTTGAAAATCAAATAACTTTTCAGAAAAAAAGTATTTGTCTCATTAAAAATAAAAATTTACTGACCAGTTTGGATTAGCTTCAGAATATTGTCTTCAATAATATTTTGTCAGATTCACTAAACGGTGAAAATAGTGTGAGAGCGCAATCCCTGAATAGAGGGATTGGTATGGTTAGTTTTACAGGTGATTTACAAAAGTTGTGCTGTTTCCTAAACACAGGCGTGCTCAATCCATTTCAGTATCAAATGCAACAAAGTTCAACATGTTTTTTCTACATTAAATATCATTATATTAAATATAGCTGTATATTCTGTGACTCAAACATTAATAAGTCACTTTGCATGCTTGATTTAAATATTCTCTTTCCTATTTTTACACATGTGCAACAGGCTCAGTCACAAAAAGTCCCTACCTCTTACAGGTAATCTTCTCACTGCAATACCTCTCTGGTTTTTTTTTTGTTTGTTTGTTTTTAGCAGTGTCTTGAAAATCTGGCCCATAATCACAAATCTCCTTGGGACTTGGATCAGAATGCATCTGGAGTAAAAACCTACCAAATCAAACATGCAGAGCTACCCGTTGTGGTGACCCTCGTGAATGGGAGCAGCTGAAAGTGTGGTATCTAAATAAAACTATGAATATTTAAGATAGTGTACAAGTGTCTCAGTGAATTAAAAACTGCTTTTTTGCTCCTAGTAAAGACACATGGATCCAGTTACCGGCTAATCAGAAGAACTAGTTTTATTTATTTTTTTCATATTAGATATTTCTAAGACTTTTAGATTGGCACTAAATGTCATTACTGATTTAAAGTTTGATTTAAATAATTGTGCAATAATTATCAAAATCTTTTTACAGGGGCGTCCTTTAACTCGCTGGCTGCAAAAGGCTCAAGGTGAGCAAATTAACACTTGATTTCTTTTCATGCTGCCTTAATTTAAATTGGCTTAGTTGAAGGAAGATTTCTGATGAAGCAGCCAGATGAAGCTGACACTGAAAACAGCACCGACAACGTAGTTAACACAGAGAAAAATCCTCTCGTGGTTCTCATTTGACCTGCACTTGTGAAAGGAAGACAGAAATAATTGCTCTACTAAGTTGCAGTTTAAGTGTCACTATTTTTAAAATCCCTTCCAGCCACATCATTTTCAGCTCGCAGTTTTATTCGGGCTTGTGATCCCAACAGTTGACAAAAACATCTTAAAGAAATACTGTGCAGTAAAACTCTCACACTGGCGTTTGGTCAAAGTTGTCAGAAACTTGGCAAGAAGCCTTAACGTGACTTTAAAACTGAATCAGCGTTAAGCTGAGCTTGCATGAATATGCACATTATCCCCCTGAACCCCACAAACTTGCTTCCCTGCTTCAGGATCGGAGAGCTCTGTGATTCCGCTCTCTTCCACGTGGTCTTGTCTTTGTGGACGAACACGTACGTTAATGTTCCACTTCTTGTTAACCCAGCACGACATTTGCATTTTAAGACTGTGCTGATGTTACAAAATTCCAGAAGGCCGTGCTGCATTTGGAAGCATCCTGTGAACCCCTGCGTGCCCTCTTACTGCTATCTGCTCTGGATAAAGGCATCAGTTGATGCTTAAAATGCAAATGATATTCGCCCTGGCCCATGGTAGAGTGCAGCTGAGCTGTTATTGTATTTGGTTTGGAAGTGTGAAAATATGTCAGGGATGTGTATTTTTGCAGAAAATATGTGAGGAAGATAAGTTGCTCTCTGTAGGTCTGTGGAATGTATTGTCTGGCAATGTGCTTGATGAGGCCTGCAGTGCATTTGCTAGTGTTTTTTTGCCATATAGTAAATCGCTGGCGTTGAAAGGTTGAAATGATTCACATATGCAGTTATATACAGCTGATAACAATTACAGTCCTTAGCTGGGAATTAATTGCAAACACACAGCAACAATACACGTGTAACACCATTACTTGGGCAGCTAGCCTATCAGCTTGATTTTTTTTACTCGCTTGAATGTGCCCACAGCAGCCTTCTCCTCCCTACCAACATTATTCTCCTCCTGCTTTTCTGGACGACACGCTCACCAAGCAACATCTCCACACAACTCAGGGATGTGGAAGATTATAGTAATTACATGGATGCAATCTCCCACCCAAATTAGGAGCATTACATTTGTGACCCTTAAAATGAGAGAGCAATCTATCTCGTAGCAACCTATAATAATAATAAAAATGTCCTCGTCAGAGGGGCTCGCGCTGGCACACTGCTTCAGGAATGTGCTTTTACTTTAATCTGCCAGCACGATTTCCATTTCCATAGGCTGTTGGGAAATAAGCAAAGGTGCCAGGCAGATGCTTCAAATTGATTCTTTTGTTCATATACAGCAAGTTAATCTGGAACGACAATGCCAAAGCCTGTCTACTTCTGGCACTGCAGCAAAGGCTCGATGTAAAGATGAAGACGTGTTTAATGTAGCAAAAGTTGTTACAATAAAACATAAATGACCATGTGCTTAAAATATAGCAGCATGTGCAAAAACCGGTGCCAGTGTAGTTTTGGATGAAGGTTTCGGGGATTTGCAGCTCAAATTATCTTTAGGGGGAAAAATACCAAGATTTGGGGATTTTATGAATGGAAATGTAGTACATCATGTACACCTTCCCTCACCTCCCACGTCTATGAATACCCTCAGGGAATAAGCCTTTATGTTTATATGTTAACATTTTGGACAGCTCAAACAGCTAGGGGCCAGGGAGTTTAAACAGGCCCCAGACCCCGAGCTAGCTCCCTGCAGGAAACCTCGGGACTCTGTGCTTCTGCATTTGCTCAGCTTTTCTGCCAATGTTGTACCCCATCAAAACCACGTCACATCAATGACTCTGAGTCACAGGCGAGGAGAAGCAGGGCTGTGGTGTTGTCACAAGGCAACACTGGTCTCTGGTGTAAAGTTGGGGAGTCTGGGATTAGTTTTGTTGCCCGGGTTTGAGGTGTTTACATGTTTATGATGCCACAAGAAGGAAAATGGAGCTATGGAAGTAATTTATCAAGCTGACATTTATATTTCAGGCATTTAGCTGCTGCATAATAACCCATAGTGATTTGGTGCCTTGGTGTCTTGCACAAGGATAATGGGGCAAGATGTGTGGATGTTAATGACCATACTGACTGCTACAAAAATGGCCCCATCGGTAAGGAAGTGTGTCATAAACAAATGCATTGTTAGAGTATTTTTACACTCCATTTTCCAACTTCGAGTGTAATTTGGTGTCCTTGGGTGTCTGCATTATGCCTTCCTCGTTAGCTAACTTTTACCCAACCTTTTCAAATGTTATGCGAAGGTTAACAGGATTCACTTCATTAGGAAGATAAAAATGCCCCAGGTTCATGGACAACGTGCTCCATTTTGCTGTGTTGTTTGTGCAATGCAGGAACAGTCAATCACAATTACCCAGTGCTGGCCCGATGTGCTCTTTGCCGCTCCCTCTGGTGTTTATCCTCCGTCCTTCTTGACCACCTATTAACAAACAGTGAGATAATGTAACTAAATACTAAGTTGCCATAATAAAAGGGATTTATTCAGCCCTGGGGAGAATAGGGAAGATGTTTTCTCTTACGTTTGCTGATTAAAGGGTGAAGGTGATTCTATCTACTTTTTATGAACTTTTTTCCATCCTCGGTGCCTTTGCTCCCTCTCCATCTTCCTCTCACACATTCCCAGAGTCTTACTTCACCTAATGAAGATGTGCCTTAAATCTTTATTTTAACCCTGGCCACTTCAAGTGGCTCCCCTGGTGTTGTAATGTTTCTTAATCAAAGATCCTATAAAAGCATTGAATGTAATTTTTCCTCACAGAGTTCTGTTGAATTTCTTTTTCCTGGCAGACTTTGAACATTATCAAGAAAGAAGAGGTTTTTCTGCTGTAAGCTACCAAAGATAAAAAAAGAGAAATGTTTTCACGCAAGCCAATAAACTGCCAGTCAGGGAGTCCAGGCAGTACCATAAAAGTCAAATGTTGCTAAACTTGGTAAACAAAGATCTTTATTCTTTCTACACGGCATTTAGTACTCATGGTGAAGTAAGCACCAGTCAATGGTAGATGGGAAAGAATATGCTTTAGAAGTATTTAACAAACTAAACTCAATCCCAACAACAAACAACCGCTCAGAAGATGAGTACCATGTGGTCATAAAAGGATTGACACAGTCAGTCATACTCAGGTAGTTTGTGGTGTTTAAACAATGTTCAGTTGGTTCTAAAGAGCCAATAAATAAATAAAATAAAAAATTGAGGAGCCTATCCAAACTGTAGCCTCAGTTTTCTATTCTTGGCTGGCAGGAATGGCAACCAGTGTGCTCTTCTACTAGTGTACATTTAGAGATGCTCTTCTGCATACTTGGTTGCAATGAGTGGTTATTTGGGTTACTGTTACCTTCCTATCAGTTCAAAGCAGTCTGGCCATTTTCCTCTGCTCTCTAGCATCAACCTTGCTCACTGGATATATTCTCTACAAACCCAGTAGATGGCTGTGTGGGAAAATCCCAGTAGATCAGCAATTTCTAAAATGCTCAGACCATGCAACATTCAAATTAACTTAGGTTTTCCTTTCTTCCCTATTCGGATACTCGCTTTGAACTTCAACAGGTCCTCTTGACCATGTCTACATGTCTAAAAGTTGCTGCCATGTGACTGACTGATTAGATAATTGTATTAATATGCAGTTCAATAAGTGTACCTAACAAACTGGCTGGTAAGTGTATGCCATGAACTGAGGTACTGTTAGTATTTTTAGGTTTTGTTAAAATAAAATAAAAAATACAAAGCTGAATTTCATCAGATAGATAGATAGATAGATAGATAGATAGATAGATAGATAGATAGATAGATAGATAGATAGATAGATAGATAGATAGATAGATAGATAGATAGATAGTACTTAGGCTCACTAGATAAAAGTAGTGTGTGACTGTGTGCAGTTTTCCCCTTTGTTTGTCTGTGCTGCTGCTGTACCCCACAGTTATATTAGTCAGCTGTTTAGAATAACAGCAGGTTGTCCTCTCTATCTACTCCTACACCAAGCACAAGCACCCACAGTTGCTTGAATGCTTGTTCTACTGTTATTAAGTAAAGTATGTTGCTAGTTTGAGGTAATAATGTGGTGAGAGTATTAATCAGTAATGCTGATTTAATTCTCACTCATCTTGTAGGTGTGAACAATGCTGATAAATTGCTTAAAAACCCATATGACTGTATTTCATACACTTTTCTGCTTTCACATGGCGCTGGTAGATTAAATCTGCCCATCTGGTACGATGAGTCAGTTCTATTAAATGTTGACAGTAATATATTTGATCCAGCTCTTCACTCTGGTGTGTGGCGTCATCTGACCACCTCTGGACACAGTCTGTTGCTCGCTCTCTGTCTCTGTCTCTGTCTTCCTGGCTCTGCGCGTTTCTCCGTCTCCCCAGTATTTTTGTCTTGGGTTACAGGGTAACAGGAGCCGTGCTGGTGTGTGGCGTTCCTCAATCCCCCAGAGGACCTCAACTCCATGTTATGGTTTCCATCAGTCTTGTGCATAGCTGGAAAGAAAGTGTGTGCATGTGTGTCCGTCTGTGTGTGTTTGGGTGTGTCTTGTGTCGGGTGGAAGTTCACATTGGGCAAGCGCTGGCAGTTATTTCTTAGCCTCTATGATTCAGTATTTTACTGTAATAGCTGCAGGATGTGCTCGCAAATGCTGCACGTCAACAGCCTGATTTAAACACCGCTACAGTTTATATCTGTGATACTTCACATCAACATATGACCTCATTTGGTTTTATTCTACTGTACTTATTTCTGACCCATAACATTTTCCCGTGACCTTTTTTTAGATTGCAAATGCAGCAGTAAGGGCTCTGGATTCTGTTGTATGGAATTGTGTGTGAAGCATTCAGTCTGCCGCCTAATATTTCATAGTGTTGCTGGTACTTTATGAAAGAGATGTCATTCAGCTGCTAATCTTAACCTCTCGCTGTTAATGTTATGTTACAGTGTATGTCAGAGCTTTTAAGTCACCACTAATAAAACACGAGTCGCTGATGGAGCAACAAACAAACCTGCACTCTGGCCTGTGCTTTCAACATTCAGCAGGAGGAAAGGTGTGGGCCTCACACACATGTGGGAATGACTGCTACACTCAGAGGTTTTAAAAGTGCAAGGGGAACAGAAAGAGCGCTTCCAGTTTCACTTTGTTATCAACCCTTAAAACCACATATATAGATAAAGAATTATGATATATTTGTCATGCTAATTTACGAATCCAACCATTTTTATGAGATCTTATGCCACATATATATTTTCAAATAAATTATCTGAGAAAAACCTACTTTCCATCTCACCCTGAGTAACCACCCCAACACCTGTCACTCAACTTGATGAACCAACCAGCTTGAAACAACATCTAGGCATAGCCAAAAAGTAATAGACCTCCATAAAGCCACCACAAGCACTGAAGGGCTAGACAGTAAAGACAGGAAATCAGCAATAAAATGCCAATTATCCCAGAGGTTTTCAGCTTTTCTGTACTTTTGTTCTGCTATTGCTTTTGTTGCACTGACTTCCTGGAGCTTACTGAACTCTTCACTAATGGTTTATTCTTTGAAATGCAAAGCATTTGTTAAAAATAAATAATAAAGATAAATAAAAAAAAGCAAAATTCAAGGATCAGGAGATTTAAGTGAGATTTAAAGTACACAGTGTTAGAGATAGATGATGACATTTTCAGGCCCATCATTGTATCAGAACATTGTGCTGTTATCTTTATTCAAGTTAAAGTAAGCAGTCACATTGAGCTTTATCACAATAATTAAGAAGGATTTTGTTTAGATTCAGTTGGTATTCTGTCACTTCTCAAAAATGAGTTACTTCATATACTCACACAAGGTGCTGGAAACACTCCTCAGAGATTTTGATCCATGTTGACATGACAGCATCACACACTTGAAACAGATTTGTTGGCTGAACATGAATGAGGTGACTATAGAGAGCATCCGAGTGCAGTGAACCCATTGTGACATCCAGGAAACTAGGCTGAGATGATCGGAGCTTTGTTATATGGCACATTGTCCTACTGGAAGCGGTCATCACACTGTGGTCATAAAGGGACGGCCATGGTCAGACCATTCTTTGTAAACCTTAGAGATGGCCGTGTGAATCCCATTAGACTAATAGTTTCTCCGAAATACACAGATCAGCCCATCTGTCAGCAACAAACATACAAAGTCACTTTTCTTCCCCATTCTGATGCTCGGGTTTTGAACCTCAGCAGGTTGTCTTTCACATACTTACATAAAGCATGTGAATGCATGTGAGTGGCTGATTAAATATTTGCATTGACACACAATTAAGCAATATATATCAGCAGTTCGGGTGCTGTTAATTCAGGGCAGACATACTCACTGTTCTCTTGGGAAAGACTTTTTTCTGTCTCTTTGCTGATACTTCGTTGGGCAGGGTGATGTGATTTTGTTTTAGGAAGTTTTTGTTTTTGCAGAGATTAACTTGTTCTTGGCAGCATCTACTACTGTTGATTTAATTATAATGTTCATTTATGTTTTCATAAAGAGGAATTATAATGGAGATTAGCTCACTCAGCAGAATCCGTGCATCTGCACAGATTAACTGAAAGCTTCCTTAAATATCAGAGCTTCCTCCCCCAAAAAAGCTTTGCCTTAATTGTCAGTTCCTTGGTGTGTCAAACAGAATTTAATTGCTGTATTTTCAACAGAAAAGCCATATTTTTATATATCCTTCATCAGGATCATTATGTTGTTATTATTTCTGAAAGTGGAGCTAAAGTAGCAGGTTAATGGGTTGCTGTTATTACAATGACACATGTAGCACATGAAAACATCTTAAACCCACGATGACCTCAGTGTCACATGAGCCACATGAAATGCGTCTAGCAGCATCCTTGACCCTGGCAATCAGTGTGGTCAGCTTTGTTGCGGTCACCGTTGACAAATCAAAGTCCTCTGTTAAGTCTGCGGTTTGTAAGGTCAAGGCCTTAAGTGGAGATATTCTCTCATAGGATTAAGAGAGGAGAACACGCCCTCCTCCTCCTCTTAATATATATTTTTTCCAAAACGGGTGGCGTGCTAATCTGAGAGCTCCCACTGTGATCTTGTGACCACAGCTTTGAGGGTGAAGTAGCGGGCCAATGAATAGCTTCTGATTGAAATAAGTTTAACCTCACGACCTCTTGTGCAAACCACTGCTTCCCTTGATGGTTATTTGTCATTTGTATCCACAGCACCTGGTTTTGCAAAAGCGTCTGGAAAAAAACATGCATTCAATACTGATGTTGGGCATAGTTAAAGTATTTTTTTTTTTTAAAAGAGAAAATATTAGAAAAAACCCCCAAAATATGTTATGTGGTTACAATTTCTGGGGTCTTCACTGTGCAATACAATAACGTACTCATCTGAGAGCTCCCTCAGTTGTGGGATAAATACATTAATTTCACACACTAGTTCTTTGATTTCATTTTCTTCAGATTTACCTCTGATTTCCTTTTTTTGTTATACTGCTGATTTATTCAAGCTTTATTTTCTTTTAACCTATAGCAGTTACAAAATTATTAGTGCTGGTAGACATTATAAATTAGAAGTAAAGAGAACTAATAAGCTGGACATCATTATTATCAGGATGTCCAAAAAACTTGCTGAAAAGCCTTCAACTAATCCAAAATGCTGCAGCAAGAGTCCTGACAGGGACTAGAAAGAGAGCATATTTGTCCTGTTTTGGCTTCCCTTCATTGGCTTCCTGTTAAATCCAGAATTGAATTCAAAATCCTGCTCCTCACATACAAGGTCTTAAATAATCAGGCCCCATCTTATCTTAATGACCTTGTAGTACCATATCACCCTATTAGAGCACTTCGCTCTCGCTCTGCAGGCCTACTTGTTGTTCCTAGAGTATTTAAAAGTAGAATGGGAGGGAGAGCCTTCAGTTTTCAGGCCCCTCTTCTGTGGAACCAGCTTCCAGTTTGGATTCAGGAGACAGACACTATCTCTACTTTTAAGATTAGGCTTAAAACTTTCCTTTTTGCTAAAGCATATAGTTAGGGCTGGACCAGGTGACCCTGAATCCTCCCTTAGTTATGCTGCAATAGATGTAGGCTGCCGGGGGATTCCCATGATGCATTGAGTTTTTCCTTTCCAGTCACCTTTCTCACTCACTATGTATTAATAGACCTCTCTGCATTGAATCATATCTGTTATTAATCTCTGTCTCTCTTTCACAGCATGTCTTTATCCTGTCTTCCTTCTCTCACCCCAACCGGTCGCAGCAGATGGCCGCCCCTCCCTGAGCCTGGTTCTGCCGGAGGTTTCTTCCTGTTAAAAGGGAGTTTTTCCTTCCCACTGTTGCCAAAGTGCTTCTCATAGGGGGTCATATGATTGTTGGGTTTTTCTCTGTATCTATGAAGCGCCTTGAGGCGACTTTTGTTGTGATTTGGCGCTATATAAATAAAATTGAATTGAATTGAATTGAATAGAAGTAATAGAGGCTGTCAACATGAGCCAACTTTCAACAATAAAGACACAGAAAATATTTTTGACTTGTTACAAAAAGCCAAAGTGGAGCCGATAACTTCAACACAGGCTCCCTTTCTATGCATTTGTTCTTGTGAGTGTTATCCTAATTTGAAATGACTACCCCCTCGCACTGCGGTTCATGTCACTGCTAACGCTACAGTTGGCCTGTGGCGAGTGTAGACAGATTTGTGTTACCACAGTGACACATGGCGTTCCCAGCAGCTTCTTTCTCCTTACAAGCAAGGCATTTCACTATGAAGGTAGAGGGGTGTAACGCTGGAAGTTCACTCTTTCTCACCCAAAACTCAACCCTGCAAATACCTCTATAAATCAGTGGGAGCCAGAGGTGCAGCGGTACCTTGGAACCACATGTGAGCAGGCAGGACCAAGCAAAATGTACACAAAAGGAGCTGAACCCAGGGCCTTTGTAATCCTGAGTGAACACTCAACCTGCCAGCCACCTGGGCACCCGCTGTGATGGCTCTGCTTCAGTGAGATGTGCCACTGAGCCATGCCAGTAAATGAGCATTTTAAAGGTCCTATGACTGACTGGAGTGTCTACTCAAAGTGAAATACAGCCAGTATGAAAGTTTTACACCGCCGACGTGGAAAATAGTCTGTTGTGAAGCAAGTAGTCTAATACATAAATTAACACTCCATTAAAATACACTCAGTCCTCCGTGTGAAGCATGCACTCTTTTTATGCTGGACTATCACAGTGGTAGCACTTTAAAGGTACAGTGTATGAAATCCCAACACTAGATGTCAGTAGATTGCAGTCAACTGAATTCTGTTTTCTAAACTTTACCATATTAAGTACAAAATCCAGCATTTTAGGACTCATGTCTCTAAGGTATAAACTATAACTTTGCTAATTGGAATATTAGGAGGTGAAATCCTTTTTTCATTTTCACAAAAAATGAACCTTTTTTATGCCCATGACTGCTTTGGTGCACCAAGAAAGATGCAAAAAACCAAAAATCCACCAAACGTTAAATTTAGACCGTTAGGTTGAATTGTCATTTATACAGAAAGCAGGCATCTTCGATCCCCTTTTAAAATCCTTCTCACTCTGCAACTCCACTGCAATCTTCTTTTTTATTAAATAGCCTTTAAGCTAAGCACATTTGTGTTTTGCTACCCATTTAGCTTCAAAAGTGATGAAGCTCATGCCCATACAAGTGTTTTAAAGCCATGCCGTTTGCTCAACCTACTCACATGGACAGACAAAAGGATGTCGGTTTGGCAGCTGAATATCCAGAGAGCATCAGTGCAGCTCTGTGCGGTACCATCACCTATTGCTCTATTGCTATAATTTATGAGTGACAGGAGAGATATGATAAGAGATGTGGCAGAGTAAATCGGATTCCCAAAGGTCACTGGCAAGGTCTAGGGGAGGGGTTCATTATAGCAGATTTTATCGATGTCCTTCAGTTTGTGTCTGTGTGAGTCTGTGTGCGTGAGTATGTAAGTGAGAGCAGGGACACTGGATGAGGACAATGGATGTCTTTATTCCTAAGAGGGACATCAGACTAAAGACAAAGACAATAGCAAATGGATAGTGATCCTTCTGATCCTCTTGTTTACTCCAAATGCTGGGATGTTTCATCGGTGGCTCAAAATATGCGTGCATGTACGTGCCTTCGCGTGTTTGGTTGAAGGTGCATGTGTTCATCTGCTTTGTTGCTCCGTGCGCAAGGCAGACAGCCACAAGTTTGTGGTTAGCAACATATGTTTGCACATATCTGTGTGTGCGTCTGCACTGTGTTTTTTCTGGGATGGAAAGAGAAAAGGATTTGGGCGGCCGGTGGAGCGCAGCCTAAATCCTCCTCCCCCTCCTGGCCTTGGTTCTCTTCTCTTGAAAGTGTGACTGCAATTTGTGCACTGTCTTCAGGTTCAGATTTACGACCTCTTCTGGCTTTCCTGAACAAAAGAAGGGATTGAAGACGAGAGTATCCATTGGGCCCCATCAAGCAGTGTTCTTCTGAGAGCCACTTAATTGATGCCAGAACCTTTCAGGGGCCAGTCCTAAATGTTTTTGGGGGGAGAAGGAGGAGGAGGAGGGGATCACTGATAAGTAGTGTACTCTGTATGTTCATGACGTGGAATTAAACGTTGACATAAGGATCCCACAAACTCCCATCCTCTACCCTGGTCTGGTCCTGCTGCATAGAGACAACCACACTTGCAATGTCTGCGTGTTTGCATTCGTGTGTGCGTGTGTGCAAGCGCTCGAGTCTGCGCAGTGAGTTTTCTCACAAGTGTCAGTGCCTCACTGTGGTGTGAGTAAGTAGGGTGCTGACCCCATCTATCCTTGGAGAGCATATGGATGCAATCACCCAGAGTGAGTGAGAGAGAGAGACAATTATAGGAGCCTGAATAGGAAGAAAGAGGGAGGCAAACAGAAACAAAGAAAGAATAGGAGAGCAATAAATTGGCATCTGGCTCTTGCGTTGGAAAGACAGAAAATCTCCCTAATTCCTTGTTCTTCCTTCTCTTTATGGATTTGCCAGTGAAGGGTTTTGGTTAAGTCAAGCTGTGATGGTTTCCTCACCAAGTCTCGTTAAGGAGGCGATGCATGTTTGTGGTCACTTTAATTCTACTCCGGACATGGCCAGTAGCTAATTAGAATGAAAATGGTACACTTCTACCCTTTTCTGTCTTTTTTAAATTATAGGAAACAATAACTTATTGTTTTAGCGTGCTGTATATTGAGTGTTTATGAGGATCTGCTTTGTCAGTGAGAGCAGTGGGAAGGAATGAGAGAAGAATGCCATGACTGACATGCATTTGGAGTATAATGAAAATCATTGCTCCAAATGATCAGCCATAGCTCTGCTCAAAATTTTAATACATCAATTTATGGCAGCCATCATTTCTGATCGGGTCTCTTTCTGGCATGTTGTCACAGAGCCCCACATTCCTCTGGTGAGATTCTGTTCATTTAGTCTGATAAACATCTCAGCACTCTCAGAGTCCATTACTTGCAATTTATGTCTCCCTGCGGCATGTGGACACTGGCAATTCTTATTGAAGTTACCTCACACACTCGCTTGTCTTGGGCTGCAGGCTGCACAGTTTACCAGAAAGAGAAGTTGTTAAACTGACTGCCTAAGTAATCACCAGAGAGATACCTTAATTAGTGTATCAGTGTAAACATACTTTAAGCCAGTTATGCTTTGAGATTATTTTTGCTACATTAGCCAATGCACTCCCTCCTCGCCGACACACACACGCACACACACAGCCTAACAAAGATCTTGGAAAGTGCCACATGTTTAATGCCCGAGTTTCTTTTCCAAATTTGTGATCAATCGACAGCATATGCGCAAAATCTAATCACGTCCCTTTGCAGTTAAAATATGCTTCCTCTCTATTTTTAACCCACATTTCAAATCTGTTTCCGTGTGAACTTGTGTGGTTAGAACAATGAACTACATTAAGTGCTAGGGCCTCTTAAAAAAGTGACTTGTTTTCGGGCTATTTGCATGTCAGAGTCTGAGGAGAGAATCAATGATGCTAATTAGTGTTCCAAAGGCAGACTTTGCTCTGCGCTGATTACTCTGAACTGAGTGCCAAGGGATTAGGGTGGACTTGCCTCACAGACTCAGGAGGCAGAGGAGCTATTAATTAGGGAGCTGTATGCGCACGTGTACGTGTGTGTCTGTTTAAGCGTGCACGCCTGCTTGCACATGTGGTTGTGTGAGACATTACCATTACTTCGCCTGAGCTTTTTCCTTTTGTTTGAAAGAGCAGGCCCGATAAACACTCCGCCGTTCGCAGCTCTGCTCGTGCGTCTCTTCTTCTTCCTGGATGTTGATGCATTGCAAACATTTACCTGCAGAGTCAAGCAGGAGGGTCTCCGAAGCGCCGCTCAGGACGGGAGGTGTGTTTATACATGTGATTATCGCTTTGACCTCTCAACCCGGGCCGAGCCATTTGTAACACAAACAAAAGGAGGCACCCTGCAGGTTTTTGCGGCGCTTCATGGTCGCACCTCTCACGAGTAAAGAGGGTAGGTCTAGACTCTCCTCAATGCACCTTCCCACTTTGGAGGTCACATGTTTCCCATTGAGAACAGTTTACTTCCATCGAGACATATTTCCGTAAGCCTTTGATTCAAACCAGAGACGAGCGAGGGTTTCTCTCTTTTCACCCTCGCATTCCCTATTCCAAACTATCCATACTGAAGTGATTTCCAATAGCTGGAATTTTTTGTGCTCTTTTTTTTCAGTCAGATACCTCTGTAGGCTTCTAAAAAGGTGTACTGGGGGTTATTTTTACTCTTCATTATAACTAACAGTCTCCGAAAGCATAACATGTGGGATGCTGCTGCGGCAACGAGAGGAGGCATGTTCATATTACAGAGTAGGTTGGGTTTACATATTTATTCCCACTTGCTCAAAACCAGCCCGCTTTTAAAGAGGGGTTGGATTTCATTGGCTGCTCCATCCAGCCATCTGTTTGTCCAATTGAATTTGACAACCCCTAATCATCCCAGAGTCGGACAAATTTGATAATGTTCCTGTGCTCGGATGTGTTGTGATCAGCATTGCACTTCAGAACTATCCCTTTCAGTCTCTCTGGTCATTTCATTTTACTCTCCATTGTTTGATCACGCCGCCGGCGGTGAGCTGTAAAGCTCTGTATTAAAAAGGTTCGGCGTCGGGCAAGGCAGCTATGTCAAAACCTGCATGTGCACCAGGGATTCCTGTTACACCGTTTTCATAACATTTCACACTGATATCATTTTTGTCATCCAAGATTTTCTGTTTTTTAGATGAGATGAGCTGAACTTGATTTAAAAGTAAATAAAGAAACAGCTCTGAGCTTCAACTATTAATATAAAAAATATATCTAATTTGATTTTCATGTCATTTCCCACAGTAATTTGGGTAATAACTGCAATGTTTTGGAGGTTGTAAGTACCTTGCTGTCAGTAGTGGTATTGTGGTAAGGGTACTATTGTCAATGGAGATTTTTTTTACACCTCTCTCTTTCTCCTATTATTCCGACTTATTCTTCATGCATTTAAAAACCCCACATTTGTCTTCGGAGCAAATAGTAGGCGTTTTTCGTATGTCAATAGTTATTCAAATTGCACAGAGCCTGGAAAAACATTCCAGTGTGATGAAAACTGAAGATGGAATTGAGTTTGTGAAATGTATGAGCTTGCAGAATGCAAATGAATCAGTTGATAGAAAAATCTTTGCCTTAGCCAAAATTCTATTTGTTTTTTGCTTCTTTCCTCTTTATTTCTGCTTAGCTTTGCTGGATTTGGCAGAAAGGCAGAGTGGTAAATAAATTGCATGTTGCAACAAATTATCATTTTATCTCCATACCTACAACATGGGATTTTTTATTTTAAAGAAATGGTACCAGATATGTTTTTCTTCAGCTTAATGGCATTACATCAATCCTAAAATATTCCCAGGACTTTAAATTCCCTTTGCAGCAAAACACACAGAATATTTGATCAATCTTACAAACTTCTGTTTTAAAGTCTGTGGAGGAGTAAAACAACCTATTTCACTGCATCACTATGAAGAATCTGCTTTACGTAAAAGTGACTGAACGTCTCGTTGGCCTTGGGTCTGTGGTCCTTGGATTTTCATGAGCAGATAGAGAGTTTTTGATGTGTTGTCGCAGTTGCAGACTGTGATGCACAGACTAGGCTACAGAGAATCAGCCCCCAAAACTCATCAGCAAATTGGAGGTGAATGGAAAACCATAAACTCAGCTTAATTGTTTTTTTGTTGTTGAAATGAGCAACATATCACCAGTAATCAGTGAGAAAACAGTCACAGCGATTTTATTGCTCAGGCGGTTGTTCAGCTGCACTTATCCAGTTGAAATTTGCAAGTTTTGAGGAGCAAGTGTAAAAAAAAAACAAACACTCTTAAAATTTCCAATCGAAACTATTTCCTTTTTCATAGCAACTTTTTTTGAACGGTCTATTTCCTTTTGCTAAGAAAAACACACAATACGTGAACCGCAGATTAGGACTGACGTTATTAACTTTTACTTTTTCAAAGAGAATCCAGCTCTTTTTTTTTTAGTTTTCTCACAGTCTCCTAACAAATTCATGTGCAAAAAAAATGAAGCCATTTTTTTATACTACACATTAGACGATCTCCCCACATGCTAATCCCTTTACTGATCATTAAAATATTTTGCTGCTGTAGATGCAGTTGCAAAGTTTCAGAGGAGACCTCAGGTCCCTTTGCTATTCTTCCTTTCAGTAAAAAAGGCTTTAGACAGCAATTTTGGGGGAGGCTTGGTGCATATTACCTCTAATTGAATTACTCCCCCAGTCCCTTCAGGCATCCCCCCTCCATTTAAACACTAGGCAATACCGCTTGTGTCACTTCTGAGGCCCTCCCTCAGTGGACGAAGGATGGTTATTCAATAAAGCCTGTATTAAAGACACAGAACTCACACACCCCTAATTGTTTTCACCCTGCTTTAATAAAAGATATTATTAAAGAGGGGAAAAACTTCTGAGTTGGCGACTCCTCTAGCGGCTTTGTTTGCATTTCGCCAAGATGGTGGCGATTATCTCGGAGGGCTCTTTTTAACTGAAAGCCTAGAGACGACATTCCAATTATGGCAAACACACGGGGGGGAAATGAGCGGGAATAAAATGGGAGTACACTGTGACCATTTACAAAGACCCACATTTATAAAGGCAACAGTGTGTACTCCAGTAGATCACGTGTGAGCACTGTAGGTGTTGCAGACAGTGTATCTTTAGAGTCCTGCAGTAGAAAGGCAGATTTTGTGTTGGTGTTCTTGACACAGTGGGGTGCGGCCCTGAGACTTAAGTCACGCTGAGGTGTTACTATAGATCTCCGTGTGTATAGGAATTCAACAGACACAGTTCCTGCTCTTTGAATGGTTATTCTCTATTCTATGTGAACAAGGAATAAATCTAGGATTCATACTTTTTGGGAGTATGAACAAAACCCCCACTCTTCAAGGGCTTTGATGAGTGTGTGCATCAAAGGAAATCATGAATATACAGCAGCAAAGTGACATCCCAACAGACATAAAGTCCACACAGCTCCTTAACCCCGCTGCCAAACCCATCCAGGGTTTCTGTGTGTGTGCGTGTGATGGGGATGGCTCGAGCTTCCAAAGGTTGCGCCACGGCTCACCATCAGGTCGGGATACATCACCCATCAGAGGAGGAAAGTAGGGAAAACAAATAGAGAGAAAGATGAGGAGGGAATCCAAAAAATGTTAGCGGACAAAGTTTTTTTTCCTGAATGTTTATTTAAACACAGCAGAGAAGAGAAGGGGGTCATTGTAGGATTTAAGGGTGGGAGCAATAAAGTCAAGATGTAGTCAAAGGCCCCCCGCTGATTCAGCTCACTCTACCTCCGTCAGGCCCCCGGAACTGAAACAGGAGGACACTATTTGCCTACATTGGGTAAAAAAAGCTGAGCTGCCACAAGAATAATTTTTGTGTGTAGTTTCTAACAATTACACACTTTAAATATCCCTTCATTACCACCTTTCTGTGGTAATGAAGGGATATTAAAGGGCCTACTCTTGCAGAAAAATCCCGAACTAATCAAGAAGTCTTAGCTATGCTAGCAGCATGACCTTTTTCTCAAAAATCCATGGCATGCATATTGTTGTAGAGTGCGTTTTTCTATCATTTTTTTCTTGCTCATGACTCCTTAAAATGTTTGTTAATGCTTCTATGCAGTATTATATTTCACCCTCACTACCCTGTGCCTCAGATTGATAGGTGGAAGCAACTGCATCCATAATCACTCCTATTAATCAAATGCTAGACTGCTGAGATTTTTTTTTTCGCTTCATTTGTGTACTACCATGTTTCCTATTCCATTCAGCATACATTTAGCTCCCTCTGCGCCAGCCATGTGTTCACTCCTTTCGCCTTGTGCTCGTCTCATGTTTTGATCTGGGCTGAATGCATTATTTATTAGATGTTAAGGGCTCCATTGCGAACTTTAAGTGGCAGTGTGTTGTATTTGCTTAATGAACGGGGTTAGGGGAGATCAAAGCTGGAAATATGACAGATGAAGGGGAGGGGCAGACGCAAAGATTTGGCTTGTCTGATTTAATTGCTTGCTCGCAAGAAGAAATCTCATCAACTGAGATTTTGAAGAGTTCATGCTTGGTGTCAAACTCTGGTTGAATATTTAAAATTGTCTTCAAACCTGTTTTTTTTTTCAGGCACATTTAGCATAATTTACTGAATATTGTTGTCTTATGCGAGGTTATTTATTCTTCATGTACCACTGGTATTGCTTCTTTAACCTCCTAAGACCCGAACTCTTTCATGGCATGCATTTTTAATTTTTCTTTGCTATTTGGGTTGATTAGGACCTAAAGAATGTAAAAACAAAGAATTACCATTTTTTTTTTTTTTTACCTAATTTTTGTTTTTGAGAAAAATGAGATCCACATATGAGGACATTTGTATCAAATTTTGATAGAACAGTGGCAGTATAATGTCCTCGTATGTGGATATCAGGCCCTTGTAGAGAAAAATTAAGTATTTTGGTCTAGACCATATGTGATGTCCACATATGTGGACGCCAGGTCCTAGGAGGTTAAGGAGTTAAAAGGTTATAAAGTGAAAAATGTTTCCACTCTTATCAGAGTGATACTTGGTAAATTTTTTTAAAAAAATCATTAAGTCATGTACAGCAACTCCTGAGTTTCTTTCCTCACTTCATCAGTTTCATCTTCAAATCAAGCTGCTTGCAAGTGTTGCATGCATGTAGCTTTCAGTATCAAATGACCACTCGACAGTGGCAGGAACCATGACCTCATTACAGGGAAAGAAAAACTCAGTAGCAGGAGAAAAGTTTTCCGTAGACTTTCTTTAGATGTACTTGTCTGCATGGCGCCTGCAAAGCTAGCTGGCTAGCTAGCCACCCCTCTTCCTTCTCTCCACTGATCATTAGCAGTCATACTCCTTTTCTTTGAAGTCTGTGAGGTCTGCTGTGTCTGTCATAGCCATGCAAATCCAGGGGACAACCCCAGCCACCTGTTCTCAGAAACATCTGTCCACGGACTGAGGCTTTACTCAGGCACTGTTCAGCTGCCTCACTCTGATCCTCAAAGGCCTGGAGGATTGGAAAGAGGCTATTTTTAGTGGCTCGCTTAAAATTCTGCTGCAGACTTTATGCTCTCTAATGAACATACATTTCAGTGTGAATGTGAGCTTAAAACACAAATTTGCTACTTGTTGTGAATCTGTACCAAGTGGAAATCCAATTTAAACCCCCCAAACATGTTTGTCTATCCAAACGTATTCCAAAGACCTTACTGAAAATAATATATGATAATTTTACATCCACAGTTCTGCATTTTATATGCAGTATGGCTCTTAGTAATTTACTTCAAAGGCCGACTCCCTATCATTTGAGGGAAAAATGTACACAAAAAACAGTGGAGAATTCTTTGTTTAGAGAGAATAGTTGATGTTTCACTTCAGTCAGAGTAGCCACTCTGTTCAGATATGATGTATTGCTTTTAATGAAGTCCTTCATCGCCAAGCTCTAAGACTCCCCCAGCCCCATCCTTGCCCTCAGTAGTGTAAAAATCCTGAAGACTGGGGGTTTTCTTTAGTTAGTAGACAACCAAATCAGAGCACTTGTGTCTGCACAGGCAGCTACAGAATGGTGACCACATTCATTTAACTTATGCTTTTAACCTGTAATCATTTTCTTTAACAATCAGTACGAAACTGAAAAATGTGCACTATCTAGCTTCCTCAGGAAAAGACTTTAATTTTCAACTGTCCACTTGACTTCAACAAACCAAGACACCTGACATCTGTGATTAACACCTACCCAGTGTTCAGGAAACAGGGCAGGGTGATGTAATGCCCATCCATTCATAGTTACACAGTGGGTTTGCCTGTTTCTACCAAGGGACAGATTGATCTCCTCGTATCGCTCTTTTGTGACAGCTATACTGTGGCAGGTGACCCACAGCGTATATTCCAAGGTACAAAAAGCTTAGCGGTTGCCTTTGTGGCCAACAGATTATATCACTCTCGTTCTGGGAAGAAACATGAGCCGTGATCTGGATCACAATTCTCTTCACAGGTTTAATTAAATGTTTAACACAATCTAGTTGTTAAGTGCACTGATGTGATTTCAAAAGGCCCGACTCACATATCTCTGTGCTGAGTTCACCCTGATTTACTTTGAATCTTTGACAAGAAAAACACAATTCATGCCTCTGCAAACTTTGTACTTTTTAGCACTACTTTGTCCACAGTCCTGCCTACTGCTTTTTTTTTTTGCTGTTGTTCAACTGCGACACAAAAATTATGCCTTTGCTTAGGAAGAAATTTTGGAAGGAGCTCTCATTTATTTAAAACAGCGTTTTTAAATAAAACTGCTTCATGTGCCAATATGCCAGGCTTACTAAGGCTGCACATACGAATATTAGCTATATCATTAGCTAATATTAGCTAGGAGGATGAACGAGGTAGCTAAATGGCACAGAGTGGTCTGGCCAATCTGCAGGTACATCTGGCTAGCTAGAAGCAACTACAATATTAAATAAAAGTCAATGTGGGAATATTGTGGGATTGTGGGGCTGCTGGTGATTGTCCATCTTAACTACATGTTACCAATAAAACAAGCAAAACGATTAATGCTTATTTATGCATCACTCTTTAGTTGAACATGCACTTAAACTGAAAACACAATCCTCTCTCTTTTTTTGTCTGCATTTGGAACAGACTATACATTGTGAAAGCAGGTACTGCAACGCCAACATCAGGAATACATTATTGAACAAAGGCTTGTGGGGGAGGATACACACATCTCGCAGATAATCCATTCATTTTCCGTGCAGTGAATTTTAATTGTGCCAGCCATTTGGCAGAATTAACAACGCACGCCCTACATTGCTAATGCCTCGGCAACAACAGGTCATCGGGAATCTATCGGCAGCCTGTGTGGAGAAATGCAGTTGGCAAGAACGACGTCTGCGCTGTCACTGTACATTATGAAACATCAAAAGTAAAGTGAAACAAGGCAAAATGGATGTAAAGCAACTCTAGATTCTGAAAAAGAGAATCAGTTGATTGTTTTATATTCTGAAACACTGCTGGTGCTCAGTTACAGTAGGAAGCTGTATGCATTGTCTTAGAAAAAGTAAGCAGCTGTGTAGCTTCCCCTTCTTCAGGGAGGTGGAGATCACTGGAGAGTGTAATAGTAGACGTGCACGGGGGGAGACCTGCTGATCCAGGTGTTGATTGCTGCCTGGCACAGAGACAGCTGAAGGGAAAGAGAATATGTGCTTAAATGCACATAAAGATATTGTAAAGATATATGCATAGCCTGCAGGAAAACACACACACACACACAAGGGGTGCTGTGCCATATTGTTTCCACCGGATGCACGCAGCATTATCCTGCCAACCATTCATTTGGAAATCCATGAGACAGAAATTCCTGTTGGGCTGCTGTGCCAGGGTTTATAGTTCAACACTACAACTGTCTTCTGTTTGAGCCATGACGATGGGCTGAATCAAAGCTCAGGCAACACCCATTTGAAGTTAGACTGACATCTTGGGAGCAGCAGATTGCTCCGTTGTGATCCAATTACAACAACGTGCCTCGGGCCCATTGTACTCTTTTTTTTCGTAGCTTAAATCTGTGAGGAGAAACTGTATTACCCAGAGTTAGCTGTGCCTCCTGAACCATGTGCAAAAAATAAGACTATGACTCTAACTGCAACCAGCTTGTTACAGTTGTTATTTTTAAAAGGTCTAGTTATTTCACAGAGTACATTTCCTTCACAGTTTTTGGGAATATGGAATTGAATTTCTGGGAATTATTAAATTTTTGTTGCCGAATTATCAAATAATGTAATTTCCCTTATATTTATTTACTTTACCAAATAATCATGTTTTTGCAGCTGTGTTCCTCATTTTAAAAAACATATAATAAAAGTCACCATTCATTTAACAGCCTCATGCACAAACGCTATCGTAGTCCACATCGACAGAACAACAATAAAGGAAAAGTGAGAAAACAGGACTGCAACCAATCATTGTGTCCACAGTTATTTCTGATGTTTATTTTCTTCCATAAACAGCTGCTCGGTTTATAAAATGATTCTGTATAAGACTGTGACAGGCATTTAATTGATGACCACAATAATAATGTAATAACCGGTTACACCACATTTCATAATGAACTCGCAGTACACTTTTTGATGTGTATATTTCAAGCTCCACAAAAAAACTCTGGGCCAAAACTGAGTAAGTTTTCTCCTGACCTTCACAGTCCAAAAGCTTAAATTACTCAGTTATGTGATGTTCTGGTCCAGTTAGCAGGCTGTAATTTAATGCAGTGCAATCTCCTCATATGTATGCCCACAAATGCATTGTTCTCTTTACCTACCTTTTCACTTTCAATTAGAGCTAGGCTGCATAATGACTTTTTAAGGCGTATATTTTCAGAATGTAAATACAGAGATATGTTAAATATGATAATATTGCTTGCGTCACGTAGCCAGCTTCTTATGTAACGCCAAGCCAGTTTTTAATATTTTTCCCCTAAAACTTTCCTTGCAATCTAGGCTCAGCTCTCCATGTGTGACTACACACAAACCCAGCACCGCTGGCTCACACGTTCTTCTGCAACATGGAGGGAGACCCGCTGGATACGGTTTTTTTGTAGATGCTTCACATTTTGAAAGATCAGATGAGCAAAAAAAAAAGAAAAAGAAAGTAAAAACATCTGCAGAATAAAAGCCATAAACAGCTTCCATCCAAAAAGAGAAGTACTTTAGATCTTTTCAACTATTTACAACAGCACCATAAACTGCAGAGTATTAAACCCAACTGCAAAGCCTTCACAGTCTGAAGTTTTCTGCTGCAAAACAAAGCACAGCCTAACAAAAGCGTCATTCACACATGCTGTGACTTATAACAAGAAAAATTCCTCCACCACATCACTAAAGCTACAGATATTATAATCGAGTGACATAACCCACTCTTCAATCCAGTTAATGTACGGCGCCTTTCATGTTTGATCTCTAAACAAACGTTAAGCTCATCACAGTTTTCCTTACTGTGAATAAATTCAGTCGGATTTTACGTGGCCTCCATATCTCCTGCCAACCAGGTCTTCAGATCTCTGTGAGGTGACTGAAAAGTACAGGGGTGCTTTCCAATCGGGAGGCCCGTGGCAAGGTCTTTTGTTCATCCAGCAGTGTAATTGCAAAAAAACAAGTTTTTTGTTTGTTTTTTCTTGGGCTTTTTTTTCTGCTCAAATCCTTACACCATTCAGCTGGTATGCTTTTTGCAAAGCCATCGCTAGTGTGTATGGCTGCTGGTAACAGTTAAAGAAAAATCAGAATTCTCCCAATCAATCCCTCAAGAAAGGACAACAGTGATTTGTCTGCAGCCATTTTGCCTGTCAGAGATGTTTAACTTCCTCGTACGTAATGGCTCTTATGCTCTGGGTAAACAGCCATTACTAGCCTGTTTATTTGGAAGGAGGGGCTCACTGTGGATCTGACCCGGTTTTCAAATGACAACCCATACCGGAGAGATGAAGGGGTGGGTGAGAGAGAGAGGGGGGCGAAAAGAAAGTAGAGAGGAAGACCCAATTTATTTTGAGTAATTGGCTCCACTTGAGCAAACACCCTTTCCTCGCCCCGTGGCTGTCTCAATCCAAGGCTGTACCAGCAGCAAAAAAATCCCTTCCTATGTTCAGCTACACACAGTAGTTATAAAAAGAACAATGAATGTTGATGACTGATAGTGTTTTACAAAATGACAAATTTACAGTAGCAAAAATTCCAGATATGAATGTTAAAAAAGTAAATGTGGATTATTAGAAGTATTTTTTCACATAGATTTTTACAAATAATTTCCCCCTTATGTGCCTAATGACTTTACTCCGTATAACACACTGATAAGCTGATATCTGATATCCTTGGACTGTCAAGCATGATTGCTTATTTAAACATGCTGCTTCACGACTTGGACTTGGACACAATGTAGCTGCACGTTCACCTTTGTTTCCACTGCAGTTAAAGCAAGGAAACGCCAACTGTAACGGTACACCGCTTCTCTTTCACAAAAGCAAACAAATGAAGAAATCAATCAAAATCCGATAAGCACTTTCAGCACTGAAGTGGAAAAACACACTGTTGTTGAGGCGGTCAGCTTGTCAGATGACATGATAACTTGCAGGGAAGGTCCGGTTCTTTCACCGAGCCATGTACACCTTTCAGCGTCAAAGCGTCCTGCGACTCCACCATCAGGACTGTCCTGTACAGGAAAGAGGAAGCCCCCTGAAACAATATACCTCGCCTATTGATAAGTGAGACAATTCTGGGCCTCTTGATAATTTGCACAGGGCCAAACTGGTGGAGGCCATTGCGTCGGCATATCTGTGGGCATGTGGAGTGACATGGGGGTGAGTAGAGGTTATGCTGGATGCCCTGAAGCGGTGTCACTGCAGGGTCACTCTGGTAATTTTGGAGATGTGAGTCTCCTCAAATGTGTTGGGATGTGAGGCTTTTTTAATGTTTGAATCTTTAATATTGGTAACCCATGCTGACTCACATACCTCATGGCTCTGTCATTCCATTGCAGTTGCAATTAATGAAAAAGGAAGTATTTTTCTGTGGCTCCATAAAAGAGTTCATAGGGTCAAGTGGCCATCCCCAAGGCATATTTAACTGCCTAAACTCAAATGAAGACAAACACTCAGCCCTAATTGCTGCCTGGAAACACTCATAAGGTGTTAAAGCATGTCCTGTGGCTGATCACGAGCCAGTTACTCACTGGACTGTGTTCTTGTATTTATACATGTAAGACCAGTTAAAACTTGCACATCCTCTCGGGTTTTACTAGCAGTCCGTTTGACTGGACGCTACTGAGACAAGTGCAAAGCGCATGCACACACACTCACAAGGAGATGCTTAAATATACCACAAGGAGGCGCACATACAAGGAAAACTTCTGTAGTCTTTTCTGTAGAGGTCTTCTGTGTAACTCGGAAATCCTTATTATACGGCTTTAAAAACATTATTAGGGCAATTATAGGGTGAAGTCCATTGGACCTGCAAATGTTTTAGGTTGTGTGTGAATGATCTTTTTTCCTGTGGCATTGCAGGGAGATTCTTGTGGAATAACAAGAGAATCATGACATCCCACTCCCTGGTTACACCCTCTCTGCCCATCTCCTTTTGCTTCTCTGTGATGCATTCATTCTAAAGTTTCAAAGCAGTAGCCTACTTAGCATGTACCTAGTCTACAGAATAGCAGCAAGGATTAACTTATTTTAGGTATCTTAAGGTAACTTCCGATGAAACTTTATCAAAAAGGCCAATAACAGCCAATACAGATAAAATGTGTCTGTGGGTTGAAGGTACAGAGGAAAATAAAATTGATAGATGGAGAAAGAAAGGAGACAAACATGAGCTACTACCCAGCAAGTTAAATTTTATAAACTAGGAACTCAAATCTTACCTGTCATGTCATCATTATTGTAAACTGGTTCTTTTGCTCTAGTGACGTTTACAGTGACACCCTTTGCCAATACAGATCAGGCTGTGGTGTTAGGTTACATTGAAGGTAGCAGATACCAGTTTAAATTTAAGGTAATGATGCTGATTAGAGTCACTCATTTACACAAACTTTATGTTATCTAGAGCTCTAGAAATAAGCCTCTTAGCTTGTGAAACATCTGTTTATATCTTGTTTTAGGGTTGGCTAATTCCCCAAAGAGCAGCAAATATCAGAGAAGGGTCACAGGTCAGCTGATCACGACCTGTACACAAAGAAAAATCAACTGTAATAACTTGCGGAAAACAAGTTATTATGTAGCTTAACTAAAAGACTTGGTTTTCCCTCTGCTGCACTGTTACACATGACCTTGGGGTTTCTCCACCTTCAAGTTTTATTTTAACCCCTGAATGTGGCTGCCAACCATTGCCTCACAACAAGAAGCTCCTGGCTTCCTATCCACTGGCCCACTGAGGCCTTACTGTGTGGGTTTGCAGGTTCACCTGTATCTGTGTGTGATAGGCCTGGACATGGACGGACGATGACGATGACTGTAGTCAAATTGCCTCCAAAGTCATCAGATCTCAATGTAATAAAGCACCGCTGGGAAGTAAGAACACAGGAGATCTGCATTTAGGCCAAAAGGGGTAGTTTGGCACCTTGTTGAAACAATGTGTCATGGTCGGCTGTGTGGCAGGCAGGCAGGAGTGGTGGACCCAAAATGCAGGATTCTCAGGACACGAGGTTTAAACAGAAAATGCAGCTTTATTGCTGGAGCAGAACATCAAGATAAAATAAAACTCACAAAAGCAAACAAAACTCTAAAAAAGAGATGCAGGAGGACTGGAAATCCTAAACACGCAGCAAGTGAGGGTGAACAGACGTTAACGATGCGACACAGAGTAGGGGAAGACACAGACACTAAATACAAGAGGTGAACGGAGCAAAGAGGAAACAGCTGGGAGACACGGCTGACGTTGATTACACTGACGAGACAGGGAGAGCACAAAGCTGAAAGCACTGACAAAGGACACAGACCTACAAAATAAAACAGGAAGCACACGCCAGACAGAGACAGACAGAGGAACATACGGGCAGAGAAGACTAAGCACAGGCAACCTAAACCAAACATAAGGGCAAGATAACAAAACGTGAACCAGAAATAATCATCATCGTCATCAACATCATCATCAACATCATCATCAGATAACTAAAGAATCAGAATATGATTGTAATCAAAACAGTATCACCAGAGAATAACTAATCCATAATGCAAAAATAAACCAAAACATAAGAAACTCAAAATGCCGGGTCGACCCGACCCAGGACCGTGACACAATGCCATGAAGAATTTAGACAGTTTTGAAGGCAAAAGGAGGACTACTTGAAACTGTCATGGTGCACATAATAAAGTATCTTGTGAGCATATTTATTTCTATTTGGCCTTGTACAAAGAGAACGATAACATATATGCATTGGGAGGTTTGTGTGATAGATGCTTTCTTGGCTTGGTGTATCCGCTGCCTGCAGCTGCTCAGATCCAGTAAGCAGTCTGGCACATCATCCCCTGTAAAGCAATACATATTTGTTTTTACACTTTTTTCCCTGAATCACAGAAGTAATAATTATTGAGCTCTAGAGGTTCTCATGGCTTGATTTGTAAATGTCTCGACAGAAGTTTTACCTTGATTACCTTGTTTTACCTTCAAAAAAGAAATGATTATCAATCAATCTCATCTCACTCCTTGCCAAAAATAAATTATTTTCTGTCTTTCCTACAGTTGATCGCGATACTTTAATGATCGAGCAGAGGTCTGTCTTTTAATATCAAATGTAGCATCTTTTTTTTTACTGCTGTTAACAGTCGAGACAGACATGATAATCCTACGATGTAACTCTTCTTTGTCCTTCTTGACTTTTATCCCCAGCCTCACAGAAAGTTATTCACTGCTCCACAAAGCCCCATAAAGATTGGTCAAACCAGATGTCTTCAACAGCTCAGAATCCCAGGCTGCTATAAATCATGACTGCCTCCACTTTGTCCTTATTGTCAATCAAAGCCACATCCTAAGTGGCGACTCATGACAGCATGAATGTTTCCACACTTTATACCGCCCTATACTTCAATTTTACAGGTTTTATTCTATTCCCTTTTTGTGTTACTATAAAGTTGATGGGCCCACTGCAACATTAGTAATAGCTCTTTGAAAAAAAAAAAGACGCTTCACTTGCACTGACAGCACATGAATGGGCAGAAACTATTATTCTTGGACACGAAGCTGACTGTCACATTTTTTTCCTCCCCCAGTTAAAAGTGGGCTTTGTAAACAGACGTAGAAAGGTTTGACAGTTTCTACAGGGACTACAGCCCATCAGAGGTCTTATTAAAACAGGTAAAAATATCAGCATAAGGATTTTGCCCCACTTTTCCACAGGCATAAGAAGAAAAGGAATGCAAGGTTGGAGATGGATTTGAAGCCCACGCACTAAATGGTGTGGTCTAGCCTGTTTATAGCTGTTGGATCCTTTCCACCACATCATTTCTTTATTTCCATGGTTCAGCTTTGTCTGCGCACTGTCACATTTGAGTGTTTACATGAACCGTTGTGGTCAACCATATTCACTTGTGCACACACACTGCACCTCCTCGGGTTTTTTTATCCTAACAAGGACCTTGCAGTTTTTTTTTAAGTGAAATGGAAAGTTAAGTTCCTAAGAAAAAAAAAAAAAAAGAAATCACAGGCAGCAGAATTTTGAATTTTGCTGGTCTACCGGTCAGAAACCAAACATGTCTGAAGTTTGGGGCTGCTAGCTTGTAAAAATCTTTGTTCTGGTAATATCACTTCAGGGTGTTAAAGTTGACACGGGTTCACTGCCAAAACGTTGACACCCTTGTCTCTTTGTTCAGCAGCCTCTTTGGTGTAACCAGAGCCAGCACTGGTGATGTCACCCCGTAGACCTAATGCAAAGAAAAGGGCTATCGCCAAAAGGAAAGTGGAAAGTGTCCCCCAAAATGTACTTTGAGTGCTGACTTTGAGCAGGAGAGCGCTGTCAAAGCACCAGTGCATTTAATATCTCTCTCTGTATCTCTCTCTGTATATAGTAACCATTGTCCTTAATGTAAATATGTAAGAAAAATTGTGTATGTTTCTGTTCTGTGTCCTGTGTCCTGTTTGTTTGTATGTGTGTCTTTTTGGCTGCTGTTACAACCAAATTTCCCCTTGTGGGACAATTAAAGAATTATTCTATTCTATTCTAATATTTACCGCATTTGTTCTGTCTACAAATCTCTCTATTGATTCTGCAGATATTTGCGTTCTTTACAACAGCTGGAGAAAACTATCAACTCTCTTCATAAATTGCGGCATCTCTCTCTCTCACTCTCTCACTCTCTCAGATGTCGCACACCAACTTTGATAATGACATGTTTCAACAATGAACATTGTGTGCACTGTCTCACACACACAAACTCTCAGTTCAACCAAGTCCACAAACAAAAATATAATAATCTACAATAGCATTTTCTTTTACAATGCATGTTGTTTAGTGGGACTTCTGGCATTCCTTGCCTTGAACAATCCTCTTCAAATCTGGCTTGTATTCCGTTGTTGCCACTCGAAACAATTCTTTCACATGAGTGTCAGTCAGAACAGATCGATGCTTTGATTTCATATGTTTTAGGGTAGAAAACACAGACTCGCAGACATATGTTGACCCAAACATTGACAGTATCTTAAGCGCAGCCCGTTTGACATTGGGGTATTTTTCCATTGGCACACTTTTCCAGGACTCAATGGTCCCTTGCCTTAAAGCAGGTTTCAATTGGTCCTCTTCACAAAGATCGATCATCTCCAACTCAGTCGCAGCTTCATCTGTGACTAGCGGGACTTTCAAACAGCCGGTCTCTGCTTTAAATAGGTCGACAAGGAACGTAATCTGTGGCCTTTTCAATTGTAGATCATGGAACCGGGTCACAAAGCTTTCGTGCAAATTTTCAATCAGCGCTGCATATCTGGCTCTTTGCTTACTCAGGGCAGCGCTGGCGACTTGCCCGCTGGCTTTTAGCAGAGTGGGAAAATGCGTTATATCTCCCTTTTGAATATGTGTCTTGAACAGCTTCAGTTTGTTGACAAACGCAAACACACTTTGCACCAGGTCAGGCAGCATTTTTAGCTTACCCTGCAGGGTCAGGTTCAGCCTGTCCAAGTGACACAGCATGTTGACCAAAAAGACCAGATCCATAATCCACTTGAGGTCCGAGAGCCTGGGATAGTCCTTGTCCTTCTCTTCCATAAACAGTTTCACGGCATCCAAAAGCTCAAAGAAGCGAGAGAGTACCTGGCCTTTTGACAGCCACCTCACAGTGCAGTGCAGCGGCAGGTCACCTGGAAGCCCTTGGTCCAGCTAAGCGATGAGATTCTTGAATTGCCTGTGGTTAAGCGCATGTGTGCAGATATAGTTGCCGATTTCCATCACAGGATTCATGACGTTATCTAAATTCAATGATTTTGTCACGGTCTGGCTGGCAGACCGTGGGGATGTGGGGGAAGGAGGACCCAAAACGCAGACTCTGCGATGCAAACAGTGCTCTTTATTTACAGTGAAAAGCTGTAAACACAATAACTCCGTTGCTCCCTCGAACCCTTCCCTCCGACGTATGTGCCAGTGCTCGTGCTCCCCACTGTTGTGTTTCCGCACTCCCTGTGCGTGCTGCCTTTCTGGACCACTCTTCCTCCTGCAGGGAAACCATAGAAGCAGCCGTCAACACTAACCCTCAGCGGGCATATACGAACAGCACAGACATATGCTGACACACTGACTTGGTACAATAACTCAATGATCCCGCACCGGTGGGAGCTCCAACACTCTCCTAAGTAGCTCCCCCGATGAGCCTGATCACCAACAGGTGTGGCAGGAACTTCAGGTGTGGCCAGTCCTCCCGCAGGGCCACACCCATCAGGCCTGCAGGTGGCTGTGCTCCATCCTCCAGCCACACCCGCAGACATACAGACGTGCACAACCACACCCTGTCTATACATACGAGTGGGACACAGACTAACACAGCATTGTGGAGAAAAACACACACATCACCAAATAATAATAATACTAATAACAACAACAACAACAGTCAAGACTGCTCACGGACCCCCGAGTCCTCCAGAGCCGGGTCCGTGACAGATTTAGACACGAGTTGCTCCATGTGGATGATGCAGTGGAAATTCCAAAAGTCTGGAATAGTTTGGTCAGCTTTGCACAGCCCCACAAGCCCGTTCACAGATCCCATCAGGGCTGGTGCTCCATCCGTGGCTATTGCAGTTAATTTCGTTATGGGCAGATTTGCTTTTTCAAATGCAGCCATCATGGTTTCTTTCACATCTATGCCACGGGTTCTGTCGTTTAATGGCACAATATCCAGGAGTTCTTCTTTGATCACACAATCGTTTGACACAGATCCTAAAATATTGCCAACTGAGGCTTGTCTTGTATATCACAACTCTCATCCAATGCGACACTAAAATACTCACATGCTTGAAGGTCAGAGTGCAACTGTGATTCAATAACCGTGTTAATGTCCGATATTCTGTGTTCAACAGTGTGGCGGGACAGTTAGACGTCTGATACCATGTGTTTTAATGTGTCGTTTTCAGGAGACAAGATTGCAACGAACTCCCCTTCATTGTTTGGCTTTTTAGCCCGTGCAATGTTCCAAGCCAGCTGATAGGATGCGAGCGTTATGGTCTCTGACCGCTTCGTAAACTTTTGGAAAAACTGTGACTGCTTTCTGCCTGACTTTTCAAAGTGGCCAACTTGTGCTTGCGAAGTTCAGTCCCTTTTGGAAATTCCTGGTCGATGTTAGCATGGAGTGAGCTGAAGTGGTGCTGAAGATTTGAAGCTTTGAAATGCGCTAATGACGTCTGACATATAAGGCAGAATGGCTTTCCATTGCGTTCAACAAAAAAATATAAACTCTCCCACTCTGTTAAAAACGTCCTGTGTTCATCTTCATATTTTCTTTTTGCTGTGCATTTTTTTCCTGCCATTTTAAGGGCGAACTTGCTCCTACTGGGAAACTTTGCGGTATTTTCATCTCACACACATGCCCATTTGATGAAAATACCGTATTGAACTCAAGCGAAGCAAACGTGCACATTTTAAAACAACAACACAAAAAAACCCCAAAACACAAACACAAACTTTGATATGAACGTAAGAGCCGCATGAAACCAGGCAAAGAGCCGCATGCGGCTCGAGAGCCACGGGTTGGCCACCCCTGCTCTTGGCAAACATCAATATAACCATAGTATGTTAAAAATGTACTTTCTGATATATCTGTGTAACTTTAAAAACTGTTATTACAAGTGAAAATTTGAAGAAATATACAGCACAAACTGTGACTGGATTAGGCTGAGACAAAAATAAAGCGACTTGGAAAGCAGATGCACTCTATTAATGGCTGTACTGATAATATCTCAGCAGCCATTTGGCCATTTGGATTAGAAGCAGCTACATAATGCCAGTGCTTATTACGTTCTCTGACAGTGGAAGTGGGAATCTCATACTCCTGGTAAGCCTTAGTCATTACTGCTCAGTATGGGAAGGTTTCTAATGTTATGTTTAGCAGCCTTCATTTGTATTTACTTACTTGAATATCCACTAATCTCCCACCACATTTAACACTCTAATATAGTGTGGGTATCCTGCCAAGACAGCTCTGACTCTTTGAGGCACAGACCCCTCGGAGGTGTTCTGCTTGGTGTTGGGATGTTAGCAGGACAACACTGGATTCTGTGGGTTGTGTGATAAGGTCTTTGTGGATCTGAATTTTTCTGGCACATCCTGAAGTTACTTGATTGAACTGAGATTTGGGGAGTTTAAAGACCAGATCAACACACAAGGCTCTGCTGTGTTCCTGTTAGTCAATCATGAGATGTTTTCTAAGTGGTTTTTTTTTAAAATATATATATAAGAACCCCATTAGCTTCCACGATAGTGGTCTTCCTGGGAACCAAGCCTGCAAGTATAATCTAATAAAATCTAATCTAATCTAATAAAACCTTACACAATCAAATAGATGCAAAAATGTCCACATAATCTGGCTCTTACAGCCACAGTAAGGTTTTACAATTGTAAAAATATAAGCATGTAAATATCAATAAGTTTGAGGCGCAATACACAAGAATCAAAAACAGGTCACAACATCACCCTCTTACAATATTTACAATAATAAAAAACTGTGTAAATGGGCTTTTAAATGTGTTTTTTTTTTAAAATAGGAATAGTAGCTAGTTCTCTAATTGCATAAGGCAGTTTATTCCACTTCAAAGATGATCTGAGTGTTGTGGAGCAACTTGAGCAGCCGAGCGAGGCCACTGCTTTGCGTGGTGTTTTTTCCCCTGCAACAATGTTAAAGTTGGTTGTAGGCGTCAAAGTGACGTCACTATGAAGAGCCAAACCCAGCAGCACACATCTGCTTGCTAATATTTAAAAGAAATGAAAACATCAGTATACTTATATGATTATGTTTATTGTGTAATTTACAGGGACATCATTCACACAAATGCCACAAAGGAAAAAAAGAGGACATTTTCCTTTTCTTGATCCCTGCCCAGGATTTAAATATCACAGTGCTTCTTCTTTAATCTTAAATTTACTCTGAAACCTGAAGACCTGTCTAATCCAAAGATCTGTATCACCAAACTTCCCCTTTCTTCACCGAGCCGACAGCTTCCTATTCATACTCAGTGCTAACTTTCCTTATGACAGCTTCAACAGTCATAGTTGCTTAGTCATGTATTTATGTGAGAGGATCTATGGGCACTAAGATTCCTGTGTGGCCTCCAGGGCCTGATCCTGGTCAGGTCGCTTTCCCTCTCATCACTCTTGGCTTGTCTTCAAGATTCTTTCAGAAGCTGCTTCTCAATAATTCCTGACAGTGGATCAAAGTGGGATACATCAAACCTTCTCCTGCCTCACAGGGTCTAGTACACTTCCTCTTTTAAAGGCCCACCACCAGCGTCACCCAGAAGTGATCTAATCAGGCTATGGCCTGATTAGATCACTTCTGGGTGACGCTGCGCCAGAGGTAGAAGTGTCAGCGCCTGCACGTTCATACGTCAGTTAGTTAGTTGAAACCTGTAACACAACACTGCTGGAACACACTTGAGGGACAATGTGATTCTCTCTTTAAAGAAGAAAACAGAAGTTTGTGCTTGTGGAGGCCACAGCAAGGGACAAGTGGTAAAAATATATACTGAACTTCTACAGGTATACAGAGAAATAAGCATTAAGATTCAAGTAGGGGAAGGGACCATCAAAGAACGCTTCCTGGATGTCAGATGGGGTGAAAGGAAAGAGTGAAGAGGAGAAAGATAGCTGTAAGGAGTTTCTGAAAAAAAAATCCCTCGTTCCAAACAGCAAACGCATGACCTGAAAAAAGGGAGTCTTACCTTTCAAGGATGAAAGGGTGGCAGCACTTAAAGTCAACTCAGCTGAGGTAGTCTTGCACTGCCTCGAGTCTAAGAAATGAGTCAGCATGATGTTTGCAGGAAAATTCAAAGAAGGATGGGTGGCCTGCTTCCAGTCATATGTTTTAATTAAAAAAGCTAGGTGAGCATGCTGCAGGTCTTGCTACAGCCACGTGTTTCTACACAGTTAGGCGCAGGGTGTTGCTGGAGCACATCTTTGAGTGAGTCTGAGTTTTTCTCTCTGCTGTCTCGGCCTGCACTTTTCTGCCTCTCTCAACACATTGGTGCTTTACCCACCCCCAAATAAACTGCATCCGTCTGAAGCGCTCGCTGAGAACAAAGGGAGAAAAGCGTACAAACAATATCGGCTTTAATTTTTCATTTCAGACGCGGTAATCTGCGAGAGAGTGACGGCTTCCTGGAATGTGCCTTTCTGTTTTGATATCACCCAATGAAACGGTAATGATATGCTCCCTCCATCTGGATCCAGTTGTCAGTCTGCGCCAGAGGTAGAAGTGTCAGATGTTATTATTATTTTCTGTGTCTGATGTTTAGGTCTGGTCATAGATGAAGGAAGGTCACTTGGCATACCTCGCGTGCTCTTCTGTAATTATGGAGTCACTTGTTAAAGGTCATGTAACGTGGCATCACAGGGCAACTCATCCTCGTGCTGCACAAAAAATAAAAAATAAAGCTATCAGAGGACCACGGACCAAAAACTGACCACAAAAAAAGCACAAGTGTTGCATTTGAACACGTTTCCCCCAAATGCCAAGAATGGTAGTTTGTTGTTTGGATGTCTACAGTCTGTATATAGTCGTTTCAATACATTTAGTCCTTAAGGTAAGGATTTTTACTTTCAGAAAAGGCTGATTTTATTTTCCTATTTTAAAAATATTGTAAAAAATATGCATGCCTCCTGACAGAGCATCATACAAACACGACTGATAAAACACTGATGACCTTGTTTTGCATTGGTGCTGATGAAGCTTGCAAAATTATATTTTGATGTCAATCTTTTTTTTCTTTTTTTTTCAGAGTTCATCTTCCCAGGAGAAGAAACACACAGCAGGGGAGGCATATAGTGACAAGGCTGTCTGCCAGCCTACTAACTCCATGATTGTTTCCAGACAAGTGTAGTTGCCCCCTGGACAGCACGTCTCTCAGTTCTAGAGTAATGGCCAATTACCAGGAGGCAGTTTGTTGAAAGGATGCAGCCAGGAACTACATATGGCTTCAAACAGCCCTCAGATCCAAACATGTGCTCTCAAACAAACTACCTTCGTAGATGAAATACATTTGAAGGAAGCCAAACTGCTTTTTGAGCATCAAGTGACAGTTGAGAAATGCCCGAGTTATGAGTGAAATGAGAACTGGGATACTTTGCGTTTTATTTTAACACTAACCAGATAGAGTTTTCTAGGTTGGAACGGAGAGATGCTTGATGACATGTGCCGTGTTATTATTTCCATGCATTCAGCTTTTGTCCTTGTGTAGTCTGGGGTGTTGGAATTTGCTAGTTAAATGTGGCATTTGAATGTGGAACAGTGTGGTTACACACATCAAGGAAAGGATGCATTACTATTCATTCATCCATTACCCAGAGATGGGTTTTTTTTGTGTGTGTGTGTGTTTTGACTTTTGTCATGTGGAAGTTGACGTGTAACTTGCACCTGCAGTCCTTTTAAAAAAGGCTCAAAATAAGCAAAAATAAATAAATAAATCATTTTGAGGACACCTACAGGGATTCAAAACAGCTTCGTCTGCTGATGTGTCAATACTGAAAGCCCAACATATCACCCAATACAGAACTGCTGCTTATACAACCGTCCATTGTCAGGGAGAAGAAAAAAGATATACGAAGCAGCAAAATTCTCCCTCATCCATTTACTCTGGTTAAGTGGTCGCAGCCAGCACACCAAGTGTTTGCCAGATGTTTTATGCAACCTTTCATTTTTTACCAATTTTTTGGAAACATTAAAAAAGTTCCCATGAAAACTATGGGTAAAAGGCACTCTGCCCAGGCAGTGCTTCTCACACACCTTAAACATGTAATGAAAGAGAATACAAACAATTGTTAAAAATACATTATGGTGTTATTTCAAGATGAAACTCAAACAGATTTGTTTTTATACTTTGTTGCACAGATTCAACAAGGTGCTGGAAACATTCCTCAGAGATTTTGGGTCATACTGACATGATAGCGTCACGCAGCTGCTGCACATTTATCCGCTGCACATCCATGATGTGAATCTCCTGTGACTGTGGAGGTGATGTAAGTAAAGTGAACGTATTATTGTGTTCAAGAAACAGATTTTGGCTTTGTGACATGGCGGACTGTGCCATGGGTAGACTCTGGTCATAAAACGGTACTCATCATTTGAACAATGCTTAGTTGCTAAAACGTGCCAAGAAAACATCCCTCAAACAATTAGACCACCGCGCTAAACCTTTGCTAAAAAGGTTTGTTTAGAAACAGAACCTGAGATTCAATGTTTTTTCTGGTCTTCTTTATTCAGTTTTGATGAGTAGTGTTACCTGTAGCCTTAGTTTCCTGTTTCTAGCTGATAGGCACTCATTATGGTCTTCTGCTGCTATAGCAGAATGCTCTTCTGTATTCTTTGGCAGTAATGAGAGGTTATTTAAGCTACTATTGCCTACCTATCTGTTAGAAGCTGTCTGGCCATTTCCCTTTGATCTCTGGCATCATTGAGGCATTTTCGCCCAGAGAACTGCCGCTCACTGGATATTTTCTCTTTTTTGGACCATTCCCTGTAAACCCTAGAGATCAGCAGTTTCTGAAATGTTCAGACGAGCCCCTCTGGCACCAGCAGCCACGCCATGTATAAAGTTGCTTAATTTACCCTTCTTCTCAATTCTGATGCTGAGCTTTGAACTTCAGCAGGTGGTCTTGATGATGTTTACATGTCTAAATGCATTTTTTTGCTGCCATGTGATTGGCTGATTGCATATTTGCACTAACAAGCAACTGAACAGGTGGACATGATAAATTAGTCAGTGAGTGTATAATTTAGTAATTATTTGTAACAGCTGTGAGATTAAATAAAAAAAATAAAATATGAAACTGCACACATTTATAGTAAAGTCATAGTAAAATCAGTAGAAATAATGTTAACAAATTAAGAAAGCGTCTACATCAAGAGTCACGTTCTGCAATACTTTGGTTTTTCTAATATAAATATATTGTAAATATATTGGAGCAATTCTAATGTTGCGAAAACTCACTCATTAAAATTCCAGAAAGGTTGTCAGTCTTTGAAACTCTTGGGTTGAAAACCAGTCATAGTGTCAGACTAAATATCAAACTCTTTGACCTTTGACCTGGTCATTATATCAAAGTGTGTGTTTAGAGTTTGAATTAAAATGCAGCGCTCATTTGTCAGCTTGCCATAGCCACAGCTGCTTTTTCTTAGGACTGATATAGAGCAGGTGGACACATGATCGGCTGGCTGCCAGATACGAACCCATCAATCAAAATTTTTTTGCAATTCTAAATAAAAACAAAACAAAACACTAATTTCAAAGGTATATAAAGGCATGTAACAAACCAGACTAAACAGATATTCTTACAAATAAATCCATATATATTATTAAATTGATTTCACAATTTTATGCCTTATAAAATCTGAACCTTTTAAATGACTCAAACCAAGGCGGCGGACTGCAAAGAAGACTTTCTCATAGATGCAATCACTGGAACAGTAAGCTGGCAATTTCAACATCTGTGTCACAAGTAATGGTTACATTCATATGGCCGCTGTGGCAAACCTCAAAATATTTTTCCATATTCTAGATGTAGCGCTTCCACATTTATATCATCTGCAATTTTCGTCTACAGCCCGACTTGTGTGATTTTTTTTTTTTTTGACCACAAATTTGGACAAATTAGGATCTTCCTTTAATCTCTTGATTAGGTGCTGTTGTGATAGTGGATACCCGTGGAGGATGAAGATTGATTGACTCCTCTGATTCAGTTGTGAGAATCCAAACAGTCCCATTTCCTACGGTGATGTCACGATGTTGAAACCAGGTGCAGAGGCCACTGAGTGCATCAGAGAGGCCCACCGTAATTCAACGCACACTTTACAGCTAGTCAGTACGCCTCAATACGATCCTTTAGTGTTTCTTAATAGTGTTAAGCTAAATTCCTTGAGATCATATGTTTCAAATTCAGACTGCTCTTATTTCAATCATCTTAATTGTCGCTGCACCTTTCATTCAGGATTTTGGTTCCTCTGTTTATGAAAATAATATGCTGCCAAGTGTTGTTCAAAATGTTGAAATGAGCACTGGGGCCTAGGGGTGAACTTAAACCTTCATCTTCACATGCATGTGTTGCTGTGGTCTTTTGATGATTTTCCACAGCTATTGCCACATCCCTACAGGAACTGAGAAAATAAAAACATCAGCTAATACTGCCAGCATCCTGTTTTTCTAACTCAAATGTGCTTAAATCCTGTTTCTGAAACTGAGCTTGTTGTTTTTGTATCAAATAAAATTACACACAACCACATAAGCACTCTAAAAAGCATCTATCAATGGCTAATGAATTTCTGGCAAAAATGACTCGATTTCAACCAAAAAATAGTTGAAAAATAAAATCTATAACCCTCGATCAACATTACACCCCATTCATTAGGTGACCACTAATCTTCAAAAGCATTTTTCTGCGTTTGTATGTGCAGAATTTGCAAGAAAGTTGCAAGATTTTCAGTTTGCATTTGTTGTCAGTTTGAATTATTGATTGCTCATCTTTGAGCAACCTGAGATTGCATGCAGTTGAACAGTGTCTCTGGGAAGAGCAAAAGAGGGAAAACGTCTGGCAAAACAGACTATCATCTGACAATGATTGGGCTTTCTTCATTAGCTTTTTAAAGTGTATCTACATCCATAAACGACGACCTGTGCACAGAACGGGAAGTCTTCGCTCAGATGTCTGTTGGCTTCACCAGAAGTCATAATATTGGCTGTTGTCCCCAGAGGCTAAGTCATCAGACTATAGCTGATGGTTTCCCAGATTGGGTGACAGTCTGGAAACCCATCTGGCAGTTGGAGCACTTTAAAGTCATAGTGGCACAGTACCCTGCTGGTTAAACGACTGTAAAAAGAATGACAGTCAAGCATGGGTACACATTGTTGTGAGGTGTGTCAATTGTTGTTACAAAGGGGCATTTTCAAAATTTTGTTGTGTTTTCTCCAACGATACATGAATTCAACAAACAAAAGTCACCTTTACCTTGTAAGCTAGAGACCATAGAAAAACACAAATGATCAGACAAACCGAGTAAGCAGGCACTTGGCAACTGTGGGCAGGAAAAACTCCTTTTTAACAGGAAGAATCCTCCAGGTGAAGCCACCTGCTGTGACTGGTTGAGGGTGCACAAGGAACACTGTGAAAGAGAGCCAGAGGGAAGGAAAAACTCTGAAAAAGTCATAATTGACCAATTTTGAAGGAATTCAGTATCTGCAGTATAGTTTATGACAATGATGTATTTAGAAAGATGAATCCGTCTCATTCATGCTGCTGTGGGTTATCTGAAATACACAGAATACCTAAAATCCAACATTCCCATCTGATAGTGAAGTTTTAATAACTATAATTTATTAATAAAAAACGAAAGTGCTCATTGTATTGTCCACTATGCACCTGTTCTTTAATGCTGTGGAAAATTGCCGCTCCTCTTACTCCGCTCTATATTTATTTAGAGTTTCTCAGCTGGTTATGGTATAATCAGGATAATCCACTCTGACCACAGCATCAAAATCAGCTCCTACTTTAAAGCAAACGCATAGTGCCTCATATGTTATTCATTAATAAACATCTGTATACAAGTAAAGTTTATTGTGACATATGGTGGTGCAAGATGGGTAAGAAGAGTGGAATAATAGGAGGGCAGTTTATAACCAGACAGCTGCCCTGCTGTTTCATCAAAACTCCCCATTAAAATTTAGTCTCAGGTCTGGTCTTTTAACTGCTTGCAAAGAGATGGCTCCATACTCTGTCACTGCTGTCTGGGGGATTGTTTATCTGTGCCACAGTGTTGCTATGTCTGGACTCTATAAGGTTTTTCAGCACTGAATTAAAGATGCAGGAGCTCTGGCCTGCAACACAGCAGTATGTAACCGTATCCTCCCCCCACTGCTCTTGCTCTATCAATCAAACCTCTGACTCGCCGACCCTCTGATGGGATAAATGATTCTAAATCTGACTAAAGCCATTGCTTTGGCACTGAAGGTATAAATCTTGGCCTTTAATTTAATAACGTGAGCCAGGAAGGGTGAGGCACCTGGACTGTGATTGGTCAGGGGGATGGGAGACAGAGAGGAAAGTCCTTGGGTACTATTTTCTCTTTAGCAGCCCCTGGTAGCCAGGAATCTGGATGTCTAATTCAGACCGATAACTCTTGTTGCGAGCTGTGATAAACTGCTCTGCATTTTCTTTAAGTCACTCACCTTCTACCTGAGCCCTTATTGCTTCTCCTTCTCCATTACTTCCTCTTAATCTGTCTTTTGCTGAAGGTTCAAAGGGCTGTTTCTCTCTACTGCAGATGCCTGATTCATCCCCTTTTTAATGTGCAATGTTGGTGGGGGAGGCACAGAGAAAACACAAGTGATGTGTTTAGCCAAGGCTTTTATTCGATTTAACTACCATAATACTTCTTGCAGGCTAAGATCTGGTTTCCCTTTGGCTGGTTTCAATTCAGTGGCCTGTAATCACCATTTCTGATGAGTTTCCACATTATGGCCTTCTGTCATAAGCAACTCTGTCTAAAATATGTTCTAACATTGTAAACTTTGTGAAAGGATCTGCGTCAGTCCAAAACACAATTGCCAACCAAGTATGTTTAACCAAACTCCTTGGTAAGGCTGAAAAAGGCTTTGGCAAACCTTACCATAGAGAGGTGGTTAGATGGTTCTCCGGGTGACTATTCCTACTACATCTAATATGTGCTTGGTTTCCAGAGGGGACAGAAGAAATCCTATTAAATGGAAATATATTTTTATTAAAAACATGCAGTGATGGTAAAAAGAACGTACAACCTTTGTCAATTTTAAGGTTTTATGTAGCAAGTTATCCAGTCCTTCCCGGTGCCTAAAATTAGGCAAATGCAACCTGTAATGAAAAGCAGCACATCACGCCGGATCATTATTTATTTATTAAGCCAAAATGCATGAATCGGTAAACTATAGAACCGTCTCGAAGTCTTTGTTTTCTGTATGAGTTTATCAGGTCTCCCTTCACTGTGGGGGAATTTTAGCCCGCTCTTCTTTACAGGGTTGCTTCAGTTAGGGTTAGGTCGAGCATTTCAGCCTTTCAGGTCGAGGTCCGGACTTTGGTTTGCTTTATTGTGTGGCCCAGCTTGACCACAAACTGTACGGATGGTCTCTTATTTGACGTGAGGATACTTAGGTATACAGAGGATTTCACGTCATTACTTCATCCACCACCATATGTGACAGTTGGTATGAGTTGTTTGTGCTGATATACTTGTGTTTGGTTTCGGTCAGCTGTGGTGCCGTGTGTTACGGCCAGACATCTCCACTTTGGTCTCCTTTCCAAAGGAAATGGTTCCAGAAGTCTTGTGGTTTGTACAGATGCAACTTTGCAAACTTAAGCTGTGTTGCCATCTTCTTTTTACAGAGAAAAAACTTTCTCCTGCAACTGTTCACAATAAGCCATATTTGCTCAGTCTTTTTCTAAATAAAAATGGTCTGTTTTCTAATTGAACTCTAATGAAATTTGACATGTTAACGGACGCTTGTAGAGTCTTTAGCCTACACAAGATGTAGCTCTTGTGTTGTTTGACGTTTCAATGAGGACTGCACACTCTGACCTTGGGGTGAATTTGCTGCGATGTTGTTTCCTCAGAAGGCTGGCAGCTGTCTTGAATGTTTTCTTCTTGTGAATAATGATGGACTTTAAATTGTTTGGAAATAGCCTTATAATCCGTACAGATTGACAGGCAGCAACAATTGGAGGAAGAACATAATAGCTGATGTCTTTCCTCCTTGGTGTGGTGTTAACATAAGCCTGAAAGTTCCAAACCAGCAAACTGTCAGAACTTCTGCTTTTACAGAGCTGCTCAAACTTACTAATGATCAGTTAATCAAGTGGATTTGATTAATTCTCTTCCTGTTCCCATGGAAGCAGTAAGGGTGTATTTACTTTATCACACACTGTTCTGCAAACTTTCTGCTTAGTTTTTGTTAAATAATAATGATAGTGTAATATGCTATGCTTTATATTATATCTGAGGTTGCTTTTAACTACTTTGAGATACTTTCAAAGGTGTGACATCTGACAGTGTAGCAAAGACAATGATCCTGCACCCCGAAGGTATTAGGGCCCCAATCAAAATACCTATCAGTAGGGGTGTTTCTTCTACATTACAACATTTTCACAATGATATTAATAAAGTAGACACATTAGAATAAACCAAGCTTTTTTTGTGCAGAATACATTTCTTTATGAAATTAATTACAGCTCTCTAAATATTTACTCTGTATTTGTTTTAGCTCACCACCTTTGCTATCTGTCATTTGTGCAAAATACCTGTGAACCTGTTGACGTCAACAATTCAACAATGCATTTTCATCCAGTGTTTTATAGAGCATCCCTTTGGTGTGGGCGCATTTTAAATTATGTTAGGCAAAATAAAAAAGAGCATTGCTCAAAAGAAGAAGGGAGAAGAAAGCAGAATGAGTAAACCAACAGGACTAGAGAAGAGTTCTCATTTTACTTTGCTGAGTGTAGACCTGAAAGATATAGTTAGTGTTTTTGTACAGGAGTGCAGAAACACTAACCACTTATATGCTCAAAATTTCTGTGATATATGTGGAAGCTGGTCTACTGGAAACATATGTTGAATGAGGAACTGTATGAATGAGTGCGCTCGTTATAGGGTGAGGACCCCCTTCTCTTTTTTATTCCATGATCCATTACAGTTGTTTTTGTGTTACTTTAGCAAGGCTAAATCTGTTTTGGGTTTGTGTTAGTCTGTTTGAAGAACATGATTAGAGGTGAGTTTATAGTATGAGCTTAGATAAATGTATCTGTTCCCCCGACCTCTGGCTGCAGATGTTGTCCAAGGTGCTGATCAAAAGCCTGAATGGTGCTATTAATTTTACTGATGTGATACGGTATTTTTTTGCACTTACAGAGTGAGACTGTGTGTGTGCATGCACAACATGTCAGGAAGGGGAGAGTTATTATACTTGCTGATTATTTTTTATGCCCTGATACGTAAAACCATAGAATTTTTCCTTCTTTTACCATGTATTTGCAATACATCGAAAAAAAAAGGTTATGTGTAAGAACATTCGTTTACTCTGAAAAATGTTTGCCATAGAGAATGTAGGTTATTTCAAGAAACTACGATTTTCAGTTAAAGTTTTAAAAGGAAACTAAATTAAAGTAAGTGTGGAAGTGGACATCAGAGAAGATGGGCTAAACTTTTATCTACTGATATTCCTAATCAGCGCTTAGGACGGAGCTAACTGTTCCCATATGGCAGGGGTGTGTATTGAAGTGAGCTCCATGTGCTGCTTCACAGATTCTTGGGGAGTATTTCTGTAATGGAAACACATGTAGAGTCCCTCTGACGGTCAGGTGTGGCGCAGTGCTCCATTATTTGAAAATGTTTTCAATGGAAAGGAGCCATCTCATCTTTGTGGTGTCTCCTGGATTGGTTGCCACGTGTTGTTACATTTTACACAAAACACAGCTCCCCGTCTTGTTACATTTTGATCCTTATGCATTCTCAACACAAAGAACAGTTTTGCTATGAGTGATAATTGATGATGTCTTCAAAGTTGGGCTGTTCTGGACTCAGTAGTTTGTAGATTGCATTGCCTGTGTCTAGCACGCTTTAATTTATCTTTTCCAAAAAGCAGAACTAGAAGCACATAAAAAAAGTCATGAGTTGAAAGGGGGTTCTGGGGTCTTTAAGATGAATCCAGCCATTTGTACAACTGGTGACAGACAAAAATTTTCTTCCGATCACTGGTCACTTATCCATTACTTAAAGACACTCTTAATCTTGGACCCTTTCATCACTCTTTAGGAAGTAAACCGACCATCAGAGCACACATTGGCCTGCGTGAGCATATGTCCTCATGTGTATCAGACATGCTGGTGGGTGGTTGAGTGAGATAAAACGGATCATTGGCTCTTTCAGCTGTTGTCCTCTGTTTTAGTTGGAAATCAGGCAAGAATGACTTCATCTCCCTTGACTTCTTCTAGGTCATCGGGCTGTAAGGAGCCCCTTATATCCTTTCTTTTTTTCCCTTCCCATACACTGCGATACAACTGTTCAAGCATTTAGATGCCTGCCGAGTAGCCCTGGACCAGTGACCAATTAACGGGTCACACAACTCTGATATTTGAACTAAAGAAGAATTTTGTATCCAAAAGTAAGACCCTGCAGTGCCAGTTCAAAAAGAAGGAAAGACAAATTCCAGGAAAAAGACAATGGAAGCACAAAGAAATGGCGGAATAACTGCAGTATTTTGAATTGCAACTAGCAAGTCACAATCCTACCCTAGATAATACAATTCGTAGCTGCATTCACTTTGTTCTTACAGGGCAGAAATTGGAGCCAGTGAGTAAAATTTGCGAAAAATAACACTCTGATGCACTGCACCAGCTTACAAAAAGCCAAGAATGAATAAAACGATCTCAGCGGTATCCCAAGGGTTAACCAATATGACTTGTTTAAGGAAAGTGAGGAAACAGAACGACTGAAAATACAGGCAAAACTTTAGGCAACATTTACCGTCCACAAATCTTGTAGATAGCAAGCATATCCTGAAAAAGCGCTCAGGGCTAAATCACGATATCCCTTATGACAAAAAAATTAAACATACAGAAACCAGCTCTGCTAAAATATGCTTTTGTAAAAGGAAAAAAAATGCTTCAGGAATATCTATTAAAATGCCCAGCACAACCAATAAAACATTCACTTAACCTCATAGCTTTCTACTAAAAGTCTGAGGTTGGGTTTCTTTAAAGTAGGTCAAAGAGTGGAACTCGGGTTCACTCTATAGTGAGGCCGTATTTGTGTTCCATATATGAAAAAGCACTCCTTCTACCATTGTTCTCCCACTAAGGATTAATAACTCAGGAACCTTTAAATGTGACAGCACTGCTACTCACCAGAGTTACAGGTAGAAGTCTAAATGAGAACCTTAAAAATAACAAAAGGCTAGGTGACATTTTTCAGAGAAATGTGCATATTTCCCAATCACTGTTGGAGAATAAGAGAAATCAGTGAAAACGTGGACGGCCAGAATACACTATGAGGCCAATTATTGGCTCAGCCACAGTATCTGGTGTCTCAAGCATTCATGAGGACCTGTGTGTGGTTGTTTATGCAAGCTTTTTCACTGAAGACACAACCAAAGAATATATTTCAAAGGGTTTCTCCCTGGTGGACTCGTGTCTTTCTGAGTTTCTTGGAGAGAATATGCAGGTTCTACGGGAAAGGGGGGGATGTAGGAATACTGAGCACACTTGAAACAGACTACAGATTAGCTAATGTCTTTGATGACCACAAAGAAAGAAAAGTAAAGAACAGAGTTCCTCTGAAAGTAAAAGGTATTTATACACGTTTTTAAAAAATACATGAGATGATTCTTATTTTTATTTATTAGTAGAGTAGTTTTAAAGAATGTGGAGTCTGTCTGCATCATGTCAGAGAAATCATGAGTAAAACACAGTAAAGTCCTGGTTTATATGAATTACCAGATTAACATGTTTTTTTATGCTCATATTTTAGCATTGGTGTGGCTGCTATCCTGTAACTGAAAATCAAAGGTTTAGCAGCCATTTGACCTGTCAAAGCATCCAATGAAAAGATGCTCCCCTCCCACTTGTTCTAGCTGGTTGTACCATCACTAATTTTGTATTTTCTTTGTTCTTTTCCACCCCCTAAACAGACCTCCTTATCCCCGGGACACTTTTGCCTTTGACACACTCATCTGCTCGAGTCCGTGGCTGAACCCTTTGCACGCCCACCCCATTAACGGGATATAAAGTTCTTCTGTGGCCGCCACCAAAAAAGAGTCTTTATCCGCCCACCTTTTCCAAGCATTTCTTATGAAGACATGTGAAGAATCGTTTAGAAGCCTTACTCTGCAGGGGCTCTACAAACACATATCAATACATTTCCACACTATACCACCTTATACCTTTTTTCTACTATTTTTTTTACCCTTCTTCTACCCTCAAGTTTGAGAAGGACAGAGTTTGATCCATAACGGTCTCTGCTCAGGTTCAGTGTTGATGAACACCAGGGCTTTTTTTTCCCGCTTGGGGTAAACGTTAACACATTAGCCATCAGGGGAACAGTGTCTGTGTACACATTTTGAGACACTGCACCCCAGAGAGAGGAACTTAACCTGTGTTTCCTTGACAGAACAGAATATGTGCTCTGGAAACCCTGAGAACTGCCTCAGGACCACATTTTGAGTTTTAAACTGAGCCATGGAAGGTTTTGAATGGTGGGAGAGGCTCAAGCACACATGTTAAATGTTGTGGAATCGAAGGGTCAGCCAAACTGGGATTAGCTTTTTAGAGTATAGCATATTTTATGAATACATGATGCATGGTGCAAGTGAAGAAACGGTTGGGATCCAATGTCAAAAATGTTCCTCCAATAGAGGAAGAAATATATAATCGAGATCTGTCATATGCTGTCGTTGGTAGTAAAAAAATTGCGGTCTATCAATGATTTTGCAATTGTGAAATAAAAGTGTATTTATTTGATTTATTATGGCTTTACTGGGATGTTTAAAATATAGCTGTGAAAGCACCGCAACTTATAACTCTTAATAGCAGTAGAGCTCAGTCTGTAATAGAGACACAGGCTCAGACATTAACTTGTCATAAAAAAAGGACACCTACTGTATTATTAGAAAATGTCTGTTTTCCCAATACTAATCAATCTGTAGTCCCACATTCACAATAATATTTTGAAATAAAACTTGTAATACAGGAAACGGCTTCAAGCATCTCTCAGCTGGCCCTTCTGGACTTTGGGATTTATAGAAGTCGTTTATCAGGGCTAACATTTCACCTCAGAAACCACAGAGTGCAAGAATTACAGACAGACAGCTTTTTGCAAAGTTACACATATAATAAGGACTTAGTGAAGACAGATATACTGCAAGCTTTGTGTCTGCTGTCGGCAGATAAACGCTGTCGGTGGGTTAATGACACTCGGGATTCCATTACTTTGTGCGGGGGTTTTGCCCTCCAATGTCAATGTTTTGTATTAGGCTGCTCACCATGAATGACAGGATATGTTTAAGTGCAGTGTAGATATTTTGGCTTTCTATGTAATGCTTCTGCATTACTCAAACAGGCATCACTCACATACATACACGTGACCTTGACCTTTGAGGGAGCCACTTAAAATGTTGGTACTTTGTTTTTGCGATCACATACATCAGCTTTTATTTTGAAGGTTCAGTCTCCATTCCTCTTGGTGATATGGACATTCCTGCTGTTCTATTTTCTCAGCCACGCTCATTTTCCAACTCTCTCAAAATCACCTCATTTAAAATTCAACATTGCTACTCTTATCCAAAGATGTAATGTATGTAACAGTACTCTCCGAGCCAGCTATGCCCCCAGTTGATGTTCTTTAAATTCATATTAATCTGTCGTCTAGCATGCATTTCATCCAAAGTCTACATAAGCCATTTGTAGGGCTTCCCAGAATACCATTTCTTGAGCTCCGGATGAGCTTATGATGGTAATGAACAGTAAGGAGTCGACTCAGCCAGAGGGAGGTGGGGGTTGGATCTCTTTTTTCTAACCACAATGTCATAAAAAAAACCCTTTAAAACAACTTAAACACAGTAGCTGTTCTACGACTACTTAGAAGGTTTGAAACAACAGAAAGTCTCTCACGCTGTTTACATACTGAGGGCTGCTGCTTGCTGAGCAGAGGGAGGTGTCCTTCACTCCCAGCTTGAACCAGAACTCCCATAGGTTTTTCACTAGGTGTTTGTTTAAAATTTAAAATAGTTGCTAAAGCGGGTATGAAAAGATGCTAAATTTGGGGATGGAATTGCAAAGTTTGCAACAAAGGCAAACTGAAAGAAGTGAGAACACTGTTGAGAACAAAGTGAAAAATAATTCCACAGAACAGAAAAAAACATGAAAACTTGCAGCTTGTAACTACTTGGCTGCAGGTTTTGCCTGATTTACTCATCATCTGAGAAACTCACCGTTCACATAAGTTTAAGACATTGGATATGCTTCAATTTTAGACATAATCATGTAAAATGATAAATAACAGTGACACAATATCTCTTGTTCTTGTACAGCATCTGCTGCCCAAAGAGAGAGAGAACAGCAGGAGAACAACGGGGAATGGGGCTCCACTGCAAGGCAGGCAGGGTATACTCCATACTCTAGACAGTTAAGCACTATTCTTTTCAGAGCTCTTACTAAAAGTTATATACACAGTTTTTAATACCAGGTGTTTAAGTCACTATCTACACTTATCTAAGTCAAACTACTTAAAACTTCTTGATTTTCCATGCTCTGTTCTTCCAAATAAAGTCTCCTTATTGAGTGGATACTTAGCAAAAGTTGCTTGAGTGCTTTTTAAAGATAATAAAACAAGAATACAGTACAGAGAGTCTTTTCTCTCTGTGAAAACAAATCTCAGGGAAACACATGCATATTCAATTTATATTCATGTTCCCTGCTGATTTCTGTTTGCTTTTGATTCATATCTGTCTGTGTAATACAATCTTTTAAATGCCACCGAGCACGTTAAACTGTAGGTTTCACGATGCAGAGCAGTTGTGCGCATACAGTATGTGTCTGCCAGCAGGCTGATAATAGGATATGACTTAAAAGGTGAAAGGAGCATTCTTAACTATTTTGTTTTAGTTTAATCATGCAAGCCAACTGTTTGATGGAGTTCCCCGTTCAACTGCTTTCCTCTTCATCACCTAAAATGGAACAGCTCACAAATCAAGTGTGGCAGACCATTTTTCCACATATGAAGGGTGCAGATTAATTAGATTGTATTTATTTAGCTGGAACCATTTGTAATTTTGCAAAAAAGGAAAACATGGGGAAAGTATGCTTGATAACTCTGTTTCTGCTTCAAAGTCTGACAAAAATTAAGCCTAAAAAACCTAACAAATTGTAATGATAGTAGCATATCTATGTATATCTGTTCCCTAACTCCTTGTAGACACGTTCATCAATCTGGATGAAACTTGGTGCCACGATTATCAACATCTATATAGCTTTTGGAAATTACTTTTATCACTCAAATCCTTACAAATTCTTTATATTATGTGTTGCAGCTGTTCACAATACAAACAGCAACATTACGTACACGTTACATGCACGTTGTATACATTACAAGTGCATTATGTGAATACGTAAATACTATTTTTAGTGCAGTGGCACTTTGGGCTCGCTGTGTTTTCATGCATATCTGTAAATAATTGGTCATCAAACAATTACCCTAACAGTTGTTGTTTACGTTGTCTTATACATCAATATGTAGCATGCAAAGAAGAAAAAACATTTTAATATTTTGTTTGGTGTTCGTGAACCCTGACTATATACAGTAATATATTGAAGCTCAAAAGATTAACATGATAAATTGACATGTCTGTGTTCCCATCCATATGGAAAAGAAATAGTAAAAACTTATAAAAGACTTGCATAAGATGTGGCCTACTTCATATAGTGAATCATATAAGGCTTACATGATTTACTCATGAAAGTGACCACTTTCTCATTACTTTCATATATTGTTTTAGGAAGTATCCAAAACATACAAGTTTCATTTATATAATTTTTCAAGGGATCTTATATCTGTTTTCACTCTTGTATGCTTTTCATAGAAGTTTCACACAAGACAGATACAAACTTTATAAGATTTATATATCTTTTCCATATGGGCATCGATGGGAACAATTGCTGTAATAACAAGTGCACTTTGAGAGCACAACTCCTCTCCGATGGGCAAGGACTATACTAAAACTGAAGTTTTATTAAACTTTTATTGCAACATGCTGATATCTGCTTGTTTTTATTACAGTATGATGACCTCAACCTATTATTATGTTGTCATTGTAACGTCGTAGCGTGTCTTATTGAAATAAGTGTGATGTGCAGGTCTCTCGATATTGAAAATGTTTTTTTTCAAGGTCGCTTAAAATAAAGGTCAAGGTGAAGCGCAAGGTACTCATGCCTGCCATGCCAGATACCCGCCCCGGTATCTTGCTGTGAATTCAGAAGATAATCCATTAAAAAAAATTGTGGATAATTTAGTGTAACAGACCTGATTTTCACACAAAATTTGAAAATGATATCTTAAAACCTGTGGATGGTAGACTGCTAACAAACAGAGGGAGAATAGTAAAACTCCATCGCCTGTATCAAAACATTAACATATAATTAATATTAGGAACTACTAATGCTTAAAGCTGTAAACGTAATTCAGCTCTAATCAGGGAGGAAGTTTCCAAATTTATGTCAGTGTTTGGATTTTATACATTAGTAGGGCGTGTAAAAAAAAAGTATGTGGTTATCAAAGTTGCTGAATCTGAAGATAAGTAACTACACAGCTGGAAATTGCTGGTTGTCACACCACACAAATCTCTCTCATGCACAGGCTAACAAAGTGATGATAAGGTTGAATGAGACTGTGGTCCTCTGGAGAGGGATTACTCTGCGGCTCATCGCTCCTTCACTGTACAGGGACTGAGAAATTATAGTCACAAGGGACCAACATTTCATCATATGTCAGGTTGACTCCAAGTGTTGTGCTAGGACAAATAGCAAGGTTGGAGGGTGGCAGGTTGACTTTGCAGACATGTGATCTTAGTGTTGTAAGCTGCGCTTTCAGGCATAATTCCAGAGTCAAAACATTTATTAAAAGGGGGACGTGGCGTGTCCGAAAACAACATCCGAAACAACACAAAACTGACTTCTTGGCCCGGGACATTCGTCTCCCGTCGAAACAGGAGAAGTGCGCCATGTTGTTTTTGGTGGGCCAGACGAATACTTGAATGTGATTCATCTTGGAGCTGAGGAGTAATTACTTCAAGGACTCACAGATGTATCTCCCAGATATGTTTGAATTCTTTGGGCCCACCATGCAAATCATCCTCAGTTTAATCAAAACATCCCAACAGAGAACAAGCCACTGCATTAACTCAGGTGGCTTAAAACAGTCAGAAACAATCTGGGATCGCTCACCGAAAGCACATAATTATCATCCACTGCAGTGTACAGGGATGAACCATTTCAATCCGCGGGTGGCAGTGGGCTACTGGGCTAATTTACTACTGACAAATGTAATTAAAAGGTAAGCTCAGTTCATCAGTTCTTTGAATCTGTCTTCAAAATGTTTCATTTTTCCTGTGCAAAAATGAGACGCAATTGTGGACGTATTAATTGGAAATTCTACAGTTTTAATTACATGAAGCAAAATCGGGCATGAGTAACAATTAACACATGTGCCACTGGGAATATCTATGACCATCTATTTAGTTCTCCATTGATATAAGTAATGAAGTAAGCGGGATTGAGAATAACATGAAATTGTAAGGAAGTACAACCCAAGCATTAAGTGTTATTTGGAAACATGGGAGAGAAACAGGAATGAAAAGATAAATGGAACAATTGAAGTGGCAGGTATAAGACACCTCATTACTGCAGCTCTTCACCACTCCTCTCCAGCTTGGAAATAATGACGGATTCACTGGAAGGTCTCTCTCCCTCTTTCTCTGTCTCACTGCAGAGATGTGACCCTGAGTCTAAACAATGCAATCAGCCTTGTTTTATTGACTCATGCTGAGCCAGTGATTTCCCCTCTGTTGGTGCCACTTTATCTTAAATAAGCAGGTATTAATAGTGTCAGGAGATCAGCGGGAACAGTTTCCCTTCTTTCTTTTTCCACACGCATCCTCCACAAATGCCGACCTTTTGTGCGAGTCCTTCATTTGGGATGAAACCTGGCTCTGTGCACCTCTTCTGTGCTGGATTGGAACACTTTATAGACTCAAGTCTCCAATTTAAATGACATATTGTGTAAACCTGGTTGTGCAAGCTATTAGATTTGTAGAATAGACTCACAGCTGTGTGCAAGTAAGGAGAAAATGTCTGTTTATAAGAATAAAAACTATGTTTGCACTATTTGATCTTGTTGTTAAATCTGCATTAAAATCTCATTTAAATCTTTAAATAGGAGGTTACGGTTCAAAAGCTGACTTGTAAAAATTACAGTTTGATGTTTTGCAGATGTTTATTTGTTTATTGGTGTACAAAATTTGTAGGTTTTTTTTGCATAGAGTTTTATCTACACTAAATGAAGCACGCTGTTTAATGTTTACGGTGTCTGGAAGTAAGATTTTATGATGCTATTTGCTGGACATAAATTAGGACAGTGGTATTAATCTTCTCGCTGACAGAGAGAAAGTAGCTGTATTTTCTAAAACTTGGAACGATTCTTTCAAGACAAAGATGGCATATTGGTAGGCGAGCACAAGCTATGACAAGACACTGTACACTTGTTTCTGCCAAGCTTTTCCTCACTGTCTTTAGAGTAAAACTCAGAATGATGAGCTGCGCTGTGAGGAAGCACCTGGTATCCATTTAGAGTGCATGACGTTTGTGCAATGCGGCACAAAGGAGTAGGTGGAGAAAGGAGGGCTGGTTTCTAAGCTGGCTAAAAATTTGGCCACAAAGTAGTGTCATGATCAAGAGCGTAAAGGACAATTAGGAAATTTGGAACAGAGAAGAAGAAAAAAAATGCTATGCAGTGAGGCAGGAAGGCTAGGTTTTTGTTAATGGCACCTTGTCTTTGCGTTATTTGCTAGATGGGTGATCAAGAACTTTCCAAATATGTTGTCATTTGGAAACGGTGCTAAATTTCCGAATGCACGCACACATTCGTTCATTTACCCTTGAACTCTCAACTCACATCCTTCCCTGGGCAATAACATTGAGATGTCTTACTGGAAATATATCTGCTCCTCTTGTGTATCCAAGGAATCTGCTTATCTGATGTTGACTTCCTGAGATTTTTTCTGTAAACAGACAGTATCACCACTAGGTCTCGTGGGTGAGTGAAAGAGGAAACTGAAAGGAAGAAGGGAAGATGCAGGGAAAGGAAGAAAAAGAAAGAGATGTAAAGGGAGGGGATAAGAAGAAGTTTATATACAGCTGAGTGAAAAAGTCTGGGCTAAAGGTTAGATGTGTTGTTCAGGTCAAGCTGTGAGTTTTCTGTGGTGGGTTTAATGTTTCATATATGGTGACATAAAAAACCCCCCAAAAAAAAAACTCATTTAGCCCATCCTTTCCTCTGCTTCGCTCTCCCCCCTTTCCCGGTCTTCCACCTTGTAATGATGTGCTACTCCAACTGTGGTCAGTGTTATTAAAGCTCCAGCTATGGCCTCTGTTCCAAGTAAAATAAAACAACAATGCCTCCAGGCCTCCAGAAACCTTACAGCTGGATCTCGAGTAATTCAACACTGTAGAGCTCTGTCACTTCTTTCCGGTACATGTTACATTCATTCCTTAGATCTGCTCCAGACCCCTTGTTAAAGGAGAATGTGCATATGATAATGTAAAATGAGTAACACTTGTTTGCAGTGAGAGACTTCAGTCCGACAGTCTAATTAGTTTTTTTTCCCCTTTCCAGGAACAGAAATCAGTATCACCTCACTTTCTCTCAGCAACTGCAGACCTTTAGCAAGGCCCTTCAAATGTGATGTCTGGGAAAGGGGCTGTGCTTTCACCAATGTATTCCCATCCCCAAGACAACCATGCTACTGGTCTGTCAGATGCTGCTGGCATCACACACACTGGCCAAAGACATATTAAATGCCCAGCTTTGTGAGCTTTATGGTAGGTTTGGACACAAATACAGGTTTAGATTCATAAACTCATTTAAAATGCTGAACAACATTACGTTAACCTTGCAGACTGAAAGAAATGATGCGTTCTCGGTGCTTTCAAATGGGACGCCAAGAATTGTAAGTGTTCTTGACAAGTTGCGCATGTGCATGTTTTGTCAAGTGAAGTCAGATTTATTTATATAACACATTTAAACATCAACTGCTGCTGGTCAAAGTGCTGTACAGTTAAACAATTAAAATAAGAATCACACATTTTCTTAACAGGAAAAAATAAACTGAGAAAAAGGCAAAGAATAAAAGTGAGTTTTACAAATGTCTAATGTTGGAGAAGTCTTGATACACAGAGGCAGTTTGTTCCACAATTTAGAGACATCTGCTGAAAAACCCATCCTCCTCTGTATTTTAATCTGGACCTCAGGACAGCTAGGTGCATCTGCTCAGAAGACCTCAGTCCTCTGGTGGGAGTGTGCAGAGTTAAAAGATTAGCGAAGCAAACAGGCATCAACCAATGGAAAGACTTAAAAACAAATAACCAAATCTTAAAATTATTTAAAAAACTGATTTGCAGCCAATGTAAGGAAGCCAGTATAGGTGATATGTGTGTGCCAGATAACAGCAGAGCAGCAGACCAGCTGCTGTCGCCCAATCAGTGACAGACTGACATCTGAATAATGACTGCTGTAGCAGTCCAGTCAAGAAGGCTTGAATAACCTTTTCAAAGTCTCTGAAACAGAGAAATGGCTTCACCTTTGCAAGTAACCAAAGTTGAAAGAAGCTACTTTTAACAACAGCATTCATACGTTTATCAAAAGTTAAAGTGCTGTCAAAGATCACTCCCAGGTGACACAGTTTGAGTACAAAAGTGGGTGCTGCACAGATGAAACAAACTCACAAAGCCGAAAAAATGTGTTTTCTAAAACCATCATTCTGTTTTGCTGTTCCACAGAATTCGAGTCTGTGCGGACCAAGGTTAAGATATAGACTTTATAAATGCCACCTACCAAACACAACACCAGCAAAAATCTCATATTGTAGTTCACAACCATGAGCAACATTTGTGTTCTGCAGACAGTATTTCTGTGAGGCAGAGAGTGGATCATTAGCTCAGTTAACTTTGTAAGTTTGCAAGGCACACGATTAAACACTACCAAAGACTCAGTGTGGGATGCTATAATAATAACTCGCTGCTTGCTAATGTTGCTATTAATCTCTGGCTCTTTTCCTCCCTTCACCCCCAACAGGTTGCAGCAGATGGCCCCGTCCCTCCCTGAGCCTGGTTCTGCTGGAGGTTTCTTCCTCTTAAAAGGGAGTTTTTCCTTCCCACTGTCGCCAAAGTGCTTTCTCATAGGGGGTGATATAATTGTTGGGGTATTATTTTAGGGTCTTTACCTTACAATATAAAGCGCCCTGAGACAACTGTTGCTGTGATTTAGTGCTCCTTCCAAGACCCCTAAACCAAACAATAAAACAAGTTTATTATAATTTCTCTACAAATAAACCACGTCACTGTTGTCTAACCTTTCTAAACTGTTAAAGATAACATTATAGAAATTATCAACTGAGTACTTTCTGATGTGTCAACTCAGTGGTTGAGATCTGATAAGGTTTGCACATGAAAAAACTCAATGAAAACTCATAGTTTAACTTGAGTAAAACGAAGTGCCGGAACCCTTGCCATCTCTTTGTATTAGATTAGGCTGTGTGGTTATAGTGGAATATGCTATGGACAGGAAATGGTGCATGATCTACGGTTTACATTGTCAAATATGTTATTTAAACAATGCCACAGGTGTAAATTCTCTTTAACTTTGAAATACAGTCACGTTCACATTTTAACACAAATACTGTAGCTATAAGCCAACAATGTTGGCGGCAGGAGCGGTTAGCCTCATCCTATCAGCTGGGCTGAAGCTGTCTGTACCACTGGATTTGCAGTCACCTCTCGTCATCCTGTATGTAGACCTAATCACAGGATGCCCACCAGTCAGCAGGAGACCATAAATGCTCAAGGGCACCATACTGGAGTATGAGAGTTGCATTCCTGCACAGAGCAAAATGGCCATGAACACCACTAATAAGCCCACTCATGTTGCTGTGTACATGTGTGCTGGACTGTATATGGTTACACGCCCGAACATACTGCACATATAGTGTCTGCAGTAGCTCAACATTCACAGGCAGACAGTCTTCAGCACTCATCCGGCAACGCTCCAAAAGAGAAACCAAATAGCTTTAATCGTGGGAGAGCAGTGAAAGGCCAGTTGATTTCAGCATGGGTGTTCATTTCCTGACCATCAATCCCACAGTCCCTTTGGCTCACAACACACCGGTGATGCTAACCATGCAAAAAAATAAAATAAAAAAAAATAAAAAAATATGTGTATACATATTGTCCTCATTTTTGATAAAGGAATTACCATTCAAGGGGGAATTACAAAGGAAAGCAATGATTGGCTGTTATTTCTAATCCCATAAACAGACTGGGAATAGTTCTCAGAGAAAAGTATCAAACATGTTTTTAGTCTTATGTTTAAATGCCTGCAATTAAATTTTCAATGTTAACTTCAAACACTGTAATCAACTAAGGAAGCCACAAAAAATAAAATAAAATAAATAGACTTATGAACTACTTTGTTCCCATTGTTGAAAATACCAGAGCAATTGTAGATAGATAGAAATTTTAATTAATATTTTGTTCTTGTTGCATGGCTTTGTTTCTGTTGTGCTATGCTCAGCTTTTATTGTTCTCGTCCGAACCAAGAGTGGTATATCCTTTTGAAGTGTTTGTTTTTCATTCAGCTGCAATAGTATTCAATTTTTATGCAAATTAATTTCACTATTAAGGCTTTTCTGGGTATTTGTGCAAACGGGCAAAAAAAAAAAAAAAAATAAGAAAGAACATTATTATCGACAAACAAGCCATTTAATGACGCACCTTCAGAAGTAATTCACCAGTTTGTGAATGCCTCTAGTTTTCAGAATCGCTGTCTGGAGAGAGGAGCAACACATCAATACATATTTACTTTCTAATTTTATGCATTTACTTGGTGAGTGTGTATGGATGAGACAGCAGGAGAAGATGAAAGACAAGGTGAAAAGAGAGGTTCTAGTCTTAGGGGAGACCGAGAGATTGTAAGACCACAAATAAAAGCCCAAATCATGATGCTTTTCTGAAACGTTTATGTAAGAAATGACTCGTATACACACAGTAAAGTGAAAAAGAACGTTTGCACAGGATTCTATGAGCTATTATATGAAGTCATGTAAAAAATGAAGTACACCTCGTGATTCAATAGTTTGGCAGCAATAACTTGAAGTAATTGCCTTTCATATAGTCTCTCACATCTGCTGGAGAGATTTTGGAGAAATCTTGTGGAGAAATTTTGGCTCAGTCTTCTTCAGAACTTAATTCAGTAGACATTCATTCACACAACTTCTTAAAGTTGTTCCACAGAAATTAGCATAGCAATTCTCTGCAAAACAAGCCCGAATCATCACCACTCCACCACTGTGGTGTGAGGTGCTTGTTTTGCCAAATGTAGTGCTGTGGATTACGGCCAAACATCTCCACTTTGGTTTGCTCTGTTAAAAAGACACCGTTCCAGGAATCTTACTTACACTCTTGATTTCATGCAACCAGTAAAGGCATATTTCATTTTTCCCAGAATCACATGGAGTGCTTTGGAAACATCCTTTTGCACATGGCTGTGTGTCAAGGTTTACTATTCAGCTATAGTACAAAAAATGTCTCCAGAAAGCCTCAACAAAGTAACGGCAAAGGTCTGCGAGGCTTCAGCTGCTGTTAAAAGTTAAAAGCTCGAGGGACAAAGTGTAATATTTTTCAAGCAAGATCAAGTAAAAAGCACTCTGGAACTTACCTGATGAAAAAAATAGTCCTCCTAAAAATGTGAAATTTACTTGGTCACCCACAAGTCTTGTGTGAAAGAGTATCTTAGCTGTATTGTATTTAACTGAATGAATTCATACTGTAGTAGTAGTTTGTAATGCTCCATAGCCTCAGAATGAACTAATCCATAAAAAAAGCAATTAAAGCAAATTTCTACACGTTTACATAGCACACAGATATAATATTGTTTATTCAGTATTTGAGTATGATAAAGTATGTTTTAGACAGGGAATGAATAACAAAAAAAAAATATTTAATTTGCAGAATGTGGAGAGAAACCAAGATTAAGAACTCAAAACTTCAAAAGTTGTTTCAAAACTTTGTTAACAAAACTTTTAAATTCAAGGAAAGAACTTTTTTGCTAAGTTAATATTAAATGAGCTATTTTATTAATTTATTGCGCAATAGTCTCTGTGATGATAGTGTGTCTGTCTTCACCACACCCGGGTGTTGACCCAGGTCAGGTGTCATGATGTGACTCCTATGCAAATTCACATTCAGTCCCCATGATCCCAACAGGTCCATAAAAGTCATTTTCACTTGGATGCTCTTTATTGTGACTCTAAATTTTATTTGGATGAACATACTCCCCTACATACAGTACAATATGTACTCTATACATACATACCGAGCGCATAACGCATTTATCAGACAGACGACTGTTAAAATACTCTTACTTGTGGTTCAGTGGTTTACTGCCTTGCAATGATCTGTAAGCAACACCGTTATTTTTATAAGTAAGGAATTTCAGTGTACTAGATATGTCTCTGATGAAAAGAGATTTATAGTGAGAAAGACTGGGTTGCAATTTTAGCGTGTAACCTCTGTAACCTTAGGTATCTCCTTTGGTCTGGTTGCAAATACTGAACAGATCTTGCCCTTAATGCACATTCCAAAGGCTCTTTTCTGGTACTTATTCACAGGCATCTTTGATGCAGGCAGTTTTGAGGCGGAAACAAAAGAAGGGTGTAGGTAATTTAACACACTAATGTAAGTACAGCTTTTTTCTGCAGTCACCGAAAATCCTTCATTAGCGAGCAAAATAGTTGAGAGGTTGTTATGCGTGGGAGACCGCCTTGTTCCCGATTGTAGTAAATTAAAGTCTGCTGCTCTAGGTATTAATCTGCCCTGCTTATCTCGCTGTGTTGATCAAGGTGGAGGACTTTCCTTCCTTTCTGGACCCAAGTTCTCTTTAACCTTTAAATCCCTGAGAATAGTTTCTCTTCCTCTCTGTCTCATTACAGAGAGTTGCAGTTGCACCTCTTCAGAAGCTAATGACAGTTAAGTTTACTGTAGTAAAGCTGAGAAAATAAGCAGATTAAATATTGTATCATCATCCAGCAGGCAAGTTGATAGCTCCCTTTTTCATACTGGCCAACCTCAGTAGTCTTTAGTCATTTTCACCCACTCAGATTTCGAGGTTGTACTGGGAAGAAAATATGCCGTCCACTATTTATTTCTTCTTTCAATGCAACCATTTTTTATGCCTGATGTTAACTAAGATCCACTCTGTTCTTATCTACAATTAACATGACTCGTGGGATGGAGTTCATCGTGTGTTTACAGTATAGCTTTCAGAGCTCAGTTAGGGAATGTGTGAGAAAGACAAGTATTTATCTTTGCTGTTCATACAGTGGCTCTTTTCCAAGCCATTGTATTAATGATAGCTGCACTGCAGGAAAAGGAAGGAGGGTTACCACCTTTTTTCTGTCTTTCGTTTTTGATCTGAGTTCTTGTCTTTTCTTTTTTCCCCCCACTGACACCAGTTAACAAAGTCAGTCACATCACTAGGTGGAAATAAATCACAGAAAGCAGAGGCAGCATTAAAAATAATTCACCTGACAGCTTTCCCAAGTAATCCACCCACGGCTTTAACAGTGAAAAGGTTTAAGAGAACAGAGGAGACTCGAGGTCTGCTGTTTCTGCTTCTTTAAAACCTGAAGCAACCTAAAAGGATAACATTCAATCATTTGCGTCTCTCATTCATTTTTTTCTGTTATGGCTCAATGGATCATGCTTCACACGCCCCACCCACACAAGAGATTCAGGAAATCAGGTGTCACTCACAACACCGCAGATTGGGGCGGAAAAAAAACTGCCAGTTCCATACAGCTTTCCAAAAAATGTGATTTATACATTAATCATTTTCCATGTTTGTTTTCGCTTCAGTCTGGCCACCTGGAACGGCCATTTTGCTAACAGCATTAGGGATCACCATCTGGGGATACTTGCCGTCTGGCCCAATCACCCCATTCATACAGTATCCACGCACACTGGTTTCTAGTCTCACCTTTAAATAACTCTACCAAGCCCTGTTCCTTGCACCTACAGCAAAGGATTATGAAGCATAAATGTCCATACCATTTAGCCAAAGCTGCTATGATTAAAATCATTAAATCATTTGACCAGTGTTGACTATGTCCTTGTTACTCCGTTAACTTCAGAACAAAAAGCATGCTGCCAAGAGTCATTTGCCAAAAATAAATAAATAAGAAAACCGCTGACTTCTCTGTTTTGCCCACACTGTTGTGTCCCACCAGCCACATAAATGCCCCTATGGTATGATACCCTTGCTGTTTAGTCCCTGCCCTTGGATTTTAAAGTCCTTGGTAGCCACAGATATGGCTTCCAGATGTTTTAAGGGAAAAGGAAGGAACTAATCTAATAATAAGGCAGGGCAGCACAGGATAAGCCTGCAAGGTAGGGGAATAATATTAGCACATCTTCGAAAATCAAAGCTCTGGATCGAGCACATATTTTGTTAAGGCGGCCAGACCACCTCTGTCACAACAAATTACCTGGTGTGAAAGCACACAGCACAGATTGCCAGAAACCCCTCTGCAATGTTCTGTCTTCTCGTTAAAATTATACAACGGCAGAGTGTGTCGAAACCAACGCAAGTGCAGATCGTGGCGATTGTTGTTATCAGTCATGAATCACGAATGATTAAAACATTGTTTTCCCCTTTGCTTCATCATACCAATTCCTTATTTGGAAGTTTTCTCCCACTCTTTCCCCGAGATATTTTTCTAGCCCTCCATATGGCTCTTTTATCGACAGAAAGAGCAAGTTGTATGTATTTATTCATTTATTTTGGGGAATGGAGTGGAAAATAGTGTTTCCGTGCTAATTTAACCAGTTCAAAGGGATCAGTCTGGGGAGAGAAATTCCCTAGAAATAGCATTAAATTGTCTCAATGAGCATGATCCTTATCATGAGGCTCTGGCCCATGTTGCGCACAATCACGAGAAGTGCTGTGGAAACTGTGAGTGGGGGCTTTGAACCTAAACAATATCACATTAATAAAGAAAGGTTGTTTTTTTTCCTTGTTCTTGTGTGTGGACTTCAAAAAGTGTTTAATCACAACAAATGTAGGAGAAGATGGGATATTTATAACTCCATCAGTCCTGCTCTGCATTCCTCTGCAGTAAGCCTGAAGGACTGCCTGGGACTGGGCTGAAGGCTCAGCGCTGTCAAGACAGTTGTGTTTGAGAGCGCCAAAGAGAATAATTGAGATTCAACAGCCCAACTGAGTTTGTCATATAATTTTTTTCTTTCTTCCAAAAAAACACCCCAACTGTCATTCTCTTATGCTAACCCAGGGGAAGGCTACCTTTCTCTCCAGAGGCTGTCGAAGAAGAAAAGCGTTATTTAGAAATTCACAGGAGGAAAATTCATGGTATGCATTCAAGACAGACAGGACCCAAATGCTACCCTGTGCCATCAAGAAGACACAGCTGTCCTCACCCTCTCCAAGTGTCACATTCTCTGTTTCTCATCTTCAAGGACTTCTGGCTCTGCCAGATTTCTCTTCCTCTCCATCTTCCACACTCTCAGCCACTTCCTCTTTGCAAAACTCTTTTACGTTTTTCTGTCACTGACTTAATTTCCTCTCCCCAATTTCCTTTTCACTTCCTCCCTTTCAGCCTCCAAGTTTCTCTCACACTAACCACCTCTTCTCTTTCTGCCTCCAGACTTTCCCCTTCATGCTTTCCTCCCAGTGGAATTAGGCTGCGCTGTAGTTTGCTGGTGAGATGCTAATGAGCAGGTGGTGTAGAAAGAAGCATGGGCAACGGTTCACATAAACATGGAGAAACGTGCTGACACCAAGGCCACATGGACTATCAATACTGTTTACAGCAATCATCTGAAGGTCTGATTTATGTTTGCATTAATCAGTGGGGCAGGAAGGAATTTGGCTTTGGGTGTAGATGTGACAGAGCGCTGGAAAAAAAAGAGACTGGTGATGTGTACGTTATGTATGAAATGATTGGTTTTATAGCCTTCAGTTATTGCAGCGTGTGTATGCGACGCATATATTTAAATTGATTTAAGTATCTCTGTGTTATTTTAGTGAAAATTTGTTTTATTAATGTTTAATATACGACCAAGGTTTAGCATCATTTTCAAACTTGCATTGGCTGCTCCAGGCTGGCACAGCCAATGCAAGCTGAGTTTCAACGACCGAAGATTATGGCGTGAAACTATGATGAAACACAATGAAATCTGTAAAAAATGACTTTGCCATGATGCCATGTTCATAGTGTTTTTGATAGTACCAAAAATCTGTGGCAAAAGGTCATTTTGAGTAATTCATCCAAACTTGAAACATCATCCATATGTATGGAGGAGATCAGATGGGAGCTGGAACAGTGAGTGTCTGTAAAACATAGTAGAGGCTCTGCATTTCAGCCAGTGGTTTTGGAGATCTTCTCAAAATTGATGAAATTTGACCAGAAAAAACAGCATCAGATTTTAAGCCACCATGCAATATTATCTGGAAAGCATCTGATTGGCAATTGCTTCATTTTTTCAGCTCGATAATGATGCCAAACATGCTGCCAATGCAGTAAGGATAGAAAAAACCCAGTGAAACACTATCTTTTATGGATTGGTTTTCCCAGAGGCTGGACCTCAACATTACTGAAGCAGTGTAGGATCATTTTGATAGGGAACAGAGTAAAACGCAGCCAACATCCAAAGAAGAGCTTTGAATGGGTGGCTCGAGATTTTTGAACAGCATGGTAAATAAAGTATATTTGTCTCGCTATCTGAAATAAAAATCTATTAAAGGTTCTTTTGTTTCTTTCGGCATGGTCTGGTTTCATCATGATTACCATTACATCTGTTGTCTGAGGCTTGAAGGTGTAGTTGAAGACAACCCACAGCTTTTAGCCTAAAATGTTAAAAACCACTGTGGAAAAATACCATTTCCTAATTTCATTGTTTAGTTTCTCTAAAAACTGCTCACGGGAAACTCTTTTAATCTTATTCGTATTTCATAAATAAGTTCAAAGATTTGTTTCCTGACTCTTTTTAACATAAAGTTCTACTTTTCTTGAAATGTTGACACAATGGAGACTTGATATGACCACAGGAGACAGAAATTATGCTTCATTGGAGATGTTACTTCCAGTATTACTTGGATAAGTATGCAGTGCCATCCCCAAATCGTGATTATTTTTCATGGGTTAACAGCTCTGGCATAATAGCTACAGCCCATGAGGCCACTGGTTAATAATCTTGGATCATCACTGACAAAGAATACTTGCTCTCTTAATATTAGTCAAATTCCAAATGTATTTCCACGTTCTGGCCACAGCATGGCACTCTTCAAATTGAAATGTGACTTCTTTCCTGACAGCCCTGATCTTTGCTGTGACATTCTCACTCAGTTTCTGGGGGGCATCATGTCAGACTCTCAGCGTCTCATTAAAATAAAACAAAAAACCTCAGTGTATTTAGATTTCATGATGGATCTCATCCACGACAAACCAAAGGGACAATGCTACCAGTGCTCAGCAGGGTTTAGGAGCAGCTGTCTTCGAAATCAGAAAACCACTTGACTGAAATTAATCCCCTTTTGTCCCCACTCTCTTTTTATTACAGAGCAACTTTCTTGAAGATCCTCACTAGATGGTTTGTCTTTGAGTCTTAACAGGGAGATCAGTTCAGTCATCTCATTACTCGCCAAGGGATCTGAGAGGTCAGTGCTATCAAGTGGAGTGGTGCTATAAAATAAATTGAATGATCGCTGAGGCAAATGTTGAAGGTGATGGACAGAGGGCCCTTGCTCGGAACCGACACTCTCTCTAGCTCCCCTGGTGCTCCAGACTGAAGCCTGGGCTGAGCACCTGGATGACTGGCTGTGAAAAAGGTTGCAATCAGAATTAAACATGAGCACACCCGACCAGTGGGGTACGTTGGCTATCCGTCATCCTCTGCAGCTTAAAGAGGCTGCCTGTACACTTTCAGTGGGCCTGTCAGGCACTGGAATGGACACACTTGGCTGCACAGAGGTGGAATCAGAATTGCAGATGGGTTAGCAGAGAGGGAAAAAAGGGAAATATAGCCAATTGATGTGAAGCGAATGGTTACAGTATAACACCGCAAAAGAATCGTCTGTAGTTCTCTACAGTCTTAGGGCCAAAGATAATGTTAGTCTACAGTTGTACATGTAACTGCAAATTGATTATTGAGCTCTGATTTTGAAAAGTACAGAGTGTGACAGAAAACGGCTTTAATTCACCAATAGGGCTAAAAATTGTCTTTATGTATTAGTTTAATGTAAAGCTCGGCCTATCTTCAGTCTGGATCTTATTAGATGTCCAGTTCTTTATCTCTGACTGTTCAAAGTCTGCAGAAATGCCTTTATTTACAGATTTGTTTTCTTGATTTACCATACTTTAAGAGTCACTTAATGCTTGCATAGCATGAGACTGCAGTGATATAAGCGGTTATGTTGGATAAATATGACAAATTTGTAGACCAAGCAATAAGACAGGCAAAAGGACAAATTGTACAACTCTATATTTTGGGATTTAGAACTGAAGAAGCATCTTGGATGAGAGGTGAACTATCCAGTGGCCTTCTTAAGACTACTACAACCTGGTTGACTGAGTACCTACAGGGACAAGGACAAACCCTAATTTAGCAAATTTTAGTCTAAGTCGACTTGGATTGAATTGTGTTTGAAGTTCAACTCAGTTCTAAAACATTATTTAAATATAACCTTTGATCTGAACCTATAGCCTGGAGGAATTTTCTTACCTTTATATAATCTTTAATGTATCTATCAAGTCAAAATGTCAGTTCTTGTTCTTGACTGCGTGGAGCTTTTGCCTGTCTTGCAATGCGTGGTTTTGATTCTTTGAGCTTGTAAATTACTCTGTTTCATTTTTACGAGGGTGTAGGTGTAAAAATAAGCTACATACCATTTTCTATTTGCATGTTTTCACCACAAAATCACATTAATAATTCATGTAAAGAGAGAAAGTTGACTTTGCTTAAAAAAAAAGAGTGCTTTTGTCACAGTCTCGGATTTGCTTGTAAACAGCCGGTGACACAGCAGTGTTGAGACATTTTGAAAGGTGAGCTCAATGATATGTATTCATTCCCTCATAAATATGTTATCAATTACTGCATGTAACTGGTTCAGACACAGATATGCTTTGGCAAACAGTTGCGAGATTATTTGGCTGTAAAGACTGAAACAAAGCACGATGGGTTAGACAAACAGTTTAAGAATTGAATTTTTTCTCACAGGGCATTTTTACCGGAAGAACATATTGTGCCCAATGAATAGCTAAGCTTTAGATAAAAAAAAAAAAAATTAAATGTAAAAACGCATTAAGTCTCCAAAAGAAATATCTGAATTGCCTGTTCGTTTCCCAGAAAGTATCCACAATAGACTGCATGAGAAGCAATTTTTTGGAAGAAGTTAGTCGATTTAGCCCCATCAGAAAGGTGGCGAGCAGACTTAATTGAGGTCTCTGACTATATTTAAAAGGAGTAAATATTTTTTGACACAGTAGATTATTTTGAGCACAGGTCAAACGAGTGAATACACATTTCAGTAATGGAAAGCCTGCTTGAGCTGAAGTTTGTTTTCTCATGTCTGGGCTACACAAGCTCAACACTTTCTTGTCATATCTTGAAAGATGTTTCCAGGCTGCCGTTCTCCTCTGCTTGACACCACACTTTTAACACATATCTGCTATTGTCTCTAAGAGGGCTAAGACGTCTGCTCTGTCAGAGCAAACACATGTTGCAAATGAATAGCATGTTGCCTTTAAATAAATGTGTATGGAAATGCAAAATGCTTAATAGCTCAACAATGAGTAAGCTATTTTATTAAGCAATTTCCTCCCTTTAGGGTTGAGAAAAATCCACAAAAACTCTCTGAAGTGTGTACACGCTGTTGGACATGCACACACTGCAAACACACAGTGACTTCTTACTGTAAAACACCTGCCTGGAGGTTTAGACTGAGATGGTCCAGAGTCTTTGGCTCACTTCCTCTAACACCGCAACAGGAAAATCACCATGCAGTTCTCCTGGCCTAAAATCCCTGGGACTTTTATGACGGGCGCTATATAATTGTGCCGTCTGGTCTAGATTGCTTAGTGTCTCCCGAAGATTTAATGGTTATTTGTCTTCAGCTTGCCCTCCTGGCCTCCTTTTCCCTCTTATCTGCTATTTCCTGATTTATATGTCGCCTCGCTGGCATGCCGAGTTAGCCCGGTGCTTTTGATTATGTTTCCCTCAGTGTTTTTCTAATGCATCAACTTGTAAACCAATTTAGCTGCTGGCGCCCTAAAACTATTCTGGCATGAAACAGCTATTGCAGCATTTAGTTTCCCACCCCTCATTTTCTTCTTCTGCTGCCAGTAAATGGTAAAATGTGTTGCAGTTTTGTTTGAAAGACCGTGTCTCCGCACATGGCGCGTCAGCAGATACATTCGCGATAAGAGCACACCTTTTACTTAGGATCTCCAAGCAAACTTCATTCCTATGTTGTGGTTAGACCAATCAGCAGTAAAAGACTGGAGCTTTCCATTGCAGAAACAAATGCTTTTCCAGCACACACACAGTAAGCACACGTCACACTTGTGGAAGTATTCTGGAAAAAACCCAGCAGTAGATCTGATGATAAACTGAGTGGAAACAGGAGATGGTCTAGGTCGGTCTTGTCACTTTTATTCCCCTTAACTTTAGTTATTGGCTGTTTGAAACCCATCACTGATGAAAAGGATCCATAAGTGTAACAGTGCACCAGATATTTTTATTTAAACATTTAATCCATCGATTCTTATTTTTATTTTTTCAGTGTCTCGTCTAAATCCAATGTGGTTGAATCTGCTCGATGAAATACTGTCAGGCTGAACAATATCATATATATTTTTATCCATTTGTTTTTACCCAGTTTTTGGATTTTTGAAATATGGCACTTGCGCATAAAGCAAAATTGTCAATTGTTAGAATCGGAAATTGAGGCTTTGTTCAGTTTATGGCTTGGTTTTCCTTTTGTCTTTATGATACCTATTATCCCAGGACCAGAAAATGACAAGTGACATCCTCTAGTTAAAAGGCCAGCTGTAACAGAAGTCCATCAATAGATCTAGATGGATGACGCTGCTGTTGCAGACACTAGGGGCTTTCCTTTGTTTGGAGCGCTACAGACTTCTTTACAAGTTCCAAATGTCACCCGCTTCATCACTGCCATCCTTTGATTACTTCTTGCTTATTAGTCCTTTATCCAGAAGGCCATAACTCTTCAGTTGAGTGTCATTATTTTGAGTGCGACATTAAGAAAATCAATATTTTGACACCTTGCCTTCCCAATGAAGGTAATTGAAGTCACAGGTATAGAGGATAATCGAGTTGTGGGAGGACATGATTGACAGGTAATAGGATAAGAACTCTTCAAGCTCCAAGGCTCTGACATTGTCCCGGAACCTATTCTGAGCTTCATGAAAAATGGATTTTAGTTGAGATGGTTTGTTCATACACTTCTCACTATAAATTAGGATCATTTTTCAGAAAAAGAGTTTGAGCCCTACTTTCAGTTAGTTTATTGATATATTAACACTATGTTGTGTTCATCTGGCCCTGCGACAGACTGGCGACCTGTCCAGGGTGTACCCCGCCTCTCGTCCTATGACAGCTGGGATAGGCTCCAGTACCCCCCGCGACCCTGAAAAGGATAAACGGAAGCGAATGGATGGATGGATGGATGCGTTCATCTGATGTTTTCATTCTTTTTTCTCAATGTTTGCTTTTCTGTGAATGCACATTTTTATTTAATCACACAGTACAGGAAAAGAGGCATGCTAGTTTTAACAGCACAAATAATATATGCTGATAAACAAATATCATGACTAATAACTGATATAGAATGGATGCAACATATTCTTGATTTGTTAGCACAGCTTGCAAGCCTGACAAGGGTAAAATGAAATTATATATTATTTAAAACATTGGATCATACAGACACAGCCTTTAAAAGGCATGTGTTGGCATTAGTCTCAAATTCATTGTTATTATTTAGCCTTTATTTAACAAGACAGTGTAGAGAAGACGGGAAAACAGAGAAAGAGTAACAGGAGTGACTTTCAGTCAACCAAGTGAGCTATAGCAGCACCCTTTAAGATTATTTTGTTTTTCTGGGAAGCTTCAAAATGTACCCAAACACTAGCTAGCTCATTAAACTGACATTTATTCCGTGACATCTTGATATTCCTGACCTTAGCTGATAAGGATGATACATTTTGATAACTCTTGCTAATCATGGGACACAGTAAATGTCAAATGCATGTCAAGCATCCCACAAGGCATCTGGAGCATTAAGCAAGCTAATAGCAAGCGGTCGGCAGTATGCAGGTATGTCACTTACAACAAACAGGTCCAGAGAGTTAATGATAACTGAAAAGCTCAGCTGACAATGCTTTTCATTAGAAGAAGCACAAAGGTTGTAGATATTTTTCAGCCTGTAACGGTGGGCAGAGCAGTATTTTTCCAAGTTTTTCAGGGTTTTTTTCTTCATATTTCTACAAATGGATAGCTCCATAATGAAAAATACAGAGTTCAAAAGCTTCACTTCACGTCTTTAGTCAGCAGGAGTGTGCACGCACAGAGCTGATCAACATCTCAAATCAAATTTCAATTATTTTGCTTCTTTGACTTCTCTCTCGGCTCGTGTCTGTAATGTGTCTGTCAAAATCCAGCTATTAATGGGATTTAGGTCTGACATGTAACTCTTTTTTTTTCAAATTACCCAGCCCTAGATTGTACAGAACATATTTAAGATAAATGCCGAAGTCTTTTGGGCTTGTTAGAATTTATCCAGAAGTGTCCCCAACTTCAAGAGCCTAACTAGTCTTTGTCTTTGTCTGCCTGAAGATTTTGCACTTGTAGCAGAAGACACTGCGTCCTCTGCCTCATTCTCCTCCTGGTCTGTGTTTTAGTGAGAGAAAAACCGATGATAGCTTTCTATGTACTACAAAGCCGATCACATTACAAGTATTTTTAGTTGGTCGTCCCACCCTCCTCAGTCCTGCTTGCTAGTTTGCACTGCTTTTGGTATATTGGCCTTGCATTATTGAAAAGAACAAGCTGTGTCAGTTTTCATAACTTTGTGTGCTGTCGGTTGATCACCCACAGAACAGGGCACTCCCATCTTTTTTTTTTTTTAAATTGTGACCTCATGTTAACTCTCGTTGCTCAGTAAATCTGACCCTTTGAGTCAAAACAGAGACATGGAGGAAAAAGAGAAAACACAGAAAGGGAGGGCATCAGCAAAAACCGACTGCTTCAGCACACACTGTGACGTGCACAATCATGTACACATACAGCCTGGTTTACAAATAACTCTGTCATCTGGCAACTACAAGTGGTTCCTTGATCATATCATTGTTGGAACATAAAGAGCTCATACTGGTCCTCCACCTCCGTGTCGACTCACAAAGTCACCTCACTTATTACCTAGCAGCTCCTGCTTCTCTGGAGGCATCTTGCAGCAGGCACTATACCTCATCTGTGGCAGTCGGTGAGATTTAATATAAATGATTCATGAACACACACTAGTAGGGTTTAGTTTTAAAAAATGAACAGGCTTGGCTTGACATATTCATCATGTATTCCATACTACTTTAGATGCTGTAATAAGTACAAGAACCCTACTGACATGAAAGTCTAATATGAGCCTGCATATTCAGCTAGAGTGCATGCTGCATTGATTACTATGTTATTATCTTTGCATAAATCATTCTCTAACTCAATTATTGATTACTTTTAAAGGCCTTTTTTAAATAACTTATTTTTAAAGTTGAGATTATCTGAATATCTGCACACTGATGCAGGTTTGAATCTACCAGTCAGCTCAGGTCTTTCTGAGAATGGTTTGGATGTTCACAGTCCAAAGACGTGCATGTTAGGTTACTTAGTGATTTGTCTGTTGACTGGCGACCTGTCCAGGTGGTTCCCTGTTTGTATGTAGGGTCCCAGATTACCCAGAGTTGGATAAATGGAAGAAAACAGATGGATGGTTATCTGAATATTTGCCTTTGGACCTAAATAGTTGCTCCATTAACATCATTATGACTTTATATAATGAATTACTTCAGATTATTTTATACTTAGTAACATTAGGAGGAGGTGGAGAGGTTATAGAGAAGCTTGTTAATCAAATTCTTTATTTCTTTTTTTTACTGGTGTCACAGCGGTTGGGCTTATCTCGTTTTTATACAGCGTCAACTTTAATCTTATCTGAACCTGTAGTGTTGCAGTTAAATGTTGAAGTGCTTACAGAACAGGGCTACACAGGGTTATGTGAAAAGCTATGTCTCATACCTACATGCCTGAGTAATGCGCTTACTCATTATGTGTAGGTTACACTAATTTCTCAAGTTCAACTTTTTCTGGAAAATCCAAGATCCATGTTTAGAGGAGACGTCTCGTCTAACCTCTCAGCAAATTCATCAACTTAGACAGACGCTGCAGTTCTTATTTTTTATCGTTCCTTCTAAAAGTGCCTGCACCTTTAGTTAACAAAAAAGAATAAATACCGTACTGCAGGTCTGAGCGCTGCACCGGACCACACCTGGACCGCTAGATCGTGTTTTGTTGAAAGCTACAAACGGCTAAGTCGTCAAAGAATCCTGATTCGAGTTGGCAGTCAAACAAAACACGTTTCATTCCAGTGACTTAAGTTAGACTTGAGGTGGCCTTGACTGGGCTTATTCCCAAGTGCACAAAACAAACCTTTCATGTGGAAGGCATACGCCTCGCTATTACAAGTAATGCGTTCCCCATCTTTTTCTTACACACAGAGCATAAAGTGTTTACGACCCCGTGTTTTAGAGGTCACATTCAGACTTTTATTCATTACTCTGTCATGTCAAATGAGTCTATCAGCTTTCCCCATCCCATGCATTTATGTGACTGAGGTTGTTAAACAAAAATGCGGTGAAAGGTGGTGACCATGACCTTTGACCCAATAGAAACGTAGATACAAATGTCAAACCAATAACTAGCTTCCTTCTCAAAGCAACCGATTGCCTAAACAGAAGCAGTTGCTGACGAGTAATTCATCGGCCACATTGAGCAAGAAAGGGGGAAAGACACGGATAAAACAAATGGGCTGCTTATCTGGCTCACAATGCGAGCATTTTTAATGAAGCCTTTATTAGTTTGTTGAAAATTACATTTTCTTTTCCACAATTAAGGGGAAGTTGCGCTTCCTTTTATCAAGGTTCCCCATCCATGCGCCAGGTTTATAACCTCGAAACCTACAGAGCATTCATATGAACAATTACTAGGTAGAACATAAGCACTCAAAGGCCTTTAGATAGCAATAGTGCAATATATCCGCTTTCTGTGTTTCCAGTGTGACAACTGATAAACTAATTGTGCATAGACTATAATAACACATGGTAATATAATTAATGGTCTCCAGATGTGGGAACAAGCAGGAAATCTTTTATATAACCTCTCTACCCAATTTCAGTTTATGAATGTGCTTGTTGCCAGATGATCATATTTCAAGTCTTTGAACCATGTCGTTTGAGGTATTTTAAGTGTTTTAGGGGTAAAACTGGAGGACCCTCATGTTTGTTCCTTCCATCTAGAGCTGGTTTTAAAATTCATCATGGGCAGAGGGTAAGGGGGCCCTAAGCAGGGAATAAAGGGGCACTACTATCACCACGCTTTCTCCAGCTGGGAGAGTGGACTCAAGCCTGCAAGCACAACGTCTAATAAGTTCAATTCAAAGGGATTTATAGATTTTAACATTCAAATTTATAATGTCTGGTTTGCATTTGGGAGGTCGGCTTTTTAACAAAAGCACGACGTTATAAATGCTCACGAGAAAAGAAAAGGAAGCCGATTGAGACAAGAAGCACGGCGGGACAGATTGTATCATAAATCTGAGGGAGAAACTGGACTGCAGACAAGTCAGAAATGCATAGCCATTCAAAATGATATGTTTATTTTATTTTGTTAACTATTATCCCAAAATTGCAATTTGTATTTTGCCCATTTACCCCTTCAACTATTTTCAAGCAAATTTGTGTTTGCTTAGTGCACTTTATAAATTAAATTGTCCCAGTTTCTATTCTGCTTTTCCTTCTGAGTTGGGATTACAATTTAGAGGGAAAAGTGTGGATTCAGTGGACGAACAGAACAAGGCCATACAATTTAACAGAGCCACAGCTGTACCCATGTGAGCTACCACAACACAATATACTGTACAGACTCAAGTACAGTACAGGAGGAGTATGGCTAGAATGCGTGGTATAAAATATGCATCATTATTTGTTTTTGGAGCATAGACAATGTGGGCTGTTCAATATTTCATACAGTCTTGCTGAAATGAAAGTTAAACTCTGAAACCCAGATGTTAGGCTAATGAGCAGGTCTTTGATAAACACCAAAAGAATAGCAACACCAACATAATGCTGTGCTGGGTGGTGACAGTTTGATACGAGTGGCGAAAACAGCACTTTTCTTTGTTTTTGCCTTTCAGTCGGTACAACAGACAAACTCTAACAAGCATGTGTGCCATCTGGTACAGGCTGTATAAACACTTTTTCATGCTTTTCTCTTGAATTGTGCATTTTGACCTGTGAATCTGGACCCAACAGCAGGACTCGGGAATACAGTTATGGTTTAATTTGAGTCTGATTTATTGTAGTAAGAGAAGAAACTGAGGAGAATGGCAGATGGCCTTGGTTGGCTGTCTGCAGTTGCAGACTGAACTGAATGGCTGGAGAGGGGGGCTGGTGTGGTGAACTAGAGCAGGTAATAGAACACAGGAGAGATGGGTTACTAAAAGCTCAAAGTAAACAAAGCACAAAACTGAAAGTTGGCTGTAGCCACAAGTCCTACATGACAAATGAAACATCTTGGAACCCAGTAGAGGAGAGAGTTATCCAGTTGGGTCACGTGAGAAGATACACCTCAGGTGTGCAGTTTGATCAAGCAGTTGGAGAGCTTGCAGCCACACCCAGCGTACACAGTGACTTACACATACACATACACACACAAACCCATCCCCTGGCATAAACACACACAATAGGAAAAGACAGAAGGGGCAATCCAATGGGAAACAAAAGGAGAAAACAAAAGGGAAATACAGGAGGAAAAGGAGGAAATCATGCCAACACTGCAATACTGTATCAGCCCGAATCCCATTCATACACAAATACTATATATTCACACCTGACAGCTGCTTCATACATCTGCTTTATTTTGCAAGCCAGGAAACTCACATTTGACCATTCATGCTCAGTGATCATGCTTAAGGGGACGTTAACAAAAACTATACATATAGTATGTATAGCTTTTTAGCTTCACTGTCTTCACTCAGTTCTACAGCAAATTTTGGTAACATTTGAAGGACTCTATTTTCTGTTTAAAATGACATTTTTCACATAATCACATGAGGGTTCAAATGTAATGTAGACTTCTTTTTTTATTGCTCAGACCAGTAATTGAAAAATAAATGTTCTATAATATGCAGATAAATGGCTGCAGGAGCACCAATATTACAGAAGCAACGGTACTGAGGCAGCTATTGTCAGCTAAGACAGAAAAGATGATGGGGTTTTTAATCTGTTATGGCAGTGGTGCCTGGAGACTTGTCCATTTTGACTTAGCTTTTAATTGGAATTCTAGAATCTAATAATACACCTATGTCCTGTAGTGTAACAGCGAAGGTGGTTTTAAATCTTACACTTTAGGAGGGATGAACAGAAAACATAAAAGTATGAGAGGCTAAAATAAATCTTGTGATAAGTCTTGTGTACACCCTTTTTCAGTTCAAGGATTTATGTATCAGGAAGTGATTAAAATTTAAAAAATAAATAGTCCTTACAAGGTCCTAAAATTACTGAAACACAACCTCAGATGAACAGCAACACATGACCTGTTACACTGTGTCGTTAAAGGAAACCAAAGTTCCTTTGGGTACATTTGGCCACTCTTCTTTTACAACAGTGGTCCCCAACCCCTGGGCCACGGACCAATATTGGACCGTGAGTTGTTTAGTACTGGGCCGCGAGAGTTGAGACTCAGGTGTGAAGTTTATGGTTTTCAGGGTTTTTATCGTTAACTCGGTTTCCCTGGGTCTTTTCCTGTGTTGTAGTTGTGTCTTATTTTGAAAGAAATATTTACACGTTACTATAGCGACCAGAGAGCGTTAAGGGGCAGAGAGGAGGACGTTACTTTCAATGTTGTAGGTGCATTTCAGGAGGACGCTGGTAATAAAGTTACGCAATCACAGAGTGAATTCGCGTTTATCATTATATTTAGAAAATACCACAGTTTTTGTCTTGGTCATATCATTTTATTGTGTTGTATTAATCCTCGACACCTTAAAGGCTGGTCCATGAAAATATTATCTGACATTACTGGTCCGTGGCACAAAAAAGGTTGGGGACCGCTGTTCTACAACATTGATTCAGTTCATTGAGTTTAGTGGGGATTTGTTTGTGCACAGCTCTCTTAAAGCCCTGCTACAGCATTTCGGTCTGCTTCTCTGGATGTTGACTGGGCCATTGCAGCACCTTAATTATTTTCTTTGAGTCATTCTGTTGGAGATTTGCGGCTTTGCTTGGGATCATTGTCCTGTTGCATGACTTTACTTTGGCCATGCTTTAGCTGTCTGACAGGAGTTCACGGTCAGCTCATTGACTGCAAGGTGTCCAGGTCTGTGACTGCAAAACGAACCCAAATCATCAGCCCTCCACCACCGTGCTTGACGGTTTGTATGAGGTGTTTGTGACATGCTGTGTTTGATTTTTGCCCAACGTGGTGTTGTACATTTAGACAAACATCTCCACTTTGGTCTCATCTGTCCAGAGGTGATTGTTCCAGACGTCTTGTGGTTTGCTCAGATGCAGCTTTGCAAACCTAAGCTGTGCTGACGTTTTCTATCAGAGAGATGCTTTCTCTTGTCAACCCTTCAAAACAAGCCATATTTGTCCAGTTTTCTTCTAAATGTACGGTTGTGACCTTTAATATTTAACATGCTAACCAAAGTTTGGAAAGTCTAAGATGTAGCACTTGCATAGTTGGAATTTGCTGTGGTGTCTTGTGAAAATACTGGCAACTGTCTTGAATGCTTCTCATTTGTGAGTAAGTCTTCCCACTGTAGGATGCTGGACTTGAACTTGTTTAGAAATGGCCTTATAACCCTTCCCACATTGATAGGCAGAAAACTTTTTTTAAGGTTACAGCTGATATCTTTCCTGGTTGGGACTATGATAACATATACACTAATAATCCAAACCAACAAACTGCCAAAATGTCTGCTTTTAAAGAGGTAATGATGATCAAATAATTATCTGCACATGGCTGCTACTTATCCTCTTAACTCCTATAGAAACATACAGATTCTTTATTTTGGTTTAGTTTTTGTTAAATCTATAATGTGTTGTTAAACACAGTATAATATGTGATGCCTTGTTGTTCATCTGAGGTTGTATTTAAGTAATTTCAGAAGCTGATAGGGACCAGATGTTTTTTTTATTATTATTATTATGCCCCAAATACGTAAAACTGTAGAACTGAAAGACAGTGTACTTTCTTTTTCACACTGTGTTTTAAATATGAAATAGTAAAGAAAGCATCCAAAGGACTTACAGTACAGAGTACAACATGCTTTGATGTTATTTTTGAATCATTGCACTAACATTGTTAAGTCATTTTTGTATAATGAAGTAAAGTAAAAGCAAAACTGCGATGATCTGCTTGTAAAAACATATAAACTAAAATCTAGCAGGAAAAACATCCAAGTCACACGGCGCACTATTATCACACAGCAGCACGGCGAGGTTTAAGACTGTTTTTGTACTGTGACGTGGACACGCAGTGCCTATAGTCCATAGGGAACAATAACATAGTCATCACCTCTGACACATGTGTTTATGCAGCCCAAATGCTTTCCACAAATGTCTGAAACCAAGATTTATGTATGTGCGTGCTTTTATCTTCACATGTGCATGAGTGTACCATTCTGTTTCTTTAGTTATGGGGAAGAGTGAAGACAAATAAGACAGAGGCATTATACTTTTGAATGAATACATGCAAATACTGGGTTAGATGATTTAGTGGCTTCAAGGAGTGATGGCTTTGGATCAGGCTCATGGCATCATCCAGTATAATGTACTTAAGTGTTCAAAAGCCATCCACGAAATTCTACCCAGACCAGTAATTAACAGTTTTATTTATTGGCATTTGCTAATGTAGTCTACAGTGTCTTAGCTTTATCCACTCTTTTCTAAGAGCAAGGGATGTGGCATGGCCTAGCAGTATAAAGTAACACCTTGTACTGTCTGCTAAAAACATGACCCAGAGTGCACTAGGTTGGCTCCATGGGGGAAAATACAGACACGGAAACCATTCAGCTTCTTTCCCTTCAGAAAGGACTCCACTCATGTGTCGACGGCTCTGTAAAAGGGACAGTAAATGTCTCTTGGCTTGTTTACCTGCACCTAAGTGCACCTATAAAACAATGGGGATGTAGTTTTGGTAAGGTGAGCAAGCGAAATGCTGAGGTTTTAGGAGAAGGTACGCATTCATGTTCCTTGTACAGCTCTTTGGATTAAAGTTCCTGTAAATGGCATTTGTTTTGTTCTCCAAAGAAAAATGAGGTGCTATCATGCTACTGCATCTACAAGTCTAATTAAGTGTTTCACTCAAAGTAATTTGACTTGTAAATTGATAAATACTGTGCAAGAATTCCTTTCTAACTTGTGGGAAGCTAGGGAATAAAGGAGTTCCTCTAAGAGATGACAAAACGGTTTGTAAATAGGTTTGGATGAGTTGTTCCCAGCACATCATCTAATAAATGCAACATTTTGTTCTACCATTTCTTTATTCTTTCCTTCAGCTTTGCTGTTCCTGCCTCCAGGTGTAAATCATGTTGAATCTGTAAAACTTATATATATATTCGATACAGAGCATTGCCAGACAGATTTACAGTTTAAAAAATGCAGTTCAAAAGGCACAATACACAGACAAACCCCACTATAATGAGTAGAAATGCGAACCTAGGGGGCATTTAGAGTTCACTTCAACACTCCAATTCATCTTGCGTCAACCCTCCGCTGGTTTATATCTTCCTGTCACTTTCTCAAGCTCCATCCTCACGCTTGTCGTTACGATTTGACGAATCCTCTTATTATCGGTGATGCATTTCAAAAATTTCTCACCGCACACAAACCTTTTCTGATGTAACCGGCTCCTGACATTGTTTCATGACTCAGAGTCTCAGCATAAACACTGACAATGCATTCCATAAATAACTGGCTTAAACTGTGAATTACCAAACAAACAGTGTAGCTGCTGAGCATTCAGCCGTATATCACAGTAGTTCGGAAAAACCTCTAACTCTGCTAGCGTGCAAAGGGACCCAGTTTTGTGTCTCTAAATTAGATAGACATAAGTTCTAAAGAATGAAAGGACAGAAAAAAAAAAGAAAAGAAAAAAGATGGTGCCCTTGGTATTATCACTGTGGTATATGAGGGTCATTTTTAAGCAGAACATTCTGTGTGTGGGTTTCTCCTCTAACACCAACAAGCACGGGTGCTGCAGTCACAGCAACATTGTCATGCTTTTATGTGGTCAGGCATTACCATTGTATGGGCCTCAAATGCATTCTCTCTGGCTCTTAATGGGCCTGATGGTTTTATATTAAATGAAGAGAAGAGGGGCAGTTAGAAGCCACAAAGCCACAGTCTGGCTGGCTATCAGTCTGTTAAGTCATAATTATATGCTTTTGTTTAGAAAGGCATGCTTTTGGGTGGGGCTTACTCCATCTATTGTTGCAACATCAATAAATCCTTGCAGCGCTTGCTAATGAACAATAATCCCCCACACCCTTCTTACTACTGTTTAATTGGTTAATTTATTAGTGCAATTTGATAGCCGGCCCAAGAGCTTATGAATAGTAGGATAATGATTGCTTTAATCCCTCAAAAGCAGAAGCAAACTTTTGCTTTGTGTTTATATTAAAGTGTAAACTCAGCGCTCAAAGCCGAGCCACTCTGTTCCTATTCATGACAGAACTGAAAGCAATTTCCACCGGCCCAGTTCTGTGCCGCTGAAGATTTATCTGCACACCGCTGTGCTCTGTTCTCCTGACCAAAAGGGATAGAGGAAGGCTTGTGGGTTAGAAAGTCTAGCTACTTTTTAATTGCTTTTAAAAGGAGCATTTGTGTTTTAACCTCTGCAACACCACTGAGAAAAAATACCACTGAATATCAGTCATATAATACAAAAAGGCCATGCAAACAGTTAAAATAAGCAGAATTGACTAGCAAACGTGGTTTCACTACACCAAAAATATAATGTTGGAAAATATGTAAATCTGTGGCACACAAAGTTATGTTTTACATTTCTATTGTTATGTCACGACTGAACAATTTAATTTGTTTATTTAAGCTGTTCTTATGTGTTGTTTTTATGGTTTTCAATCAGTTAAATCAGTTCAGTTCCCACCAGATGCAACTCTCCCATTGCCCCTCCTCGTCTTACTAAAAAATACTTTTTCTATGCAAGCCATATACATTTTTTATGTTAGTCAGTAGACTGTTTTTCTGTGTACAGTGGTCCCTCGTTTATCGCGGGAGTTATGTTCCAAAAATAACCTGCGATAGGTGAAATACGTGAAGTAGCCCGCTTAATTTTTTACAATTATTATAGATGTTTTAAGGCTGTAAAACCCCTCACTACACACTTTATACACTTTTCTGAGACAGGCATCGACATTTTCACACTTTTCTCTCTTGTTTAAACACTCTCAAAGTTCAAACCTTCGTAGAAAAATAAGTCCAGTATTATAGAATGAAACCAAAGATCAAACCCTGTTTTCAGGTCCAGAACAAGGGAATAGAGCGAGAGAATTCAACATTAATGAATCAGTGGTATGGAAGTGGAGGAAGAAAGAAGAATGAGTTGAGTAACGTTTGACTTATCTGACTGTTTTGTTTGGCTTAATGCACCTTATAATCCGGTGCGCCTTATGGTCTGAAATATACGATAACTTCTACCTTCCTTTAGCACGTCCAGAAGTCCAACTTTTTGTGCGATTATTAGCATCTTCCTCTGGCTTATGAGGGTGCTACCACAGGTGCCTTTGATGGTGCAACATGTTTCGTCGACATTGTTGTGTTTGTTGGGGAGAAAACTCACAAGCATACAGTACAGCACTTCAGCGAAAAGTAAACCGAGCGATTTAGCAAGGGACCACTGTATATTGAAATATCAGTTTATTTCAGCATTACTTTTTTATATGGGTGTCTATGGGATAGTTATCCACAGGACGACTGCTGTTACAGTTACAGAGACGTTTTTACCAGACAGCAAGATATCAAGAAAAGTCAGCATTTTCAATTTATCCGTAGGGAAAATCCGACCTTAACTAAATCATTTACACTGAATTGCTAATGAGCAATCTAAAAAATGTCTTCAGTACCATATTAAAGTTAGGTTACACATGCATTTACAGCTACACCTATGTGTAGGTGACTTGCCAACATGAAATAGGCAACTACACAGATCTGAGTGTACTTTAATGCTGACAGTTAATTGCTGGCTGTTTGGTTCTTGGGTGCTCTTTACATTCTGATCATTTTACTTGTACTAATATCGATCTGGCAGCAATATCAGTTTTTGATCTTTGTGTATCTCTGCAGAAAAATCCCCTTCTATGTTTGGTTCCCCACTTTCCTCTATATTTATTTTTTTTCTTTCTCTCACTCCCAAAAGCTGATAATTATCTCACATTGGCATTGGAAGCTCATTAATACCTCGTCAGCATCCACAGAGAGAGCACACATCATTGATTAGATTCTCACCAAGGGTAGACTGAGATCCCCGGACTCTGTTTGTTTCCATATCCCTGGCTCGACATTAATGAGATAGTGAAAGGCAGCAGGATTTTGCTGACTCCATCCATGCTCAGAAGATGTGAACCATCCTTATAATTGCTAATTTACCCTTCCACACACCCAGCAAGTTTCTAAGATGCTGTTGAGACGCACCAGTAGGAAAAGCCTGCCCTTAATATCTCTTCAAAGCAACAGAGAAATGTTGGAGGGAGGAAGATGACATTTACTTTATGAAAAAAAGAAAACCCCAAACTGAGATCCACAAGTTAGATCAAACCAAGTATTTCAGACATGCAAACAAGAAGTACAGATTGTTTATTTTGTTTTTATCAAATATTCCTTTAGATGATAAAGGTTTGCAGTTGCAGACAGCCATAGTCAGAGACAAAAAAAATAAAGACCCATGCTTTTAAGTCAGCACAAATTCCTGCAATCCCATAATGAAAATAGTTTGACATTTAAAAAACAAAAATGGTAATATAGTGGCAAAACCAAAAGCTGTACACCACTTCTAAGTTAGCTGTTTGGAAAAAATTTAAAGAAAATCTTTGCTGACAGCACGGGCTATGCAGCCAAAGCAGGATTTGGCAGGTGGGCAAACCCTAAGCTCAGGTGTAGTGGGACAGCAGGGGCCCAACTACATTTACAGTATACAGGGCCATGTTACACGATCCTTTATGGCTGCTTTCCAACCCATAGCCAGTATAAAGGTTATTAAAGAATACAATCAGCTTAAATTTAAAGTGAGGAATCTGTCTAGAAGCAAGCGATTTTACTTAAAAGCCATATTGAAATGCATCTGAACACAAATATTTGCATTTATTTTGAAGCATTAACTAAATTAACTTTTATTTTAAAGAGAAAAAGACCCCCCCGAAAACTTCTCGTACAGAATATACAGTCAAATGTCACAAAAAAATGATTCAAAAGTTTCCTGCATCCAAATAAGGTTTAGTAGCAGTATCTTTCTATCTACATTTCATTCCAGTATTTAATGCCGTCTCTCTCTTTTTTAATGTCTCTGCTGCTACCCAGGACCTACTCTGGCAGTGACCACTGCACCAGAAATTCCACAGTCTGCACTTTACCGGCAACAGTCATCAAACTGAGCCACAACACTGCAAGCCTGTGCTTACTGTCTAGTATGAAATTATTGTCAAATTAGTTATTATCATTTAATTTACTTAAAAAATGAATTAAAACATTTCATGTAAACTTTAAATTTGCTCAGCCTTTACCTTAGAGAAGAGTCTCATCTTCCTCATATGTCCTCTTTTTCTTATATTTTTCTTTATATCAGAGACTGAAATCATCACACATTGTACTGTACACTGTACAGCACATAACTAAAAACTTTATGTGTCATATATATTGAACTGTTGGGGAAAAACGTTACTCCAGCTATGCTCACTCCTTTTCTGTAGAGCTAGCTAGAAGCTGAAGTACTGCAAGCACAACTTTGCATCTGAACTATGAACGTATCATAGGTATGAGGAAAAAGTATGTATGCAGGCAGGATCATGTGCTGACTTAATTGTCTCTGTGGCATCAGCTAAAAGGCCCATCAGACTGCAGCTCATAAAAATGTCAACCCCTGGCTCTATGAATCACACAAAAGCTGTATTATAGATGCTTTTTTTCTTTCTTTATTCTTTCTTTCTTTTTTTTAGAATTTCAATGAAAACAAACTTATTAAATTAAGAAAAAATCCAGATGTGACAGAGGAAAAATTCATAAGAGTAGGAAATGTTTTGAAAATTAGGTCTTTATAAAAGAATTTTAAGCAAGTGTGTTAAAAGTAGTTGAGCGTGCAATCTGTGTTTAACCATTTCTGTAAAACTCTGTAGACAATACATACATTTTATATATTGATTTGTCAGCTGGAAGCAATTAAGGAGCCATGATTTTAACTTCTATCTCTACTTCTATTCATTTCACCTCTCTCAGGTTCCATATGAACAACTGGTACTATGAATGCATTTGTTAAAATACAGTCTTTTTGAAAATAAGATATCACCAATCATTGTAGGGTCTTTACCTAAGTGCCTCGAGGTGACTGCTGTGATTTGGTGCTGTATGAAGAAAACTGAATTGAACTGAATCTCTATCTGCTCTATAAGCACTGGCATGTCTTTTTGTAATTGTTACACCCACCTGTGTTTTAAGTGGTCAAAACCCAAGAAATGTGATTTTAGAAAGACTGAAGACCCCATGACAACCTCAGGTTGCTAGGGAAACATGTATTTCACCACCTAACATGGAGTGGGTGCTGGTTATGGTGGCTGTTGCTAGGTGAAATGTATCTCAAAGACAGTTCTCCACCAAAAACGTCTTTGTGATTGCTTCAGTCGCTACCTGGTTGCCACAATTAACTATAGTCTGCATGGAAGTCACAGAACTGTCTGCAAACAGTTGCTAACTACTCTCCTAGCTGTAGTGAAAGTAAATGAACTTTCAGTTTTACTGTAAACCGTCTCCATTTCTGGTTTTTGTTCCACTTTTGACAACTTCACTGCCACTTGGTGTAGACAAGTCAATATCTTCTATGCAAACTACTGCAGCAGCCTGCTAACAACTAAAGCAATCACAAGGATTTTTTTGATGCAGCACCTTTTACCTCTCTGTGACCAATTTAACCATCTCATTGCTGGATACACATTTTTCAATAGCAACTAGTGGTTGCCAAAGGGTCACTGACCAGTCTGTGGGCCTGCTTGAATTAGGCGTTAGCAGCAACTTCCAGCAACCACTCCCAGCTGATCAGGGAGCACACATTTTTGACTTGTGACCTATGGTTGACAGATGGCCATTGGCCTCTGGGCCAGCGTGATTAGGCTGTTATATATTTAATATCTGGTTGCTTCTCTCTTTCTCTCTGTGCTCACTTAAACTGTATTTTAATAAAGCCAAATTCACAGTGTTGTCCTGTAAATATTTTTTTTACTCCTGTTTTCTGATCTGACAGCGATGAAATATTAACTTTAGGGTTCTGATAAACTAATAGGTTTCAGTCATCCTTGTTTCTCACCTCACAGTGTTAGCACATACATGCTCACACACTCTGAGCATGTATGTATGTGTAAAAGCTGCACTATTTCCTCTCCCTCTTTCTTACCCCAGCCTGACAGGATAAGATACCCATCCTCCCTTTCTTTCTCACCCTCTTCTTTAATACTTCATCCACTCCTCAACACCACCACCTTCATCTGCATTTGTTCATCTATGTCTTATTTATCCATTCCTCTCAGATAAAGTCTCCGGGGATGAGAAACATCTGCTGCATGTACTTTGAAGATGCATTGCGTTGCTCAATTATGTGCGGGGCAAGTGTCTCGTTTGCATTCAGTGGCATGGAGAGTGCATCGCTAACAGGTGGCGGGAAGAACATGCATGGCAGTCCGTTTGATAAATAAAATATATTATGCTAATGTCACAGAGGAAAGTGAGAGATGTGACTATTAGTAAATTGGTTTGCACTGCATTCACAAGCAGACAGAGAATGAGGTGTGACGAGATGGAGACTTGACAAACTCACGCACAGGCACTAAAAACATACTGACCTATTGTGAAATATAAATACATGTCCCCTTGTTATTCTAGCTGTGTGTGTGTCTTTGTTTACTTTCCTGCAATAAGTAAATTTGCATTTGAATACATACTCAAAAGTGCTTATTTGTGGAAATAAATGTCAATGAATTGCACTGTTGATGGATTTGCTTGAGGTTTGACTGGTGCTGGCAGATGGAGTTTAGCTTCTTCTGTGGGTGTATCCCATTACCTTTCTGAAACCCTCGGTCTTGTGCTAGACAGAAGTTGGACATGCACTCTACCATCAACCCAAATGAAAAATGTATCTTTAATGAGAAAAAAAGGGGGTCTGGGGGTGGTGATGGGAGAGGATAAAATTAATCATTGTCTTCAAATCTGTTACACATCCAGGCATGCAGACACAAACAGAGACACACATTTAGACTCATGTGAGATAAAACATGCACAACAAGGACCACAGATCAACTTCTCCCCAAGATGCACTCAAAAACACTAAATCTGAGACGTGACCTGAGGTCAAAGGTCTTAAGACCAGAGGCCATCTCATCTGAAAAATGGGAGCCGTGCAATTCATCATGAGTTTCCAGCAGGAATTATCAGTCTTTTGTCTCGGACACTTTGGGATTGGTTTCACGTTAAGAATGAAAATCAAAAATCGATCGGAAATGCAACACTAATTCTATGGTAGCAGTGATGCGGCTGTGGCATGACATGATAATAAATAATACCCAGTCGTTTTGTTCAGTAATAGTGACCGTGGGCTGGGGTTACTGGTACAAACAAGGGTTCAAAGTGTTTGATTCTTGTAATTTGTTATTTTTTAACATTTTTTGGCGCGGGATTGCAGGACGGGGTCGGCATTTTGAGTTGTCAATCACAGCTCTAATGAGAAGGACACAGAGAGGTTAGGATGAGGTCAATACATGACAAACAAACAAGAGAGAAGGGGGTCTTCTGTTCTGCCGTGATACCTGCCTGCTAGTGGGAATCAGGCCCAGATGTGTTATGGGTAACTCCCAGTGGAAGCGGTGACTTTAGGGGTCATGCTAGACAGCTTCATACCCTCTTCATTACACACAGCTGTGCTTGCCATGCAGAAACGCCTCACCTTTGACACCCCAACCCCCCTACCTTTGATAGGAATATTGGGTGATTGGCTACTTCACTCCCCTTTTCATTTCCTGCCGCTTCAGTTTTCACTTACAGCTTTACAAGTCTCCTGATGCCTCCCTGCTCATGTCTTAAAGGGATTTTCTGAACAATCAAGGAAGCGCCTACAGCTTAAATGTGAATTCTGGACAGATTTGACACTAACATTAAATCAATAATGTCTGCACAGGAAAGTATTAAGTGCATGTAAGTCAGTCTTCAGTAGATAAAAATGGGCTCCTAATCAGATACAACTGTGATCTACTTTGAGTTAGAAATTAAAGGTCACATATGGTTTGATATTGCCACAGAGGATGAATGAAAATTGATTGCAATGATATCCAGTGGATATCAGTGCTAGACCATGGCTAGCAAATGACATCAGTCATTGTAAACTGCAGCAAACTTCAACACAATAACAAACAATTTGCCACAAGTAAGACAGAAATTAGAATTTGATGGTGTTTAGGGACAAAGAGTTGGTCAGATCACATAAAAGTCAAAATACAAGCTTGGCAGCTCTTTTCACATCCCCTAAACCTCAGAAGAACCAGTGAATCATTTTCACACAAGCACACCAGATTTTATACTGGTGCAAAACCCTCATTTGATGTCAGAAAATTACTTACTTACTTATTTATTTACTAAAGAAGCGCATTCTTAGTTTTGCAAATAAAAGGCATCAGCACTGGTGTTTTGTAGCTGTACTGCATATTTATTTAAAGTTTTCCTTTTAGAGGACAAAATTTGGAAGGAGAGTATTTAAATTAGTCATAAAAACAACAGCTGACTAAGATTTTGAACAGACAACTTAATGCAAACTGAGTTAAATTTTCACAGAAGAAAGGTATGTCTTATTCTTGTGTGACTGTGATAGTTGGCATTTATTTAGAATGAAAGGGGGAGCATTAAAGAGAACAAGGGCATTACTATAGCAGATGACTGACCCAAAGCTGTGAGCGAGATGCCAAAGCTTCCTTAAAAGCTTCCTGTAATTCTAATTCTCAGTAATACTGTTATCTTGATTAAAAAAGCACAATTTAACTGAACTGAACATAGAAGAAGGGACAAAACAAGATGCAAGAACACAGTGTATACAAGCGCATACTGTGTACAAGCGCATACAGAACACAGTATGCGCTTGTATACACTGTGTTCTGCAGGCAGCCAGGTTACTTTTTACAGTGAGCTGACGTGTTTGTAGTATTTCAGTATCACTCACATCTCCACACAGAGATCAGATCTATTTCCAGCCAAACTGAAATATCTCTCAAAATGCAAACTGATCTGAGATGTTTTCCATTGTATCTTGTGTTTTTATTGTCACCCTTATTAACCCACGGTCTCACTTCTCACATTTATTCTCAGTGCTGATTGGTCGCTGAATGCTCGCTACACAAATATAAACCCAGAGAAAGGTTTCAACAAAGAATGGGGGTTTGGAAAGTGGTGTCTTCCTCCCTTTGTCTTAACTTTATCTTTCCCTTGCTTCTACATATTTGTTTAATAAGTAGAGACTGAGTTGGGAGTTTTGTTTCTGTTAGTCTTGTTTACCCAAACTAGTTTAGGGGAGAAGCCTGAATGTGATGGCCCATCATGGTCTTCTTCCTCTTTTGTTAATTTTAACCAGGGCTCCCATTACTTCAGTTTCTCTTTGTTTCTCATGAGTGATCACACTCTCATCATTAAAAGATTGTTGAATGGCATCTGATTTGTTAGGTTCCTTTGAGCTATAAATATAAGGACCATATTTGGGTCCCCAAACACAGGATACATCATCCATGTCTGTTTTTTAACGTGCTGATATCAAGTTTCTACAGCAGAATAGTTTACAATAATGAGGCCCTCCTGTAGTTGGATCCTCTGTTTCACCTCAGCTGTAAGATGTATCTGTAGAATGGCTGGCTTAGCCTATGAGAAAGCGCGCTGTCCCCTGCATAAGACAAGTTTGCCTTATGTCAAAAACATATTGATTCTTCTTATGCTTCCTCTCACTGATGCTGTTTCCAGAGAGAAACACAACCACCACAACACTGGCTCATTTTTGTGCTACTCTTAAAAGAATGATGCACATTATTGAAATTAACGTGTGTGAGAAGAAACTAGTGGATTGCTAGTAGAAATGTTAACTTTGCAATGCATTCACTTTCACCCTTTCCATCTTGTAATGTGGACTGTCCGAAGAGTCTCTAAAAGGATACTGATATTGGTGTGGACACCATAGGACATGCATTAAATCAGACCTCAGGATGAGAACACAGCACACTCTTCAACAAGTATAACAGACCAGTAACTAAGCTTGGCTGACGTCCATGGGATTCACTTTTTTGGAGTATAAATGTGTCCTCAGTTGCAATTTGTTTAGGGATATGCATCTCATTGGTTTACTAAAAGATAATAGTTTCATTTCAAGTTTAATTTCTCACAAGGCAACTTTCTCCAGTCTTCAGCATGCTTGTCCTCCAAGTTCTTGCTTAGCGCGGAGATGATTCTGCCTCTTTAACCTCCTAAAACCTGAACTCTTTCATGGCATGCATTTAATATTTGTCTTTGCTATTTGGGCTGTTTTTATATTCATCGGGTCCCAAAGAATTACCTTTTTTTTTACCTGATTTTTATTTCTAAAAGAAATGAGATCCACATATGAGGACATCCGTTTTAAATTAGATTGATAGAACAGCGGCAGTATAATGTCCTTGTAAGTGGATATCAGGCCCTTGTAGAGCAAAATTTAATATTTTGGTCTAGACAACCCAAAATGTGATGTCCACATATATGGACGGCAGGTCCTAGGAGGTTAAAAAAAAAGATTAGACATTTTATTTATATTGAAGAATCAACAGTCGATGTTCAATCTGTTTTTTTTTTTTTTTTTATCATTTTTTCTTGTAATTTTTTCTTGTTTTTCTTTTTTTTAAAGCATTAATAGATAAATCAACAATAAATCACACAGCTTCCTCAAGTTTAGTTCCAACTGTGATCCTGGTTCTGAAGCTGATACAATATTTGAGTCTGTCATCCATCACATGTTTATAAATCCTAACCCCAAGCTGGGCCTGTACTCAGCAGCTGGGTATATATGCATGAAAAAGAACACACATGTTGCTTGAAGTTTTATCACAAATCAGGTAAAATGTGTCATTCAGGTGGAATGGAGTGAGCTTCTTTTAAAGCTTTTCCTCTCCGAGACTATATAAAAATACCCCTTTTTACTTTAAGAATCCTCTCCTCATTATAAACACGCCTCCTTTAGGGAAATGGAAGGATGGGGATTTAGGCTGCCATGGATGATGGATGGATGCTGTGGTGTAGATGAGGTGAGATGTGAGACGTTCGCTCACTTTTCCTTTTTGTCTCTTCTGAGGCCAAATGAAGATTAAGGAGGCTGCCTTTTAAACTCTCTGCCTTTGTGCTTCATCCCGTTTGAGGCTGGGTTCAGTTGTCTCTTAGATGCCTGGGACAAATCCATTAGCTCTGCTGTATCTCAGCTCCTGCAGGCGTCACCTTAGTTGGTGTCACTCTGGAGGCGACTGAGGGAGACAGACACAGATAGACTTAAAGACACAGAGACAGAAAGGTTGGCAAGAGTTAATTAAAAATAGCATCATGCAGAGGGCAGCTGAACACTGAAACTATGATTACTTCCACGAGCTTTGTCTTTAGTATTGATGTAAAATGGTAAATTACCAAGAACACACGTGATAAAAGGAATATAAAAGAAATCTTTGGCTAATGTGAGCTTTTAAACAATTAATTCCTGGCCTAAAGAAAACAAAGGCTTTGAGCCTGATTATCATGCATACAAAATCAGTAAAAGTAAGCTAAGTAATCCTACACTGAACACTCACACTCTAAGAAAACAGAAAATGTGTTCTATCTTCTATAGCAGATCACAGCCTCTCTTCCTATACACTGAAAAATTAGAGTTCACTTTAGAATAATGGTAGTGTCAGACGTTGCAGAGGACTGTGACTGGTGCTGCAAAATGGTTACAGAGCTAAAGTAGTCTTTGCTTTTCTTGTAAATCACAGCTGTATAAATGGAAAAGACATGTAAGTCTATAACAATGAAAAGGGAAATGGACTCGGTTAACGGTTAACTTTCAGCTGTACAATGCGACGTGACTATTAATTGTCTTCTGCCAGTAAAACAAAAATATTTTCATTAGACTTTAAATAAACCTAAACTTTTGCCAAAAATGGTCGTTTAACTTTGTTGTGGCAGTCTGCTGGTATCATGAAATTGAATGGAACGTGTCAGAAGAGAGAAAAAAAGGGGAAACATCTGAGGCCTCAACCGGAAATTCTGATTCTTGCAAATCATCTTCTCCCCTTCCCCGACCACCTCTGTCAGAATAAGGAAACGGTGACAGCGAGGTCTTGACTTGTTGAAAAGAATGTATCGCAGCTCTGCGACAGAACAAAAAGCACGATGTGAGACCGAGGTCAGACTGCCAGTATACATGCATTACTACATTACTATAGATTGGCAGTGCAAATTTAATATTTTATATATAAATCAGTATTTATAAAAGAATATATCTGATTTATTGTGATGTTTAAAACGTTTAGACAAGTCCTGCAGTTTTATGGGGAAAAATATTTCATGTAGATGTATTCAAATTACGTGTTTTTGCAACTGAATCATAAAAAATGTAATAAACATGCGCCATATAGTACTTAATTGAACAAAATGTCCACTTGATTTCTTATTATCATTTATTAAAAGACTATAATAATAATAATAATAATAATAATAATAATAATAATAATAATAATAATAATAATAATAATGAAATGGAAAAAATAGAAATAACTGCAAATGGTCAACAGAAGTGTCTCATTTTACCAGATGTTGTATTGATTGATTGATTGGTAATTTATTTCAAACATGTAAACAATATACAGGTACATTCAGAAAAGAAAATAAGAGAGAAAAAAAATACTATACAAAAATCAATACATTTCAATATTGCTACCGTTCTGATTAATTTACATGTTGAAAGGGAAGAAGAAGTAAACACTTATTTAATCCAACCCCTTTGCCATAAATGATCAGTTTATATTTAGTCAGCTTCCTTACTGATACAATTTGTAATAAAAATAGTGAACAGATTTCTGATGTACTATATACTATAATATCACATCATGATTTTTTTTTTTTTAATAGAGACATTCACTTAATTTCAATATTTTCCTTTTCTTTATATTTCGAGAATGTTTGGACATTGCTTTAATTCCATATTCAGACTGTTCCACAGTTTCACTCCATGAACAGAAACACAAAAGCTTTTTCTTGTAGTACAGACCTCCCCTGTTTTGAAGTTACAAAAACTTCCTTCTTTCAAAAAAAACATACTCTGAATATTACCTGGCAGTTCTTTACTTTTTGCCTTGAATAGAATTTGTGCTGTTTGGAATTTCACTAGATCGTCAATTTTCAATATTTCAGACTGCAAAAATAGACAGTTTGTATGTTCCTGTAACCTGCAATGTGGATGATTCGAATTGCTTTTTTTTTTTTTTTGGAGAGTAAAAAGTGAATTTAATGGGGTTTTATAGTTATTGCCCCAGACCTCTGCACACTAGCTTAAATATGGTGAAACCAGTGAACAGTAGAGAATATCAAGTGATGTTCTGTCTATTACCTGTTTTGCCTTGTTTAGTACTGCAATGCTTTGTGATACTTTGGCATGAATATATCTTACGTGAGCTCTCCAGTTAAGTTTTTCATCTATTATTACCCCCAGAAATTTATTTTCACTGACTCTTTCAATTCTTTCAATATCAACACCATTTATTTGAATCTTTGCATTTGTATTTAAACTACTATTTCCAATTAACATACGTTTAGATTTATTCAAATTTAATGATAATTTGTTTTTATCAAGCCAGAACTTCACTTTACTTATTTCATTAGTCATATCCTCCAATAAATTCTGAAGATCATCGCCAGAGAAAAAAATGTTTGTATCATCAGCAAAGAGAACCATTTTTAATACTTTGGACACTTTACAGATGTCGTTAATGTACAAGTTGAAGAATTTTGGACCCAAAACTGACCCTTGGGGTACACCACAAGCAATGTCCATACATAAGGAGCAACCACCATTTAATTTCACAAACTGCTTCCTGTCACCTAAATAACTCCGGACACAATCTAAAGCTACCCCTCTGACACCATAACGGTCCAGTTTCCTTATTAATACATCATGATCTATAGTGTCAAATGCCTTTGTCAAGTCTATGAATAACCCAGCCACATATTGCTTTTTGTCTATGGAATTTGTGATGTATTCTATTGAATCTAATAGTGCCAATGATGTTGATCTGCTTGATCTAAACAGTTTTTCAAGAATTTTTGAGAATTGAGGTAGTATGAAATACATGCAAGTCTATCTTGATATATTAAACTCCAGCTGGTTCTCTGAACAGATTAAAACAAATATTAAAACACGACTTGACCCAAACCTGACGTTAGAACTTTAAAAAAAGAAAGAAAAGAAAAAAAACAAAAACAAAAAACCTCTGCAAATCTCCAAAACGTCAGTAAAAGACCGATTATCATGATGAAGTGAGCATGTTGCTGTACACCTCACTCACTGGACCTTTGTTTCTTCAGCTCCATGATAGCTTTAGACAAATAGTGACCTAATATTTTAACTGCATAATAGAGTTGTAGTTGGCAGTGGGAATATTGTCTTTGTGCAAAATAAAACTGGCACTGAGGGCATATCAAATACAACAGTCAGGTCCTTCAAAATGAGAATTAACAATGTTTTTTGACAGTTACAACCTTCTACATCATGGGAACATACAGAAGAAAAAACAATTCTTAATGACCAGTTAGTCATATATGTAACTGTTTCCCGCTGCCTCGTGCCTCAAAATTGCATTTGCAAAAACTGCATTTTTTTAATTGTGACATATGTAGAGAAGTTTTTTTTTTTGCGAAATTTTAAGGGGCAAAGGTCAGATTTGGGTTATTAAGGCAATAACCGTTTTGTTTCTCTTTAAACAGTTTCTGTAGTTTCAAAGAGTTGTCTTTCAGTGTCCTGAAATCCAATCATCCTGACCCGAAGAGCGCCCCTCAGTTTGTTTGTAAATCCAGTCCTTAAATCAGGGTTCATCTTTAACCACTGGGAATGGTGAGTTCATGGCATCCTATGATAGTGGGAACGATTGCATACTTTTTCTAATTCATTGCGCTTACCGTATATGCCACTGGCCCACCGGGACTGTGAGAGTATACTGAAACCTGCTTTTCTCTCATCACTTTAATGGAAGCAGAACGATGGAATTACCAGAGTCACCGTAATCAGGACCGAATTCAGCTCTTTAAATCTGTCATTAAGATGTTCTTGTTGAGCACTTAAACAGACTCAAATGGTAACATAAAATTTATGATACAATTTTCCAAAAGTGCTCTGTTCCCCATCCAAATTGTCATAAGATTAAAAGAAGCTTTCAGGAGTATATGATTATCCGGTCGGATGTGCAGTAATTCTCACAATCATGCAGTCGCTCCTATTTTTTTATTTATTTTTTTGCTAACAAGAAAGTGGTTATTATTAAGTGCAAAAACTGTCTCAACTAGAATAGTAAGACTGCCTCGACCAACAGTTTCATTCTCCCACACTCTTATTCGCTGATTCATATACTGACAATGTTTCCACTGTCTGCATTTCCTCCCACTAGAAGATTCATGTTTCATGCATAGGTGCTGTTTCGGCCGACAGAGCTCTCTGCATTACCCTCTCTCGTCCTGCTATGTGTGATATGCTAAAGTTACATGATTATGTGTGCTCCACAGCCTGTCACAGATAAGCGCCGAGCTTTGCAACTTTTCGTGTCATCTCTTCTTTAACTCTGATGTCCGGTGTCTGATACGGTTTATTGATGTAGTCACGATACAGCCGTTCCCGTGATTGATACTTCCTTCTGGGATGCCATGTTTTCACAGAAGGAAAAGGGTGAACAGTTTTGTTTCTCCAAATGAAAAACAAATGGAGCTGGATGGAAAATTGTAGAGAGATGGAACAGGATCACTACTTTTGTGGTCCCATGTCAACCACAAGGTCACATACCAGAAATCATGATCCCCCGCAGTGGAGCGAACGTTTCGTTTCAACAGCAGCACATTTTAGCCCCGTCAGTGTTGGCATAATCATTGAAATTGACCAGTTAAAAATGCCTGAGTGGCTGCTGCTGGCAAACGCTGCCCTTGACATTCACAGTACCATAAACTCAGGATTGCCAGATTTTTTTTTTAATTTAGGAGAAAACAAAACAAAAAAAAAAAAACAACCCTAAAAAAAGAAAAAAAGACTCGAAGCTGTGAATGACAAGCCAAGATTCTGACATCCAGAAATGCTTCATAGAGTCTGACTTTAGGTTGAAACTTGACCACAATGGCATGCTGTACTGTGGCATTTTTCATTGTACCCCAGAGACATTAGACCAATTACCCCATTAAGTAATGCATCTTCCTAACTGAACTGGTCTGGTGAGGGAGACACAGGCAGCAAAAGAAAAGGGGGAAAAAGAAAAGAAGGGAAAGGATAAGAGACATCCACAAATAGAGGAGGGGCAGGGAGCTACAGTGAGAGGGAACGAGTGTGTGTATAATGAGTAAGCTATGGGCTCTTTTTCAAAGTATCCAAAACAGTGTTCAATAGCTACCAGATGGCCGAGGGAAAATACAGTCAGGGAACTTGATTACTTCTAAGCATTTTCTCTTAATCTCACTGAATCTGTGATGTTCCTAATACCACAAAGGCTGTGTTTCTTTACAGTGCATTATAAAACGAGTGCATAAAAGCCATAAGCCGTGCTATCAGGTATTCCTTATGAGCAGAGGGATTTATTGAAAGAAATAACAAAATATGGCACAAGCGAGCTTGTAGTCGGTATATTAAGCCAGCGTCGTTACGCAGCTAAAAGTGTTAATATTTTAATACCTTGCATAATTTTGGTTTCTAGAGTACCCCATTGGCGAAATAAAACCACCTCACCCCCAATGACAACTTCTTTGTCTTCTTAATATGCTGGGTAATGGAGGTGGTGGAGGTTTCATCAGTCTGCTTTGCAAAAAGCATTGAAGCATTGAAGCATTGACAGCATTAACAGGTAATGTCCACTTCCTTAGTGTATGTGTGTGCCCAGGAAGCTAGGTTCAGGGCTTATGTTAGCCAATGACAAGAGTCAGAGAGATGAGGTCAGAAAGTCAGAAAATGCTGAATGATGTCTCTTGGGTGTCCCATATATGTCAACGGGAGTCCTGTATACCCAACACTTTGCTGATAGATCGCCACTCTGGCAGGGAAAATGTTTTAAAAGAAGTGCTGAGCTGTTGATGGAGACCACGCCGCATAATTGACATATCTTCCTGACAAAAATGTCTATAGCTGAAAAGCAGGGGGAAGTGTTTGAGAAAAATTTCTCTTTAGATCTCTGGTTTGCTTTATGTTGTTGCGCACGGAGGGCAAAGAATTTCTACACTGCTACAAGTGATCTGAACAGATATATAGACTAAATCGTGCTAAATTACTCAAAGTGCTTGCCTCGTTGTCTCGTCACAGAAAGCGGCTACGTAGCGCTCCAGTTGTTTCTGGCTGCCAGGCTGGCGGTGTCGAGGAGTCTGCCTTCTACCTTCTGTTGCAAACAAAAGTCAATTATGTCAATTAATCTGGCAGGAGAATGGAATGGCGATGGAGATTGTTTTGCTCGAGTCAAAATAAACACAGTCCTTTTCCTTTTGGCGTTGCGCAGATTACAGTTAATGAGTACAGGTCATTGCATTTTTGACTATTTTAGCAGGATAAATGTGCACATTTAGTAGATGGAGATCATGTTATGCATTAAGTGCTGGCAAGATATGCACGAAGCTTGTTTATACTCTCAGCCTTGAGCTCTCTTCGGGCATTATCAACTGCAGACAAAGTGAATGGGTGAAGACAGACATTAAGAATGAGTCGGTTACATATGGAGAGGATTGTATCTTCAAAGGGACAGAAACACATTTGGGTTCTAAGAAGAACGCTTTTACAAGAATGGCATGTTTTAAATCATCCTCCAAGCAGGAAGAGCAAAAGGATCTAGTGCCATAAAAATAAATATAAAATGATTTTTTCTTTAAGATACATGAAGGAGATATGAACCATGCTTTAGAGAAACATTCCTCGGGCCGCTCAGGTGGTGGATTTCATTGGCTGGATTTCCACTGGTCCGTACAGCCTCCCAGTGAAAGCCAGGACCATTTGGTTTCAGTCTGTGCAGGTCATTGTAAGATACCCAGCTGGTGGTTTATTATCCGCTGCATTTGGTGGAGCACTCCTATGAAACCCCCGTGATGTGCAGTTGACAGTGAAGTCATATTTACTTATAGATGACCATGTAAAACACAGACATGGCAAACATGATGAACCTGGGGAGAAATGGATCAAAGATTTCAGTGACCGGGAATGTGGACTCATCGCTTCCAGACATCCAGAATTTTTATTCCTTTTTTTCTTTTGAGCATATGAAGTCTCTGTTCATGTGAACAACTACAAAGAGAGAGTTGAGCTTTGACATTCATAAAATATTTACTTTATAGTACTGCCTTTTAGAGGGATTGGTCTCGCTGTAAGCCACTCATCATGAATTATTGACATTTGTCAGTGAGCTGAAACCTCATATTTCTGTCTCATTGTTTGCATATTCATATTTCAATAAAAACTTCTCTTACTGAGAAAATGAATTCTCCTTCCCTTAATTCTGGCATCTTTCTCAGTAATGTGGCTAGTTGCCACTAACTGTCATTCCAGCTTTAGGGGAATGAACTTAAAAGTCTGGGGCATCTTGCTAGCTGACCTAATCACCGGTTCACAGATAAAGAAAAAAAAAAATGAAGATGAGGTTTGGAGGGTTGAGCCAGAGGCAGAAAGATGACAAACTCAATATTGGGTCTGCTCACCGGCTACTTTATTAGGTATTAGTACTGATTTGGACCCCCCGCCCCCATTTACGTTCTTGCCTTAATTCTCCATGCCAGAAATTCAACAAGGTGCTGGAAACGATCCTCAGAGGTTTCCGCCTATATTGACATGATAGAATCACAGTTGCTGCAGATTTGTTGGGTTCCCATCCGTGCTACAAATCTCCCGTTCCATCGCATCCCAAAAAATTGCTATGTTAGATTGAGATGTAGTGACTGGGGAGGCCATCTGAGTACATTGAACTTATTATTATTTTCAAGAAACTAGTTTGAAGTGATTTGAGCTTTGGGACAACCATCAAAAGATGGGTACACTGTGGTCATGAAAAGATTGACATATGTAGCTACAAAATGATGCTCATTAGGAACTCATGAGGGCCCTAAAATGTTCCAAGAAAATATATAATTATTACACCACCACCAACAGCCTGAACAGTTGATAAGAGTCGCACCAAATGTCATACTCATTAGACAAGGCAACATTTTTTCAGTCTTCAATTGTCCAATTTTGGTGAGTTCATGCAAACTGTAGCTTGCGTTTCCTGTTATTAGCTGACAGAAATAACACCTGGTGTGGTCTTCTGTGGCTGTAGTGCATCAGTTTCTAGGTTTGATTTGTTGTGCATTCAGAGATGCATTCCTTGGGTGTAATACGTGGTTATTTAAGTTACTGTTGTCTTCCTGTCCTGCCATTCTCGTCTGAATTCTCAGTCCATGTCCACACTGATACGTTTTTGTTTGAAAACGCATCTTTTTCCCTCCGTTTTGGCCTCCCGTCCACACTGAGACAGCGTGTTTGGTCAAGGAAAACTGAGCTTTTTGAAAACGTCTCCAAAGCGGATACATTTGAATGAAAACGCTGTTTTTGCATCGCAGTGTGGACTGCGAAAATGGAGGCTTTTGAAAACGATGATGCATTTTAAGTCATATGATGCAGTCATGTGACCAATTCAACTAAGGCTACTTTCATACTGCAGGTCTTAATGCTCAATTCAGATTTTTTGATCAAATCCGATTTTTTTGTCTGCTCGTTCACACTACAAATAAAATGCGACAGCAAACGCTCTCTAGTGTGAACGCTCAAAGCGGCTCGCATGCGCAAAAGAAGATGTCGCACACAAAGCGCTCTGTTTAGACCCAGACCAAACAATATTGTTTGACTGATGGCCCTTAATATAAAGACTTCAGACTTTACGTTTCCCAATTTTTGCTTTAAGTTATTTTGTTATTTACATAATAATGTAAATAACCTAATAATGATCCTCATTGCTGTTTTAGAGGAGCGGTGCTTCAAAGGATAGTTGCAGATTTCTGTCAGAATCTGCAGATTATACAGTACAAATAAAATGTTCACGTTGTCTTCCCAACAGTTTCACTGACATCTACGCTGGATGGCCAGGAAGCGTTCGCGATGTCTTCTCGGGCGCTTCTCCGGCGCTGATAATTGGCGTCTGTCTTGTGTCAGTGACATAAAAGACGGATTTAATGCGACATGACCGTTCAAACAGCAGTCGCTTTCTAAAACATCGGATATGTATCGGATTCAGTACCACATACGAAAGTGACCCAGATCAGATTTGAAAATATCGGATTTGTGCCGTTCACACTGTCATACCATGATCGGATATGGGTCGCATAGGGCTTTCGCCTGCAGTGTGAACGTAGCCTAAGGTGGTGGATGGCATTGTACAGCAGTTTTGTTTGCTCTCAATTTTGACAGCCTATTAAAGATTAACATCAGTTTGTACATGCTTCAGATAGCACCAGATAAAACGCAACACCTTTTCTCAACATTTTGCCGCGACGGAAAGGACGCAGGTCAAATCATCTTACATTTCATGCATGCACAGTACAGGAACGTAGCGTTTTCAGTGTGGATGAAAACGATTGAAAACCATAGTGTGGACGAAAACACTGTTTTCAAAGTTATCCGGATTAGTGTAGACGTAGCCTAACAATACACTTTTGCTTAGAGAACTGCCACTTGATGGATATTTTCTCACCCTAAAGATGGTTGTGTGGGACAACCAGCAGATGAAACAATCAGACCAGCTCATCTGACATCAGCAACCACAAAGTCACTGTTATTAATCTCTGTCTCTCTTCCACAGCATGTCTTTATCCTGTTTTCCTTTCCTCACACCAACCGGTCGCAGCAGATGGCCCCGCCCCCCCCTGAGCTTGGTTCTGCCGGGGGTTTCTTCCTGTTAAAAGGGAGTTTTTCCTTCCCACTGTCGCCAAAGTGCTTGCTCATAGGGGGTCATGTGATTGTTGGGTTTTTCTCTGTATCTACTGTACAATATAAAGCGCCTTGAGGCGACTTTTGTTGTATTTGGCGCTATATAAATAAAATTGAATTGAAAATTACCATTTTTCCATTCTGATACTCAGTTTACACTACAGCAGGTCGTCTTGGCCCTGTCTATATGCCTAAAAGCTTTATAGGTTGCCTCCATGTGATTAGCAGACTAAATATGTGTTAACGAGCAGTTGACCAGGTGTACCTAATATAGTGGTCAATGAGCACATATTTGTACTGTACTTGTCTGTAAAAAGGTTCCTGCTGATTCACCGTAGAGTACTTTATGCGTTAAAATTATTCTAATACAGTCACACCCTTCTGTGGCTTGGTCTGAATATTTTAAAAGATCCCCGATAAAGAAATCTGTGAAATAAGACTTCAATTCATGACCTTTGCTCTCCCACTCTGCACTGAACTCTCTCGACTTCTGAAAAAAGAGCCGCCAGTATCCTCAGCTGTTCCCGGGCCATCTGATAAGCTGATCCGGCAGGCTCATTCCTTCCTCCCCTACTCCCTGACCTCTCAGCTCTCAGTGTAATTGCCTGAGAGTTTGATGGACCAGTGTCTCTGAAGCAGATGATGTGTCTCTGCACCTTCTGATAACAGATAGAAGGCCTGGTACTCCCTGACCTCCACAAAACCGTTTTAATGAACACGTTAGCGTTAGTGGTAAAAGGAAACAGTTTAGCCATCTGTTCAGGAAATAAAACCTCTGTTAGTCAGCTCTACAAAACTCTGGTTTTCATTTCCACTTGTGGGATAACTAAGCTTTCCAACATGCACCTTTTAGCAACACTTATGGTGTATGGTTACTGTACGTGACTTGTTATTTGTAGATTTCTGCTTAATAAAGATGTCAGAATCCTTTTCTTACCCAAAACTTCTGAAAGTCTGCCTTCCATTATTAGAGAAGGTTTTTGTTTTCCACACTGTAGGATACCTCTCAGCCTTCTGCACAAATTGCATTTGGATCGAAATAATAACAGGATATTCATAATAGCATTTAAGTGAGCAGATCGAGTTAATTAGCAAACCAGATAATGCAAAAAAATGCACGCTTATGCAATGGATTGCATACAGCAGAAAGCTAATAAGTGCCCACAAGCGGAAAACACATATTTGCAAAGACAGCTGAATTTGATCCGGTTTCCAAATCAGAGCACTTTTTATCTCATCAAACATATAATCCCAGACATTCAGGACTTCATTAAGAAAATGTAGATCTGCAGGATATCTTTAGGGAGCATATACTTACCTTTGGAAGGCCCTCGAACAGATATAGACAGACTGATGGATGCTTTGGCGCTGAGTCATGAAATCCTCATGCAGAAAGGAGTTTACCCTGTCTGGCTTCAGGACTGCCCCTGAGCCACGGTGCTGACGGACAGGAAGGTGGATGATAAATGAAGATGTACGACTGCAGATGGACCATCAGATTAGTGGTTTGTTATATCTAATGTTTTGGTGTAATCAATCCCATTCATCTCCTCGCTGTCCCCCATTTAAGAGTTAGATCTACTTGCCCTGAATGTAAAGCCCCGACGATGTCCAGGTACTCACGCTAAACTGAATCACGGTGCAGTCGTCTCTCTTTTGATCTCATTCTTAAATTTATTTCCTCTATAATAAAAGACAGCCAGTTCCACTGCTTGGTCACACATCTTTTGCTGATTATTTTCATCCTTTTGTTTTTTCCATCTTCTGAACAGAATAGCGCATATTTGGAACTTTTGCCCATCACCATGGTGCACTCAAGTCCTGTTATTTCCGTTAGTGAGTTAATTGCTAATAGGACAGTTAAAGTGTCCAGGACACAGCCGCTTTTGGATTTGAGAAGTAAAATGTGTAAGGCATATGTTGACAAGATTTTGGAGCCAGATAAGTTTGGAAAACAGCTGCAGCCACCTACACGAATACATCCATAAAGTTTCGCATGACTGCAGTGACTCAGTGTTGGCATACATACCCAGACAAACACAAAATTAATTAAAATCTCAGACGAAAGCTTAAGTATCTGATCTTAAAACCTCTCCATTATAAACAATAACAAAAGCCCTAACACATTTTCAGTTTAACTCTGTGCCTAATAAATGTAGCCTGCTATTATTTTTACAGCAGTTTTTCTTTGTTTTACATAATTAAGGTCAAGGTGCACAATTCCTTTCAACAAACTCAAATCTATCTCTGTGTTAAGTGGTCTAATAGAAAGTGATGTAGGGCAATGTGTTTCATAAGCAAATGCTTCAGGGAAGGTTGAAATAAATCGAAAGCAAGAAAGAAGGAAAAATCTGTTTTTCTAAAAGATAAGTTGCTCGTGCTTTCCAATGGAGTGAGAAATCCACACGAAAACCAATTAGCTCCACACTTGGGGCTATGCCTTTGACTCTCTTGTCAGCGTTGTAGTCGCGGAGTGCGACAGGCCTACATCTGGCAGCCATGACAGGTAAAAGAAGAATAAAGCACTATTTCACAATCAGCACTAATGGGAATAAATGGCTTACCTGAGCAAGCTAACAGCAAACCACATCCTGCCAACAGCACCCAAAGTCTCCCAGTCAATCGTAGAGGCCTTAATGTGCATTCTGGAGAAGAAAAGAGTGTCTCAAAGCAAAGTGAAATGTTTATGTTATGAAAATAACTTTTTTTGCTAAGTTGCTTAGTGTGCAGAAGTGGAAAGAAGAAAGGAGACGCACCTCATACGTGACTGAGCCCACTACGCTGGCGGGGGAGCTATAGAAAGACATGGCTGACAGTCTGAAAGCAGCTTCACAAAACTGTAGATGTGAGCAACTTTTTCCTGGCATGATTTCTGGGGAATTTGGTCAAAGTGGGCAACATATTTGGCTTAAATCATTCCAAAATCATTCCAGTTCTTCGAGCGAGATTAGCACAAGTACCAGTACTAATTAATAACACATGGAAGAGGAACTCAGTCACTGGGGTTTGGGAGTGCCATCCTTAGGTGATGACAATGTAAAACATCTTGGAGTGTTTTGCGGTGTGGGAAAACTCCCTGCAAACAATTCTGTCCACGACCCAAAAACCAAATGATTCGTTTTCTCTCTTTCTCTACCAAGAATTCCACCGAAGAACAAAATAAATAAGTAAAAGTAAATAAATAAATAAACAAGAAAGAAGGGATTGAAGTGGAATAAGCAATGCAGAAAGCAGAATTGCTCATGTTGTGCATGCTCAATTTCCTGTTTCTCATTTATCTCCTGGACATTACAATCAACTCTGAGCATTCTGCAGGATTTTATTTCCTCTTTTCATCTAAGTCCTATAGAATAAAAAACTGCAGTTAGAGATCCTAGTTATTGATCACTTGGCTGACCCAGTTGTTTTTGTTGCTGTTACTTCGAAGATTCATTCTTGTAATCATCAACTTTTTGGGTGGATCCGCCCAGCCTTATGGCCGTTTCCAGTCTCGTTTAACCCAGCCTTTTTGCTCTCATCTGCAGTTCTTGTTGTTGCGTTTCCTGCTCGGTCACGGCTCTGAGTCCTCTCGTCCATCAGTGCTGTCATTCTCGGTCAGTTGGTGGCTCGGAGTCTCGTTATCCAGTGGCTCTATGTCAATAAATGGGCAACCAGATGAAACTTTGACTCTAGCTGTGGCTCTCCACTCTGTGGTCAAATCAGCAAATGCATGAAGGGGAACATTGTCACAATGTCATCATGTTTGTCAGACTTGTTGTTCGCAGAAACCATGGTAATGCACAGAAGGAATTTGTGAATGAAAACCAAGAGGAATCATTCAATCTTCCAAGTGAAAAAACAAAGTGTTACATAATCAATAAAATAAATAAATAACAAGTTCCTAATGAATGATCAGTCAAGAATGTATAACAAGCACAATTAGAGGATTTCTAAATTTCTCTTCCTGTTAGTAAGATAGCAAATTTTAACTGCTTCGTGAGATGATGGGTACTTCATTGATGAATGAATTTGGTGTAAATTAGACAATAAAATCACTTTAATTTTGAATATAATTGAATCCAGCTTATTCAGCAAAAAAAACACACTTTGTTGCCTGTTTCAACTCCCATTAGAGATACCACTGGGAGCCCTCTTTTTTTCTTGAATAATTCTCTTCCAATGAATATTTCTACTCAATAAACTATGCTGCTTCAGTGAATGCATACAGCACAAGTAAATGTTAGCAATAAGTATTTTTTTAAAGCACGTATGAAGAAAGCAAAGTACAGAGCCTTTCCAGAACTTAAAAACACACAAGAGAAAGCTCCAAATTTTGTATGTAGTTTCTATGTAGCAGTCTTAGTTTGTCTTTTGGGCACAATTTTTTATGTTATATATTTTATTGATTATAATTTATTTTGTTGATAACTTTTGAACAAAAGTTGAATTAAGTATTTAAACATAGTTTTATAAATGCATTGTACTTAATTATTTGCAGTAAAGGCAAGTTAAGCAGATCAGCTGACCTTGTTGCTCTCATCAACAACTGGTTGATAACCGTCTAGTAAACTGTTGTCAAATCTTATAGGGTGTGGTAATTAAGTTGCTTTAGCATGCTTATAGTTGCTGTACCTCTGCAACTTGCTGTACAAATCACTTGTAGCCCAGCTTATCGCTTTCACTTCCCCCATCTGTGTGACTCAGTGAATATCATCTAGTGTCAGTATGCTGTTTCTCAGTCATTCATGACATGTTAGTCTTCAGCACTTGAGTTGAAAGTAACTGAACTTTTTTCAGGCTCACGAGGACATGTCATGAGAGTACCAGGTACTGAACCCATTATGAGTTTGTCCTGGGAGTTGGTGGTGTTACGGTCACATGAGCCAAGGTGTGAACATCTTGAATCAAACAAATTTCCATTGGAAGCCTTCAAACTAGACTTTCTTTTGAGCCCATTTTTAAGAAAAGAACTCATGACTCAGTAGTTCATAATTAACTGCCACTGTGAGGGTTAATGAGTTACAATGTAACTCGTTAATAAAGTTTTTGTTTAACATACTATGAGTTTGCAATTAAAGTAATACATAATAAGTACAGATGCACCAATTACAAAGTGTGACCTGCTGATTCTTGCTGACTCTGGGTTTCATTCTATAACCGACAGTAACTGTAGCTTTCATAATAAAAGAAATTATGAAACCTTACATTTTCCACCAAACTGCAGTTACAGTATCTTCTCTTACTGAAACGGCTGAAAATAAAGTGCTCTGCTACTGGAAACAGGACCAAATAATTAATCCCAATGAATGAATAAGTAAATAAATGAATAAATAATTAGTTATACTTATAATAGAAAATGAGCTACTGTACATCCGACATATTTCACCAAAAACAGGTGAAACAGATTTTTTAACAGAAGAATGTCAGGTAATCACATCATTTTTACTCATTTTCCTTTTTGAGCGCTTTGATCCTCATACTGAGGCTGATTCTGTGGCTGCTGACTTGTGGTTGGCTTTGTGCTCTGAATACTTTTAGCTTGAGTCACTTTTCCTTTGTTAGCTTCTTTAAAATCTCCATGTTCAGCTGGGTGAGCGTGATTTAATTGTGTGATTATGTTTGTTTGTTTTGCTTCCAACGTGGTTTACTCTGACAAACGTTCACTTTCACAGTGAGGAGCTCCCATGCTAACAATATGTTCGGATGAGGTTGCGAGTGTATGCGTAACTATTTGTGCTGCTGTGCATATGTTGCAGTTGCAATAAACAGGCGAGCTTGTAATTGGACTTATATGAGGCTGACTGGCAGGTCACCGGTCGGGGCTGAGAATCTCCAAACTGGCCGATTCCAGTGGATGCGTCTCTAATCACTTACGTTTTCTAACAAGTATCACAAAGGTATTTTATTAGTTATTTGCTTGGCAAAATAAACAAATTACATAAGACCATCTAAGTGACTCTGTCACATCCAGATTAAAAAAATATATATGAAAAACTATTATGAGAAATCAGCAGCCATGGTAGCATGGTAGGGCTTGTTTACCGAGTTGCTGAGAAAATGAGTTGATGTAATGGATTTTTATCTAACATACTCCCGTACCCCATCCTCCAGCCTTCAGCTGTTTCTGCTGTGTTAGCTGCAACAATCAAATCCACATGTGAGAGCTCTCAAAAGAAGTAAGAAGAGGATTTTGAGAAGAGGAGAAAAACACAGGATAGAGCACTATGAGAAAAGGAAAGACTGCCTGATAAAGAGATAGAGGGAGACTGGTTTTAGAGAGATACTGATGTATGACTGTGTCTGATTAGAGAAGTGGGTGGAGGGCAAAAGGGGATAAAGATTTTGGAACGGGAGAAGAAATACATGAGGGTGAGAGGGAGAAAAATGCCTTGGAAGAGGGGAGCTGTGTGAGGAATGAGTATAAAAAATGGGAGAGAGAGGGAAAGTGCTTGACAGGAGAGAGGGGGAGCTGGAGTACTATGACTGAGGCAACGCTCGCTCTGCAGCTCAAAGTGTCCCAGTTTTTGATTCCTCTAAGAATGATATTTCTTATTAGCTGCTGATAAAGAGAAAAACCATCACTAATGCACAGAGACAACTATTCATGCTTTACAATATAAGAACAACAAAAACTGTGGAGTGCTTATGTTGTAATGAACATATTGCCGCTGGCATCAGTCAGTTGTAGTCTTTCTTCTAGTTGGGAACCAGTATAATAGCTATATATAGAATATAATAAAAACACACTGAGAAAAGATATGTTGCATGTAAAAAAAAAAAACCCTCATATCTTTCCAAGACAAACAGGCAAATATTATTGAGAGCAGTGAATGACTCAGCTGTGCCAAACAGAGTGACAACATCATATAGGCACATATTTCATTAGTTATTAACAAAAGCCGTCAGCAGATCTGGCTCAAACTTGTTGGACTGAATGCAATCTGTGTTGCTGTAAAGGCGTGTTTAGTGACAGTAAGATCTTGGTGAAGAGTATGCATCTTTCTATAGGCAAAAATAATAAAGATACATACACAAGGAATTAATACTTAGATTGTAATGCTGTACAAACACATCAGTTATGTGATTAAGCTTCTGCATATATTTAAATGTGCTTTCCTCATGGTGTAAAAAGCTTTGAGTGGTTGATAAGAGTAGATATCGAATTGTAGTGTGGACATAGAAAGAAAAAAGAAGTATAAAGTAGCTGAAGTGAATGGTTCGAATTAGCTTTTCTTCTCCACACTTGATAAGTTTCTAATTCTGGCAATAGTAACTTTTCTTTCTCATAAAGTCTCATGTAACTGTAGAAGTGCCAGTATTTCCATAAAACGTTTAATTTTATTAGGAAGAGAGATTCAGTATGAACAGTTTCATGGCATTTTTCCCAGTAGGGAAAAATAGGCATAGAGATAAGTGATCCAATACATATGTCATGCACTGGGTTGATTAGAACACAATTTTGTTATCAAAATGTGTAAAAGACAACAAATATGTTATCGTATAATCTTATTTGGCACAATCAGTACCGAAATAGTTTGGACTTTAATCTGATACCTGTGTTTCCTATGTTAAGCTGCTACCCAAGAGATTTGGGTGGCAAAACCTTTGGTGCCCTTTATACAAGAACAGCTCATAAAGTCTCCTAAATTCACAAGCCTGTTACAGCAATAATTTGTCTTTCTAATAGATAGTAGATACCATAATCATCCATTACAGGAGGCCATGAAGGAGGCTTTATCCACCTTGAATAAAATCCAACTTTGGAAGTAGAACTTTAGGCTTTTCTTGGAAATGTTTGAAAGATACAAATGAGTACAGTGTTTTGTTTTTGATAAGCAGTCTCTCTCTTATCATGTCCCTTTTCCTGGAAGAGTGAGATATACTGCAGATGATGGATCGCAGTTAATTTGAGTTTAAGAGTGTTAAGCCACCCTGCTCCATTTTCACATGTATGCAAGATTAATGAGCGCTTACCCACCTCTGCACGGGGATTCATAATTTGTCAAAGAATTTACACTCAACTAATTCACTGATAATCTTATTCAGGCCAGTTTGAATAATCGGCTGTGTGCAGTAAAACATTCTTAGTATGACTTGTGGCACTAAACCTGCTTCTTTGAATAGCTGTAATAATAATGCTATTTATAGCCGGCTCTTGAAAATACAATAATAGATATATGTAAGAGGCAGGATAAAACTCTTATTAAAGAGAGCTGGTTGTAAAAGAGGCCCTTCTTTCTTGTCGGTAAAAAGTACCATCTTTGCGACCGGTTAAACAGACTGATGTCTGCTGAAAATAACCTCTTAGGTGTTGTGATTGCGTGGGAGAGTCTGGATCACTTAGACCTAATCCATCTGAGAGTCATCTATGCTTTTCCCTCACTCACCTTTGGCCTTTCTCAAGCTCTCTGGTCCCAAATCCATTGCCGGTAAAGACGTGAGGAGAGGAGGGGCCGAGGGCGGGAGTAAAGGGGGACGTTTTCCTCTGGATGTTTCCTGTAGTTCTGAGTGTTCATAAACGTTTCCAAGCCTCAAGGTCTCGCAGGGGTTTTTCAGCAAACACTGCAGGGCGAGCACATGATTTGTTTCTGACTGACCATGAACAGAGAGAGCCACATTCCTTTATAGCCACTAGAGTCAAATGCTGTGAGAAACACTGAGTCAAAGGAGCACTGACATCACTTTAGCATCTAAGGAAACAAGAGCATTAATCTGTCATGCTGAGTGCCTCCTTTTTCTATGTCAAGCATTTGGCTTGCTTAAATTCGGTGCTTAGGGACAATGGCTTTGGGAAATTAACACCAAATCTGTTTAAAAACAGAGCCCATAAATTTTTCAAAAGACGTTTTAATTGTTTACATCTAGTGGCAAAAAGATAAGTGAGTGGTAAGCACTGCGGAACAGTTTGCGGTGGACAGAGGGAGGCTTTTAAATTAAGACCTGCTTTGACATTTTTGAGGGAGCCCGTGCAAGTGGTGTGAGAGGAGATTCTGTTTAGGGCCACATCAGGCAGGAAGGGGAGTGGGGAAGTTGGTATGCAGAGAGAGAGTGAGAGAGGTAGATAGAAGTTTCAGTGAGGGTTAGACGACTAAACTGACCCTGCACCGACCCTTTTGTGCATTTGCAGGGAAAGCAACACAGGATTGGGAGCACTGGGGAGGGAAACGGTGTGGGGGGGTTGACCATACAAAGTTCAGAGTGACACAGGACAACGTCTCCATTATCACAGCAAAAAAGCAGCTGCTTCTAAATGTCCCCACAGTAAGCCCAGGAGACGATGCTTCACGAGCCCTCGATAAGCCCTGCTGCGCTGCTAACACCCCAGCCCCCATCCACACACACACACACACACACACACCACTGTCTCAACACTAGCCTCACAAACCAAACTTCCACATCCTGCTATTGATTTATACAGACTATTCTACAACTTCCAGTCTCACCTTTGCTGCAGAAAGTGCATTCAGGAGAAGAGGTGCTCAGTAAACATTCCCTGCGGACCACCCCGGTTCTCCCCGGCTCTCCTCCTGAGCCCCAGTGTCTTACACAAACAAACGAGCAGATTTAATGACAAGAGGGTTTCAGGATGTCTTCCACTCACTTCATCAGTGGATCAGATATTCATGAAGGGCCTGCAAATGTGTGATTGTGGGAGTTTTTCTGATTATCTCAGCATGGCATCCAGTGGTAACCCATAGTTATGAATATAATGGTGTGAATACACTGGCTTTAGTCATAAAGAGAGACTCTGTTAATAGGTTATGCCTATAGAGGTGCCCTGGAAGCCTAATGGGAAACATGCATTTGTTGCACGCCATAGTCCTCTCTATCTGTACGTCAAATCAGGAAATGATATGGAGTTTAACTGTTTAAGTCTTCCAGAGATGTATGCATTTTTTAAAAATCCTATCAATAGTTTTACATATCTATATCCATTCGCTTCCACTTATCCTTTTTTTTCAGGGTTGCGGGGGGCGCTGGAGCTTATCCCAGCTGTCATAGGGCGAGAGGCGGGGTACGCCCTGGACAGGTCGCCAGTCTGTCACAGGGCCAACACACAGGGACAGACAACCATTCTCGCTCACATTCACACCTACGGGCAATTTGGATTAACCAATTAACCTATCCCCACTACATATCTATATTTAAATCTTAATGCTGCTTAAGGAATACTCCAAAAATGCATATAAAACATTTTTTCACAGCCAAGAAGTGCATACATATAAATTTTCTAAAGATTCTGTGGATTTTGTTCCCTGTCCTGTATACGAAAGGGAGATATGGAAGTTTCAGTGATTGATTTCCATTTTTTCCCCACTCCTTTCATGAAGCTGTTTATTTTCAGGACTACTTTAGTATACAAGTAGGATTGAGATCCTCTAACATAAACCAGTGACATTAATAAAGATGGATGCTTGAGTTTATATTACTCAGCACTGATGACTTTTGTTGTTGATATTCACACCTCCCTTAGGAATACATACAGCATATATTTCAGCACATCTCTAAGATGAACACTTGTAGCACAGCAAAGTGGAACCACTGACCTACTCCAAACTGTTTACTTAAATTAATCATCACCCAGGCTGTAGAGTTCGTGCTGTGAATACTGACTTGGACTATTATTTCTAGGCCACGGATAAGAAAGCGGTTCCATTTATTGTTAGCAGTAGTAATACCACCACAGCTTTGGTATTTAAACATCACAGTAGTCTAAAGGGATCACACTTGAGAAAATAAATGTATTATTCACTGTTGACTACATTTGCAATTCTCATTTATTTTGAATCTAAAATGTAATCAGGATTTCTAAATGCTGAATGTAGCAGCTAATTTCCCAAGTTTAAAGTTGGCATTTCAAATTCCAAATAAGCGCTCATTGTGTTTTGCACCGTGTTAAACAGATGATGTCTGCACGGACTTTCCCAGATACTGTACTGATTATGTAGATATGATATGAAAAACCTGAAATACTTTGCAAACGTTTCTTTATCTTTCTATATGGAAATAGGTGCAGTGATTACAATGATGCATCCAAACATGCTTGGGACTACAGCATAAGGAAAAGGCAAAGTTGCTTAGAAGTCAACATTTGGTATGAACATGTTTATTCTTCCTTTGTTATAATTCCCTTAAACAGTTTTCAGGAATAGTTCTCGAGACTCCTTGGAGGACATTCAAAGCTCCTCTTTGGATGTTGGCATTCAATAATGTGGTTAGGGTTTGAATAATGTTGAGGTCCAGACTCTGGGGAGGCCAGTCCATGTTCCACTGTGTGTCTTTATTGCATTTGCAGATTTGCATTTGGCATCATTGTCATGCTGAAAAACTAAGCCACTGCCAGTCAGACAACTTTCAGATGAGATTGATTGGTGGACCATAATCTGACTTTTTTGTGTTCAGAATTCAATCAATTTGCCAAAATCCCCAAAACCAGCGGATGAAATGCAGCTTCGAACCATGACTGATCCTGTACCGTGTTTTACAGATGACTGTCTCTGTCTACAATCTTTCCTGACCTGCTCCATAGAAACAAATTAGACCAAAAACGTTGGGACATAATTAATTCTGTTATACGTGTTGCCACTGATTTTCAGTCCAGTTCTTTTATCATTTGCTATGCTTCAGACACTTTTCCTTTCCCTTGTTGCTTATTTAAAGCTATCCTTCCACTGAGAACATTTCTCAAGAGGCTACAGTGAACAATGCTAGGATCAACTGACGGGTCAAATGCATCTCTCAGGTTCTTTGTCAGGTCTTTTTTGTCAGGTCTTTGCTGTATTTCTTACAATTTCTTAAAAACGTGGCTTTCAGATACTGTTTATCTGCTGTACATAGCTTTAGCATCCACCTGTGGAGATATATCTTGGTATATCTTGGAGACTGTGACAAGATATAGCAGGTTTTTAGCCAATAGCACCATGGGAATCACCTCGTTGGTCCAAAAACACAATTTCATGTCTGTGAAATCTTTAGCATTTTTCATAGATATAGCTAAAGAAATTGTCTTATGCATGTGTAGACACAACATGGGTAATTCCTTCATTTTGGTGCCTTTTTTACTTCATTGATTTATTCATCAGCATAAGGGGTTAAAAAAAACGCGAAAAGAAATGATCTTTAGAAAGTCTGCAAAAGTATTGCTCAAGACCACTTTTACAACAATTACTTTTTTTTCTTTTTTTTTCTTATCAGATAATTTAATTTAAAGGCAACAACAGTACAAGTTTCTTTTTCTTTTTTATTATTATTTAATGCAGTGCAAAGAGAACTGATGGCATCATGATGGGCTAACATTTTGGTCTAATTTCTCTTCATGCTTTTATTGTTGCCATTTCATTGCTGGTATTCTTTTTTCTTTTCTTTTTTTTTAATTGACATTTTGGAATCACTATACAATACCATCAACTTCAGCAATTTGTCACTACATATATTTTTCTTTTTTTTCTATATTTAAACAACTAAAATATCCATACAAAAAGAATGAAAGAAGAAGAAGAAAGAAAAGAAAAGAAAAAGAAGCAAAACAGGAAACAATAAATAAATAAAGATATATAAGGAAAAAGAAAAAAGAAAGAAAAAAATGTAGGGAGTGTGTTTTTGTTTGTTTGTTTATAACTGATATTTCCTCTAGTCTTCTAGTAGTTAACAACAGAGATGGGCAGTAACGCGTTACAAGTAACGCATTAAAAAAGTAATCCGATTACTTTTTTCAAGTAAGGGATTACTATTGCAAAAACGGTAATTAGATTACCGTTACTTTCCCGTAGGAACGCTGCGTCACTGCGTTACTAAAACCGTGGTTTTTTTGTGAGAATGTCTCATGACAATGACGTAAGCGAGTGCGACGTTCGTGACAACAGCTGTGTGCAGATCAACAATGGATAATATATCGAGTGCAGGAGAGAGTATGAGCGTGCAGTGTTTAAAGCGTGGAAGTACTGACCTTACTCTGAGTTTGATTCCATAAAAAGTGACAAAAAACATTAGTGTCCATCGTGCGTGGGAAGAAAACTTATTTTTAGAGCGGAAAAAAAACCCCTAAACTTCCAAGCAAGCACCGAGTGCGCTACGACGTAATGGGAAATTCACAGAGAAACTCGCGGATTCTTCCACTGACTGCTGCGGCACACCTGCACCAGGGTAAACCTCCGCCTACCCCACTCCTGCTCTACAGGTGAAAATAGAGCAACAGGACCGCTAGTCTTTGATGTTATTTATTTTCTGCTGTGTTTTACTTGCATCTATTTGAAAGACTGAGTGTAAACACAAAAAAAAAAATTATGTATTATGTAGAGAATGTTGCATATAATTACATTTTTGCTTGATGCATAAAGTTAAAAGGTTAAAACTAATAAAACAAGTTTTAAAAGGGGACCTTTCCATTTGATTACATTTTGTATGATGGATTATGCAGAAAAAGTAGAATTGGGCTGAAAGATCATTCGCTTTATCATCTATTCAGGTTGTAAATCGTGTTTTTACAAGTAACTAAGTAACTAAGTAATTAATTACTTTTGAAAATAAGTAATCAGTAAAGTAACAGGATTACTTTTTTGGGGAGGTAATCAATAATTAGTTACTGATTACTTTTTTCAAGTAACTTGACCAACACTGGTTAACAAAGTCAAAATCTAAAGCAAAAGCAAAAACTGGCCTGCGTTTTTTAATGTAGTCCATCCATTTATTCCATCGTGATACAAACAGGTCCCTCTTGTAGTTCACATCTGCTGTCATTCTCTCCATTCTGTAAATGTCCATTGTGATGTTCATCCACATGTTCATAGTTGGGCTCTCTGAAGAAAGCCATTTTTTGTGATGGCTTAAGTCCAAAAAATAGAGTTTTACTTTCCAAAGGTAAATATCTTCCAAATGTCTCTTGTATTGCTGCATGTATTCTTTTCCAATAAGTTTTAATAACATGACAGTCCCAGAAAATATGATAGTGATTTGCATTTGTATTTCCACAATTTCTCCAACAAGCGGGAGGGTTACCTTCATAGTGAGATTTTTGGTGAGGTGTAATAAAATATCTTATCAGGCATTTCCACCCAAACAACAATTACAACAAGGTCTGACTTATTGGAACCAGATTTAAAGAAATGAGGGATAACTCTAGACTTTTGCACTGTACGGAAAACTGCTACTGCTACATTTTTAAGACTATGCAATTTATTTAATAGCTACATATTACATGTAGCATGCTGATTATGCTAAAAACAGATCTAGGCTAATGTTGTGTGTTCTTAGAACTCATAAAAAAGTATACTTGGAATATTTCCCCATTCACAATCCCACTAGTTTAACCTCGTCTTCTCAGGTTCAAGTACCGATATGACTGCTGCCAATTCAACTCCACAAATCACAGATCAGTATGGTTACAGCATGGTTGTGTCAGGAGCAATTATCTTTGAAAGTATTCAGTTAACAGGTGACAGAAGAAAGAGTGAAATCAAAGCATGTGATTTACGCAGGTTAAGACAACCTCAACCCATACAGGAAGTGGATACTGTTTTGTGACCAACGATCTGCGAGGCACCTACTACACTTAACCTCTTGAAATTTATGCGAGTGGCTGCTGTGAAGTGAGAGTGTGAACGTTTCTAAGGGAAGTCCAATTAAAGCTAATCAGAACACCCACAACAGGGGGAGTTAACAATGGTGTGAATATCACTGCACTCTACACAGCTTAGCTGGTGGTCTGAGGCCTTGCAAGTGAGCAAATTCACTTCTGTTCATTTTCATCGCCTACAGAAGGAATGCAAGTGGGATACTCTCATAGAATCGGGTTTTGCATTTATGCAGAGACACACAGATTTTTACACAAACTCTCCAGATTTCTTTTGGCCCAAACTCACAGAAACACATCTTATTCAAATATGTTTTAATATGCTTTTAATGGTATCACAGTAATAAATGAAGGTTTGAGTCAATACTTGTTTTAATAATAAGCAACTACCCGTCCTAGAAAAATAATTTTCTAGTAAATGTTGAGGAAGTTGAGAATATGATAGCATTAGTGTGGTGAAGTCATCAAGGCACACACCATTATAATGTCTGAGAATATCATTTTTCTGTAGTTTCAGCCTCATTATAAGCAGATTCTGTGCTGTCTGAGACCATTTCAGGGCACAGTCAGTGTTGTATGCACACGTCGTCAATGCTAGCGGTGAGTAGTGATACTTTCCAGATTCTGACTGACTGCTGACACACCAGCAAAGCAAGGCAGCCACCCCGACCCCTCCTGCCGCCCCTCACACTCACACATAATCACGTAACCACAAACTCAGACCCTTTTTCTGTCACATGTGTACACTAATTTTTACACATGCTGTCCTCAAAGGCACACATGCAGACGCCCGTGTCAAACTGTGCCAACGGCAGTGGAAATATGAAACACATTTTTAAGGCATTCACCGTGTCCTCAAGTAGAAATTCATATGAAATGACCCCACCTTAAATGCTTTCAAAAGAGGTGCAACAGTTTTGTGTTGCTTATCAGCAAAGGCTATGACTAGACCCGCTTTGAATGATTTCAAACAATGCAAAGCCGAGGCCCCGGAAGAGCATTGGGCACCATTTGTAAGAGCAGTATTTCCAAAGGTGGGCTGGAGGCGGGGCTGTGTGCGAATACAATTATAATGTTATTATTGCATGGGCAAGATAGCACTAGGCTTTCACTTTGGTAATTGAATCCAAGAGAGTAGCTAATTGGTTTTCAAATGAAGCATTAAGAAACAAAACCAAGGACTAGCAATTAAAAAGTGTGTCCAGTTGCTCTGACTGCAAGGGTGGAGAATAAGTCACCAAAATAGGGAAAAGAAACTGCTACACTGAAGAGACGCTTTGTGGTGAGAATTAAGATTATTAATCAAGTAAATTAAACAATGCTGATAATGTGGACAAAGGCCAAGATAACCTGAAATCAGTTGCTTAGCTTGTTTACGTGACTGGATGGAGAAGACCAAGTAAAACATACTGAAACCCCCAAAGCGCTACAGCATTAAAACAGAAAACAAGTCCATCTGTCCAGCAGTCTTTGGTGGAGCAGCAATTGTGAGCTGCCTTTCACTAATCAAGTATGGCTGTGGATCGCCAGGCTTTTGATCCTAGCGCAGGCATTTACAAACTCAGCTGCGTGTGTGGGCCACAGCCACAGCATAGCTCTACATGGACACACACTTACACACACACACATACACCAGCAAGCCAGAGTTTGCAGCCACCGAGGCACCTACCCACAGTAACTGCTCAGCATATGTTGTTAGCTGCATGACTGCTCGCTCCATAAAGGGGCTGCTGAATCTTTTTTTTCAAGCTGTATGAGACTTCCATACAACCGTGACCGGCATGTGAGGTACATTTGTTGTAGTCATCATTTTCATTCATCTGAAAACAATGGAAAAGGGAAAAAAAGAGGGGGGGGGGATTCCCAATCCATGCATACAAAAGTAGATGGACTGGGACCGTGGTGGTTTTACCCATGGGGTATGCGCTAAACTTCCTTTAAGATTTTATTTTGAGATGGCCACCACACTTGTGTCCATTGTAACATCCACAGGGTCTACAGTACTAGACAGAAAAGCCCAACAATCAGATGGTCTCCCCTGTGAACAAACATTAGGTGATGGTGGGAAGGAAAAACTCCCTTTTAACTTTAAGAAACATCTAGAAAAACCAGGTCAGGAAGGGGCAGCCACCTGTCTCAACCAGTTGGGCTGAGGGGAATTGAGACCCAACTTCTTGGAGAGACACAAAGGGCCATAACATTTGCTAGATAAAGTCCATCAAAATGCTCCTAAAAGCAGGATGAGTTTGGTGATTCAAATTAGCAGAGATGAAGCCTACTAACTGACTACAGCCACCTCTGTCAACATACCTGTAAACCAAAGTATCCATGGCCCTAATTTTAATCCTTAGCAAAATCCAAATAGCTGATATATATCAAAAAAATGCAATATTTACTGTGTCCAGATAAATTAGGTATTTTATTGTTATATGAGGCAGAGGAAAGTTTCAAAAGAATGTGGCTTTTCATCTCTAACTATGGTGATAGTTACATAAAGAAGATGCTTATGCAGAAATGATAACGTGGGAACTGCTCTAACATCAAAGTGCATGCACTTATGGTTTATTGAACAGTCACAAAGCGCAGATGTTCTTTCAAACCTGAACCAGATTTAAGGATAAATTATATTCGAAAAAAATATGGTGAGATGTACGTGAGATGTAGTGTCAGTGTCCTTTGTGGAATTTAAATCAACTTTGTCAGCGATAGAGCCTTGTTATGGTACCTCCTTGACGCTACAGCAAAACATTTATTTTTCTTTAAGAGGATCGAGAAACACACCAGGCCTAGTGCGACCCATAACAAGCACGCTCTCAAAGAAAACCTCAGCACCTGTTGCTTACTCCTGATAGCAGCAAACCTGGGTGGAGGTCTTGTCAACCAGTTCCTCTGGGATACTGGGTTTGGTTGAAAGAGCCACGGTCTGCTAAGTGTGACTGGTTGGAGCCGTACGACTGACTAGGGGCTGCCCCTGCGGCCATCACCACTGCGCTGCATTCTCGCCCATTCTTCATCTGATATATAATATAGGGGAAAAAAAGAAAAACACATTTCCTTCCTGACTCAACGGCTCGCGCTGCCATGCTGCCTGAGCCTTTTGACAGGTGTCATAGCCCAACACCACGCTGCCATTTTCCAGCACCTGTGACTGACCACACTAAGGAGCTCCCTCTGGTTTCAATAAAACATTACTTGGGCAGAAAAAGATGTTTTCTGTGAGCGCTGGATCAAATCGTTGGATGTGATACTTTCTATTGTCTCAGTTTAATTTCATACCAGCAGTTTTTTGGGCGTTTCGACACTGTAATATTGATTGCAGCTAATTCACTGAAGCTATTATTGGCTCCCAGACAGAACAACTTAGCATTGGCATGCTTGCTTTGTAACATTGCCAATGATGTGGCACGAGTTGACAGCTAATATACTACAAATACTTGTACTTGTGTCCCCTTGGCTCCTTCTACTCTCGGTTATAGTGATCCTACTGTAAGGCCTTAATAACATATATTTCTTTCCACCTTCCTTGTGATGTGCTTACACGGCGAATAACATTTTAAGTGCATTTTTTAAGTTTTTAAGTTTGACCTCTCGCTTCTGGTTTGCTCTAGGTCAGTGTTATAACAACTGGTCACATTTGATTTTGTTCCACTGTTTGGCCATCTTGACTGCACGGCACTACCGTGATATTATTTATTCATTGTGATATGCCAGTAATTTTTGGGGTTCACTTTACTCCCTTTACATAATGCATCTTTCACATTCCAGCTGTGTCTGTCACTCCCTGAGAGACCCGCTCTGGAAAATTAACAGAAAGTAACATGAGAATCTGCAGGATGCAGAACGTCCAACACTGAACGCCTGTGCCACATTTTCATGGCAAATCATTCTGAAGTGCAGTGGATGGCTTACAATGAGCACGGTAAATTATGCACATTATAGTAGTAAGCTTCTGTAGAATGCAGCCGAGCTGTCTGGCAGCTTTTCCTCAGGAATATCAATCAGAATTGCTACAATATGACGACAGGTCCAGCTAAAGCAACACGGTGGAGATGATTCCAGGGTTGAATGATTTCACAGTTTACAGTGGGAAAGTTGCTTTGCAGACCGACTCTGCTTAAGCATATTAACCAAAGCAGGCTTTGTTTTTTAGGTTAATGTGGAATGTAGAGAGACAATGTGTTCTGTTTTTCACATTAAAAAAACTCTATTTTATTTAAGAGGTACTTTAAAGAAACCAATATCTACACCAAACATTTAAAGAGAAAAGGCAGAAGTGAGCGACCCTTCACAGTTATGCTGTTCATGCACTGCAGTGCTCCTTTACCAGTCATGAATCCACAGACTCCCTCACGTCTCTGTCCCATTAGCTTCGTCACACATGTATGCACACTTTAGAAATTCTCTAGCTTCTTCTTTTCATTCAAGCCACATAATCACAGTGCAAGTAGGCACATAAACAAGCACAGGCATAAACTCAGAGGGTTTTTTGGAGGTAGCTTTGTTGATATTTATTTCTCCTTTTTTGTGTTTTATTCATGTTTTTTTTTCTTTTTTTAATTCATCTCACCCCTCTTACTCCCAAATCCTTTTCTACCAACATCAAGCAGAATTACTGAAGAGACGGAAATGGAGCGGGAGAGAAAGCGAAAAAACCAAGGAAATGGACAACAATTATGATCAGAACGTGGAAAAAAAACTGTGATATAAACAAAAACCCACAGAAAGCACGAAAAGTTGTTCACAGCTTCTTTCAGAAAATAATATAGTATTGTTTGGATGTGGGCAAAGCAGGATTTCTCTGTCAGCACCACACTGAGAATTATGGTATCAGCCAAACCCAAGAGGAAATGAGAAAAGACAAGGCTACAAACAGAGATTAGCGTGTTTATTTGTCATGAGGAGAAAAACTGCAGTTTCAGTATGGTGCACAGGCTTTCTGGTTCTTGAACAGTGAATGTACAGCATTGCAAGTTGTGTTCGCTAGTATCTATTTGCGCATAAGTGAAGTCAGATTAGTTTGTCAGAAAATCCGTAAAAGAGTCTGCACAGTTCTGAGAGAAATTCTTTGGACAGATGAAACTAAGATTGAGTTGTATGAGAATGATGGGAGGAGAAAGGTTTTGCAGTAAAGGCCTGTCGGTGCATCTCGATAGAGTAAAAAGAGCATTTGGTGATGCTCATGGCTTCAGGCAGTCATTTACTGCAAACGATTTTTATCCAAGTACTAAAACTAATTCTTACATATAAAATTCTTGTCCAACTACTCTTGAGCATCTGAAAACAGGAGCTGTCAATAAAAATGGTTGTTTTTTCTAAACCGTGAGGAAAAATTACAGTTAACCTTTTTACCCCTGTAATTTTAAGCAGGCCGCCTGGAATTGTTTTGTTCTTTTAGCTGTAAAAGTGTCATAAAATCTGCTGTGAGTATGTGCTTTTGTCCATTTTTTCAGCAGTACTGAAACAGAAAACTTTGAATCAACTTTAGAAATCACGTTTGCTTCATTTGTCGTGGAATAACAACAAAGGGCCTCACGTTGCAACAGTGTCTTATACAAGTGTATTTATTTGTAGTATGTATCTATGTGCAAGATTGTGTATTCAAATCAGATACAATAAAGAAGATTATTTAGATGGAGACAGGAATTAATAAGAATTTGGTTGCTCCTACTCCTTTTTAAATGGGATTTGAAGAATTGTTACTTATATCCTCAAAATAATAATTTGATTGATTGATTAATGTTGTATCAATTTTAGCATATCCCTTAGTTTTTCCTTGATTGGAAATATAAGTATTTGAATCCTTTCCCCGCCCCATTTTGGTCTTTTGGGAACCACTAAAAAGTTGATTTTCATTTTTTGTCAGTAATTCCGATCATGTCATGGCCTGGATTACTCTCCGGTAGTCTTGAGCAACATCAGCTAGACTAGACGAACTCTGCAGCATTGAATGTTTACGTTACATATTTATACTGTGACTCAAAAGAATTTAAAAACTATACCAGACGTTGCCCAAACACACCTTACAGATATCAGAAAATCCTCATTCATCAGCTTCTACTGTCCCTGAATCTTTATCAGACTTCTAGTTAGCTTAACAGAATTCAGAGGATGGCCTAAGGTGTTAGGCCGACTGTGTTAAAATCATGCTTCTCATATGGAGAAGGAGCTGAAAAGCTTTGTGCATTAGAAACTGTGTCTGGATGGGTGTTTAATCATGCAGAAGCAAGGACGGGTTTTGGTCAAGCACATTTGGAGAAGCAGAGAAACCCTCTCGGGTTTCAGCTGTCCACCAGCAGCCCTGAGCTGCTCTGGAGTGAACGTGAGGGGAAGGCCAAAATGTGAGCCACCCTCACACATAGACTCCACATTTGAGCTGAGGAGTTAATCCTGTTTCAAGCAAGCTAGGTTTAACCCTTGTCAACTCCGCCACCAGCTCTGCTGACACCACCACCCAAAAAGATATATTGGGATTTTTAAGTTATGCATGTGTGAACATCTGCACAAAGCTATTAATTTACAAGGCAACCCACAAACCGATTAGGTCTGCACATAGCATGGCTATGTTGTTTGTTTGGTGGTATGATTGAAACAACTGTGTTGGTGGTCAAGCAGCAATGTTGACAGCTGAAAGGCTGTTGTTCCATGAAATCATACCTCCGCGTTTAACGGTAACTAATGTTCCTAACACACAAACACACACAGAACAGGTGCTACGCAACCTCCCATGGAAAAAAATATTATATTTCTGCCATGAATGTCATCAAACTTGCATACACATACACACGCTTACACGACTAGGTAAGTAATCCGGCCTCCCCCATAGCCAGCACTGCCAGAGTGTTAACCCACGCATGCCCCCACCCATAATTCCGTACCTCATAACCGCTTAATGGAGAGAAAAAATACAACGATGCCTTCTTTAGCTGTATTGATGGAGGACTCATAACTCTCCCCATCTTAGTTTAATACCATTTCTGGTAAATTTCAAGGATGTCAGAAGGTCTTCTCTTGTAACATTGTAAAATATTCAGTTTTACAATTCTACCTCTGATTCAAAAACTGAATGAAAAATGACTTTGAGTTTGCTGACCTTGCGTATTTTACCGAGAAAGCTCTACCTAAAAGTGAGAATCTCTGAAACAAAAGGGACTTTCAGTGCTTCCAGCATACATCCCCCTTTCTCACTGGGCTGTGTACCTCCATTAAGCACACTTGCTTATTTAACCTTGTCTGATTCTAAAGAAGAGGGTTTTTTTATTTTTTTATTTTGGTGTGTGTTTGTGTGTTTGTGGGTGTGTATTAGACAAAGATTTCTTTCAAAGAGGAGGAGAAAAGAAGTCAGGGCACATGCATTTGTCAGAATAGAAGTTGCTCTGTGCAATATTTGCTTACAGAAACCTGCATGTGTGTTCAGACACAAAGGAAGGCATCTGCGTGTTTAGTAGGCCTATCTATTGTCAAAGGAAACAACTGCATTAATATGGCATTAAATTGAAATACTGGTATTTCACATAAGGAAAGAATGCAATTTTGTCTCTTCTACCTGCCTCGTGCTTGCAAACTTCTGCCCTGTGCGTTCTGTCAAAATCTCATCCTGGAGGAAACCACTCATCAAATTGTTCTCCAGTATGTGCACAAAAGATGCCTGAATTTTAGATGACTTTGTGGTTGTTAAATGAGTTTTTTAAAAGACTGACAATGAATGAATTCCACACATCAAAGCCACTTCCAGTCTCACTAAGGGGAGGTGTTTCTTCTAATATGCTAGACTTTCGAAATTGTAAGTCTACTTTTCCTGGGGACGATGCAAAATTGTATTATAGAGAACAAATCAGTTAATAGCTTCTTTATGGAATATCCTAAATGTCTCTTTAAAAAAAAAGCTTTCAACTCAATAGCAGTCCCCCCATGTGGTCTTACTGCATACATAGATAATTAACAGACACTCCACCATATTAGCTCAAATTAGGAAAGGATGTTTTTAATCATCCATTCAGTGTTTGCCAACCATTGTTATACAGCGCAGTCATTTCCCCCCCTGCTTCTCCCTTTGTGAGCCTTTGTTTTACAGGCACTGCCGCAACTGACTCTGTTTTGTATCTATAAATTCTTTATAAGTGTACATTTAGACACTGCTAGATAGTGACAAAATTTAACAAACAGAGGCGGGAGGAGTAGTTGGTACGTTACGGCGTCCCTAAAATGCGGCTAACAGCACATTCCTCTTCCTCTTACATGTTTCCTTTCTCCCAATGAAATCACAGCTATGATGTGATATACTATCACCTGTCGTTTCAAAAAATAGCATAAAGAAAATGTTATGATTGATGCAAATATTATTTAAAGTTAATTTAATATAATTTTTTACAATTTTTTTCAACTGGATTTCTGTTACTGGGAATGAAAGACAGTTAAATCATTTTTTTGACACGTTTGTAAAAGCAGCTTTCCACCTGCAGACTTTCGGGTGGGTATTTCTCAACCAAAGCTATTGACTGACATCTGAGGTCAGGGATTTGGGAAATCTGCTGTCAACTTAACACAGTGTTCTATGACTGCAGGACCCTAGAGCTCTCAGCTATCAGCCTCCTCTCTACTTTTAACATAAGGCTTAACACTTTCCCTTTTAATACAGCTTATAGTTATGGCTGGATCGGGTGACCCTGAGCCATCCCTATAGGCTAAAGCTGCCGGGGGACCTCCCATAATGCATTGATGACCTTTCCACTTCCCTGTCTCACTCCTCGTGCATTCATATGACAATTTTCCATGTCCTCTCTTTGTGTCGTCTCTCCCGTACTTTGTGTTTTGTTGTGTTTTTTGTTTGTTGTGTCATCATGACAGACGTGCACCCTACCTTTTACTGCTGGAGGATTCCTTCAGTTAAAAGCTTTTAATACCTGCTGTTGTCACTTGCTTGTTCACAGGGGATTGTTTATTTGTTGGGTTTCTATATTTAATGCTTATGTGCTTTTACCTCACCAAAGTGTACTGAGTTATTGTGATTTATTTTTATATGAATACAAGATAAATCACATAAAAGACTCAATTTGTGCTGTACTGTGGCATACTTTTATTCTTTTTCTACATCTACATGAGGTTGGATCCATCCATCTTCTTCTCTTTATCAAATTCACAGGGGAGCTGGAGCCTACACAAACTGTAATAGGGCAGGGGGTGGGGTGCATCCTAGTCACCAGTCTATCACAGGGTTAACCCAGACGGACGGACAATTATTCTCATCTACAGCAAGTTCTAATCATCATTTGACATTTGACCTAGCATGGACCTACTGTACGCAGGCATGGCGACAACTCCACACGGACAGACTCCAGTGGATTCAAACCCAGGCCCCTCCTAATGTGAGATGAAAGTGATAACCACCACAGTTGGGCAAGACCCCGTTACCTCTGCACTTTCAGTAAAATTACTAAATTACACATCTGATGATGGAGTTTGACATTTCTTGCCCATGCAGAGATTACGTTAATTAACTGATCCAAACTTTCATGTGACGTTGTCACATAGGACATAGGAACATAAAATATCAAATACAATTGTGGTTTTCACAATAAAAGAAAGAAAGAGTTCACATTCATGTATTGTACATATCAGAATGTGAATGAACTTGACATATTTTGCAGTAGAGGAATGTCAGTAAAAGGAGCAGAAGTAGACAAAAACAAAACTTTTGTGAGAAAAAAAATTAAAACAAGGTCAGATCTGGGAGTAACCGGTGAACTGGGTGTAATTAACCTCTACTCATCCAGACAAACAGTGTTGGACAGGGCACTGAGAAGGAGAGCCGTGCAGTCTCTCAACTGAAGCTGCTAGTTTAGAGACTAATTAGGGATATATTGTGGTATAGTGTGAAGGGGTTCCCATGTGGGTTTCTGATTCGTTGGCTGTGTGCACATCCAGACTGCTTATTTGTGGTGGGGTATGACAGCCTGAAACCCAAGGAGTTGATGAGAAGACGTGCAGGATAAGAGAGAAATAAGCACTTTGGCATGAGTGCAGGAGTGAAAATGAAAGAAAAAAGTGAGAGAGAAGTAAATTAAACAGCGGAAATCAAAGGAAGGAAGAATGATTCTGGTTCCAGAAGCACTCAGAAGAAGAGACGGAGGGAAAAAACCAGAGTATTAGATTGGTAGGTCTGGGAAGGTTAATCTGCTTCTCTTCACAGTTGTGTCTGTCAAGTGGTGCAGCTTCTACAAATAAGACCTCTCCTTTGAGATCCTGTTGCAACAAAACAATATTGCCTCTACAGCAGAGGTTTAGCTCAGTGGCTTGGAAATAGTTTATGAAGCCTTGGCAATAAACCACCACAACGCAACATCAAGATGACTTTTAGTACTGTATATCATGTTTTGTTTTTATAGCAATTATTTGGCAATCAAGTCATTTGTATGACAAAGCCAGTTCCTGTTAAATTTTAAGGAGCTGCACATCACAATCAGAAATAATCTTGAACTAGTAGAGTGGTAACTATTGGTCTCATCCAAACTCCACTATTAAATACTTTAAATTTATATCAACTATATCTGTTAAATAAATAAGGCTCCTTATTTATGTCTATTTTCTCCAATGTGTATTCTGAAACACTGAAACATCAGTGCGTCCAGATGGCTAAATCGAGGGGGGAAAAAGTAAAAAAGTATAAAATGAGTCCACACTTGTTATAAATAGAACTTTTAAATGCTGGGGGAGATTGTGTGTACTTTTCTATAGCACACCCACTACAGGGCAGTGTGTAGGGTATCTATTATGCTGGTCTCTATGCTTTTTACACTTAACTGGTAACAGTCCACAGCAGCCCAGGTTCATATCCTCTTCTGGGCTTTGATCTCTTTTACAACCTTAAAGCAATCTCACGCACACCACATTAAAATCTTAGTAATGTCAGCAGAGAGAGGAAGTGCCATCTAATGTGAATCATGCAAGACTCTCATATATGCATATATCAACACAGAGTAAAGATGAAGAGCCCTTCAGATTCACTTTCCTACTAAGGCAGCAAGGTTGATGTGTGGGAGATGAGCGGCGGTGATTCAGTAACACACATTCTCTTTTAAGTGTATTCATGTTACACTGGCTTTTCTGTTAAATTATGTGGCTCCTAACCAACAGGATTACAAGAAGGGCTCTCAGAGCACTCTCCTCTAACACAGCAAATGCCCCATGTCGCAATCTGAAACAAAGCAATTTGGATACATATCTTAATTGAATGGTTTCTTCGTTTGTTCCACCTGAAATTTGACATGTGCTGACAAACGGTGATCACAGATCTCTGCCTAATGCACCATTGGTGTAACTTTGTGCTGAACATTAGGGGTGGGGGTTGTGAAGATCTCTAAATAAATGAATAAATAAATCTGGGTAAATTTCCAGATTATTAAACATGCAACTATTTTGCTGGTAATACCTGAAACGAGTAAAGAAAATCATCATAATTATGAATTATCTTGCATATAAGAAAGAGGACCAGACACCGGTGGCGCCAGTGTCCGGCAGCCTCGCCTCTGTCAGTGCGACCCAGGGCAGCTGTGGCTACAATGTAGCTTGCCATCACCACTGTCATGAACTGCCTGTGTGGAGGCAGATGAGGACCCAAATGCAAAACTCACGGAAACAAAAAGCTGAACTCAAAATCACTGCTTTATTGCAGGCTTCACAAAGAAACAGAACTAAACTGGGAATGCTAATTGAGGACCGAGGGAACACAGAAAAGCACAGGGGAGGAGACATTGACGACGCGACACCGACCCGAGGGAGACATGCACATAAATACACAGAGGGTTAACGAGGGAAGTGGGAGCACACGGGGAACACAGCTGACACAGATAAGCATAACGAGACACGGCAGGAGTATCACAACACTGTCAAAGTAAAACAGGAAGTACACAGAGGTGCAGACAGGAGGAGAGAGACAGGAGAGCACAGGCATAGTGGACTGGGGAAACATGGAATAAAACACAAGGAGGGGAGAGGAGGGCTCACAGATACACAAAGGGGCACACAGGGGGTAAAAGTCACAAGGGGAAATCAAATAAGGAACAACTAAACAGAGCAACCCAGGAACTGTGGCCTAAATAAAGAACAAAATACAAAAATACACGAAAACTAAGAATGCTGGGCCAACATGGCCCAGGATCATGACAACCAGTGTGTGAATGTGTGTGTGAATGGGTGAATGACTGAATGTAGTGTAAAGCGCTTTGGGATCCTTAGGGACTAAGTAAAGCGCTATACAAATACAGGCCATTTACCATAATTTTATGGGTGGGGTTATATTGGTTGGGTCTGATTATTGGGGGGGGGGTCATAATCCCCCTAACCCCCCTGGAAATTACACCCCTGTAATGCAGTGATGACAAAACAAAAATCTGCAGTCTCTACACTAGTGTAACACAGAGAAGCTACATTGTTACCCAGTTTGTGAGATGCAGTGCTGGAAAGTAAAGTAAAAGAAAAAATAGTCTTATGTTTTATGTATTTTCTGACCAATCTTCTATAACTCATCCGATTTTAATCATTTTATGCATTAACTAGCAAGCCGGTGATGTACAGTGCTCAAAAAATTTATTAGACTACCAGTCATAAGATCAAAAGGAGAAAAAAACACCCCAAAAATGATGTTGTTATTTATTGGTCAAGTAACAAGCTAAATGTATGTTTTATACCCACATTTAAACTGGCACACTGGAGTTCTTGGAGAAATCATAAAATAATCGAGTATAACCAATGAATAAAATAATAATGTGCTTGACTATTTTGAAATCTGAAAATTCATGGAGCCCAAAAATAATAATAACCATTCCAGATTAGATCTATCTTTCATATTAACATTTTGGTCTAAATTGAATTTAAATTATTTTATTCTTGTTACAGTGAAGTTCATTTTCTGACACATTTCATGTCTTATATGAAAAACACACTCATCACTTTCTGATTTTTTTTAAAGACAGATATTCTGCTCATTAGATAAGGGAGTGTTCAACATTAAAATAAATTAAGATTTAGTACAAAGGGTCCTTGAAATATGCTGAGCAATATCTTTTCTGTCAAAGAGTTTCTTAACCGTGATATTACAAAGATAAATTAATTGTTCCTTCTGCCTAAAATGATTCCGCCAGGATTCAGTTTCAGTTCTTTAGTCATTTTCGGCGTAAGTCTGTTTACCCAATTTTTGATATCACTTAAATTCACTGCAGTGCTTTTTTCAGTCATCCTCATTCACGTGTTACTTTATCCAGTAGCTGTAACTTGAAGATAAGTAATAAAATAACTCTGCACCATGCTATACAGTTTTCTCACCACCATTTTTAAACAAACCCAGGAGCTACATCTCCACCCAGTATGGACTGTACAATCTAGAAATGAACAATTGCTTCCTCGATTACCCTACATTTCCTCAGAATCTTGACCATAAAAGGATTCTAAATGATCATGAACTCCAGACTAATCCTAAAACCTTCAGCTGCTTGGTTACACCTGGAAAGCAACATTGTGAAAATTACTTGTGATAGTCCAAGTTCCATCAAATCTAACCAACTCTCCCAATGCAACCTGAACTCTCACTAGGATTGGACAAGGATGGCTCCCCTCAAATAACCAGTGAGGTGGTGAACATGGTGCAAAACATAAGTGATTTAGCTTCATCGTTTCCGGCCTCTTTCAGAATGGTTGTGCCAGAGGGAGACTTTGATCCTGACCGGGCCCTCTGTCATACCCTCCCAGCGCACCCTAACGATATATTTAGGAGTACCAGGCCTGTGTATCAGTGTGCCCCGACAAAACAATTGACTAGTTGACAGCTCAGCTACTTTCTTAACCCAAGTGTCCAAGTCGAACGGTCATAGATCCAATGATACGCTTAGAAAAATATCACAGCCTAAGATGTCCTGCAGTTATGCAGTTATGAAGACCTTTACTTTGTGTTGTCCTTGGGATTCCCATATACTTGTTTGCCAAATGACCCGAGGACAACACAAGGGTTAAAACAGTTTAAAACAACCGTCTCTTTAATAGGTTTCTTCCTGTTAATAGGGGAGTTTTTCCTTCCCACTGTTGAGGATTGTTAGATTACTGGGGTTTCCTTACAATATGAAGCTGTTGTTTTGATTTAAATGTGAATGAAATAAGTGTGCTATAAACCATAGCATGTAACAAAAAGCATTTAGCCAAGAAAACTTTGCTTTTTTCCAAATGGATATAAAATCCAGCAGCAATGCATTATACAAAATGTGTAAAATGCTATGGGCTGGACTTCAGGTATGCATTTCTCCAGCAGTGGGGTCAGTGGGGGGTTGAGAACCCACTAAACATGTCAAGGTTGTGGTTGTATTTCGACATCTAGTGACGCTGAAAAATCAATTCAAATCCAAGTTGAAACAATGTTTTGAATGTGAATGAAATAAAATCAAATTGTAGTAAACTGAATTAAATTCTTACATTCCTCTTTCAAAATTCTGACCTTTAAGTTAATTAAGTTGTATTACTATCAAGCAACAAAAGTGTGTGTATGAAACATAATGGAGTTGTACTGCGAGCCTCTAGATGTGATACGTATAAATCAGGGATTAAAGAATTAAACTGTTTGAGATAATTGGTCTAATTTTAGCTTGAAACATCCATGGCTAAATGAGAGCTGCTACATAACTTCAAAGTGCCTCTAGTGCCTGTTGGGTACCAACTGATGTTACACACAGAAAACTTTAAGGGAAAATGTTCTCGAGTCCAAGAATTAAGTTTGAAAACACTGTTTATCTGCAACAGTATCCACCCGAGTTATGTTGTCAAAGCCAGATCTTAGCTAGAGCTTATTACATCGTTGTGCCATCAACCCACTGACCACAGCGCTGATTGCATAGCCAAAAGTAGCAATTTCAGGATTTTAGAGCAATTGATTGAGTGGTTTTAAACCAGATGTTTAGTATCTGTCCCCTCACTTCCACAAAACTTCCTTTTATGAAAAGATCTAAAAATCCAGACTTGTAGGTCATGTTGCAGCAGGGCTGTGATGAACTGTATTAGCATTTTGATAGCATGGTATAGCCCACAGCCATCTCCACCTCTTCTCACTTTAGTTTGGCAGGGTGAATTAACACAGAAGAGGGGTGATGGAGTGCCGAGTAGTCTCAGATGACTTTTTACAGTCAAAAAATATGTATCCATCACAATGGAAACGGCAGATTCCCTACACAGTGAACCATGTAAATACAGTAATGGCATATTTACTCAAGTCAAACAGAGACTGCTGCCTTAGATTATGTTGTGTGATTACTGCAGGCACGACTGGGATCTTGTGTCCTATAGTAATGTGCATACTGTAATGTGCCCTCTTACAAAGGTCCCTTTGTTTCAGTGGCTGGGGGGTCTGTGCACTCTGATCTCTCCCTTGTTTCCTCCTCTACTTCCCCCAACCCCCCATTCAAACCTCCCTCTATTAAGCACCCTGATTCCCAGTTCAAATTGGCCCCCTGTTATTAATCCCAATCACCCAGAACACATCGACCACAGCGTACAACGAAAACACATGTGCCCACCGCCCCCACTCCTCAGCTCGGCGCACTGATTCTAATTAATTAATTACATCCCAGGTGATTTCACTTTGAGATGGAGAGGAGAAAAATAGAAGAGGGGAGAAAAAAACCTGCATCCCACAGGCACCACCAAATTGGCAACAAACGCTTCCGAGCAAAAGAAGGAAAAAAAAAGAGAACCCAGTTCATTACTTCTGGGAGAGTCAGCTTCTTGTAGCTACTTCCTAACTACTGCTCTGCTATCCAAGACCAAAATACACTGTTTCCCCTTCCTTTTTTTCCTTGCTTGCCTGTCTGCCACCCACAAAACCCTTTCCAAAAGCACAGACAGGAACAAACTCTCAACAAATTGATAGCATATTTAGGTATTCAGGATTATATCTCCAAGAGAATGGATAGTGGAAAGGAGAGGGGGTTGTGTAAATCATATTTCTGGCCAGGAGTTTAACAGGTTAGCAGGGGAGCTATTTAACATTGCACTGGCACGTTCTTAAATAAAACAGGTCTACATATCTGCTATATCTCATTCATTTGAAAGTCAAAGGCTTTGCAAATTCTTTCATGTCTTTCCAATTTGCTTTCCTCCTCGTTCAGGATATTTCATTCCTCCCAACGCTGAAAAACTTTTTGACATTATCGGAGCAATCTGCTGACGTGAGAATGTTTGACTCGGCACTTTTGTTAGGCACCATGTTTAAATAATATCTATCAACAATCAGCATCTTCATCTGTAAAGTTCAGTTTGAGCTGAATTTGACATTGCAGAAGTTTGGAGAGGCCTGAAATATTCAGCTGAGTAGAGTCTCAATCATAAATGAAATATGAGCATTGGTGGCATCTGTGCCGACAAAGTAATTCGAAAAATTATTCAAATATAATTTGAAATCGATATTTCTTGAATTTCTTAAAAATGATTGATGTGAACTTTAATCTTGGCTGATTGTTGAAAAGTTAAATAAATAGGATTGTATAAACTTAACAATGGCAGTCAAGTCTGTACAATCAATACAGCAAGAAAATTAATTTTGAAAACCACAGCATGTAACAAAAACCATTTAGCAGAGAAAACCTTGCTTTTTTCCCAAATGGATATAAAATCCAGCAGCATTGCATAATACAAAATGTGTAAAATGCTATGGGCTGGACTTCAGGTATGCATTTCTCCAGCAGGGGGTTCAGTGGGGGGTTGAGAACCCACTAAACATGTCAAGGTTGTGGTCGTATCTCGACATCTAGTGACGCTGAAAAATCAATCCAAATCCAAGTTGAAACAATGTTGCAGATGTTAGTTTGAGGCACTTGTTAAATATCACCTAGAATGTTCAAGAACTGCTTTCTACTGTCTATTAGAATAAAACAAAATACACAAATAAGAAAGTTTAATGAGAAAAAATAAAGTCTCAATGGCAATTTGAACTCATAACCTCACAACTCTGTATCCACCATTTAATCTATTGAGGTAACAGCTTCATAGACAAAAAAGTTTCCCTGACTTTTTGATCCTTACGTCGCACAAAGAGAAGGGGTAAAGAGTCCGTTAAGTTCATTAAGTAACAAATAAAAGAGAATTTAGATGTTCAAAACTTTTAATTGCTTGAAAGCCTTTCTTTGAAAACAGTCTCTTTTAATGCTAGTGAACAAAAGAAGTCAGGAAAGACGAGGAAAATAAGTTATATGTCTTTTCTCAACCATGTACTAACCATATTAGTTCTGATAATAAAAAAGGACAAATGCATTTGATTCCGTTTTGCTATAATCTGATCTATATTTCTCACTTTCTAACAGATGGTCTAGCACAAACTCTGTTTTACGTGGAAACAACATCAACATCTGTTTTTCTACAGTTCAGCTTTAGGCGTAGTGACATTGATTGGATATTTCCACCCCATATAAAATTACATTTTTTCCAATGGTTTTTCTTCAGTAAAGGTTTTTAGCCGTTTAAAGAAAATTACAAGAGTCTTCCAAATTGTCATAACTGGAGGTCTAAACTTGTTGAATACAGGTTCCTATACAACACTGCTTTCCCTCAGAGGTAGCTAGCCAGAGCAGAACAACAGCCGGTGTAGGCAGGTTGTATATTCCCTATTTCTCTTCGTGTGGATCGATGCCACCTACTTTTCTCACCTCTCTATGAGTTTGCAAAATGCTTCAGATGACCTGATAATCTCTTGGCATGTTCTTTTGCCCAGCCCTCCTCAGGCACTTCCTCACCTACATTAGCACTCGTGGGGACTCTGGCAGCCTTTTACTACGTGACAGTGCCAGTTCAGGAAAGACTGGAGACTGACCAGACAGGGAGGTTTCTCCCCTTTGCCTTCTCTAAGTCAAAGTGAAAAATGAAGAGTCTTCATGCAGATAAGTATAGTAAACAAGCTGGTAGTATTCATATAAAGAATGTATTCTTCTTCCCTTTCCTTTATCCTTAATGGGAATAAAGCCATTAAAGATCTTGCAGAACACATGTGGCATCTGGCACAAACATGGGAGCTTAATCTACCATGTGATATTTTATGGTACTGGTAAATTACATCTGCCAGTTCTCCATTTTGGCACAGATGCTACATTTGAAACCAATGTCATAAGTGATGTTAGACAGTTAGGGGAGAAAAAAAAGAGATTTTGTGGCTTTGGACTATATAGTGGAGAAGCTGCCTGTCTGCATAACCCCTAATGCAATGAGGTCAGAGGTCAAAGCAGAGTGCTCCTGGATATCATAGCGATTTATTGATGTGCCGAAGGCCCCCAGAGCAGCTGTTTGTCATCATAACAACTTTTAACCAGGCCATGTTATCAGCGCTAATCTTTACACTGGAGTAAATATTAACTCTTTTTTGATTAAATTAGCAAGTAACATTTCTCTGCACACCAGTGGCAATGCTTTTTCACGTCCAAGCTAGCCTGAAAATGTTTATTTTTGTCAGTAAAGCAGCGACAGTGTTTTCAACAGAGGGCACCATCACCCAAAGTTTTCTTGACAGCAAGTCTAATCTGTCACCAGGTGGAATTTGAGAGGCTGTACAGAGACATGACAGATGAGCTGCTGTACAAGTGTGTCCGTGCTGAAACGGGCCACAAATAACTAGTAGCTACTGTAAGTGTACACTGACACTCAGACTGTTTTCAAGATGTCAAATCTAAATCCTGTGAGACACATGAGAGTAGCACTGAGCTACTTCTGGTTTGCATAAGACAGAAGAGCATTCGCTCCCAGTTCAGAACAACATGGTCGCAGGTTTTTAGTCAGTGTGAATCACAGCATGGGATTACAGGCGAGCATGGAGCATGTAATTTCTCCACCTCTATTTGCTGAGCTGCTCCAAATTTCAGGCTAAACCTTTGGCAGACTTGCGCAGGGACCCTGCCGTGACCGTGAGCTCCAACAGCGGAATGTGGAACAGAATGCGGCCGCGTGAGGCCCAGATCCCGGACGCATATTTATTTGCTCATTCATCACGTCTTGATGGCCTCTGACCTACTACTGTGTGTTTTTACTCTCCTTCACTCCCAGGTTCACTTTTTTCTTTCCACTTAAATAAGGCAGATTCTCCACCAGTGAGATATGTTGACATGCATTGGCACATAGTAAGGACTCGTTGGCTTTCTTTCCAGTGCTCATACTGTAGTTGCTTTACCTAAAGTCCGTTCTAGTTTCTGAAAGTATATGGGAACTCAGATTAAAAACTGATGCCGTGTCTGTAGAATCATGCTTCAGATGTCCCTCAGTGGTGGTACTCGAGTGAATGCCTGGTGGGATACTCACTTGAGTTGTATGGAAAGGAAACAGATGTTGCTCGTTCCCAGTGGAAACAAATATAAAAGACTAAGGTATATTGAAGTTTAGTGAAGGATAAATCCAAGAGTTTAATAAGGAGATGCGAATCCTCTGGTGAGAGACGTCTATTTTGGGCATTTTGTGCTGTTTGCAATGTGGAAACTGCAGGTGAAATCTCTACTGGAGGAGACACAAAAAATGTTTGACAATATAAGTTTTAAAGTTATTAGCTCTTTTAAACATGAAACAATAACTTGAAGTGGAATGGAACTAAAATATATAAAATACAATGTCTATTTAATCAAATAATCATTAAGGAAGATATGCTTGGTATAAACTGAATGTATACCAATCAAGTACATCAAATTGCGCACGGTAAGAATTTTGAGGGTTTTTTGATTGTAGTTTAGGTATAAAAAGCACTCCTGTGACCAAAGACTTTCCAGCTTCAATCAGACAGGAAAAACTAGCCAAAAGATTCGAATGACAAGGGTGAAATCCCAATCATCCTGTTGCTATCTGCGGTGATTTACAGCTTTGGTTGAAAGTGCTTCCTGTATCACTCATGGCTTAAATTTATGTTTTCAAAGCATGTGTTGCCATGCAATGAATTTTGCTGCATCACAGTTTCTGCCCTACTTTGATACCTTTCAAATAGACTGTAAATAGCAGGGATAAAATAGGGTTATGCACTATAGTCAGCTGCTGCACTGTGGAGCCATGAAACATCAAGCACTCTAAACATCTGCCAAGGGAGAGGCAGGGAGATTTGTGAGTCAATCTACTCTTAAGAGGTAAACTGCAACCATCTGCCTTTGAATATGTAAAGCATCTTACATCTCAGCATACTAACTGCATAAAATGCATCCTTGGATCCTTCTCTTCGTTTTACTTCCCAGCAAACATTTGTTTGTTGAATAAAAGCTGGCAGTGCAGCCCATGTGAACGCTGGAAAACCATGTAGGGACAGAGAAGAATGAAAGATTAGAAGCTTGTAGGAGAGTAAAGTGGCATCCAAAGGCCTGTGTGCAGATAATGCATTTATGCATTACATCTCATTTAAAGCAACACTTATTCAAGACCAAATGGAATCAATCTTACTTATAGAAATTACATTTAAAAAAGCCATTCCAAACTTCCAAACTCCAAAATGCAACTTCTAATGCTGTTACTGAATGGCAGCATATGAACAATAAAACTATTGTTTAAATTAATTTTAACCTCGTGAATTATGTTGTTTTCTCCTTTATATGTTTTTTGTAAACTACGCAGACACAGAGTAGAAAAGTGACGCGATGGTCTGTATCCATAAAGAATAATGCAAAAGAAAAAGCACTTAGTCTATTACAATGCTCAGCATTAATATCAATATTTTATTATTAAATATCCTTGTTATCAGGCATACCTGGGTATCTCAACACTCCTCATCTGTAGAACTGACAATTCATAAGAAGTGTAGTCTAGAGCTACTGAACAACTTTGACCAAATCAGCAGCTCCTGTCTCAGAGTATCAACAAAAGACAGATAGCTGCTGCTATCAGTGACAAAGAGGCTTCCTCCTGGACATAAATTAATGGCATCGGCTTGACATCGGCTCCTGGGGTTAAGTCTATGTTGTCAACATGCTTGGGCATTCTGGAGACAAATGATGCCAAGAAGCCACACATTGTCTCCCAGCACTGCAGACACAGTCACTCTTTGTTTCTTTGTAAGTTTCCCCTGAGAGCAGAGCCTATACTTCAGTGCATTTAAAGCTTAAAGAAAGACTATATGATATGTATAACAAAAAAGCATTTAAAATAAATATCTGAAAATGCCCCTTTTTTATGGTATATTATCACATCTGAAAAATGATACGGATGCAGGGCATAAGGAAACATGTAGGCATGCAGTTAAGGACCCCGTTATCTTGCCCTTGTTCCAAACAGCCCACAAAAGGGACTTAAAATTAAATTCATGTTCTTTTGATCATGCTCAGATTTTCTTGTGAGATATAATGCAAGTTTCAGCAATTCAGACATAGTTATTGAGTGACTGTCAGTGTTGGACAGAAGGAGAAAAGTTTCCCTTTGAAAAGCTGATTAATAGTGCTGCTTAGTCCTTCAAAGGACTCCATAACTTTGCCAGCATCTGTTTGATACAGTAGAATCTGTTGGTCCTTTTTTAACACATACCACCAATTTGTTAACTAACTTTACATAATCAGATGTGTAATTAATAAAAAATTGGCGATTTTATTCCTAAAACACATCAGCAGCTGCTTGTACCTGTCAGATTATAATTAGCTTATTGCAAGTACACAGTTAAAATAATAACACAGTGATTCTGGGTCATTACTACAAAGTCTCGTTGAGTAATACTTCCACACAACTTCATTATGTCCTGTAGTCCAAATCATTAAATTTCCAAACATAAGACAGATTTCATGGAAAATTGATGAAACAATTTTCTGTTTGATGTGTGGTAGTGCTGAGATCACACAAAAGCGGCACCAGAAACATTTAAATCACAAGCATCATAATAATTAATGCAGTACAGGGTCGATATGGTTTCAGGAATACAATTTTTTATCTAAGTTCTGAGGTTGTTAGGGGGGAAAATGAAAGCAAACAAGCAAACAAAAGAAGGAGACTGACTTCCCTGGAGGCAGAAAGAAAAAGAATCCCTAATAAATGCAGTCGCGTTCATAATTCTCAAATCTGGCAAGTTAAATGAGAAGTGAGTCATTTTTCCCAACGTAATCTTTTAAACTCCAGTCGATACATCAAATCAGCCCAGAAGAAAGGAAAATAAGATCTATTCTTTGCTCAGCCTTTTTCTTTTAGACGTAACTGAGTTATGTTTAATATCAATATACGATGTTGACAACTTATCCCATCCATCTTAAATTCACCTCCTGAGAAATAGTTTTCCTATTGTCTCAACCTGATACCAATTTATTTCTCTTTCACTGCACTTATTTGTCTGAAATAATCAGCTCCGCAGACAGTAAGATCCAAATGAAATTTGATTGGGTTACACATAAACCTGCACAGTATTAGAGTTTGGCCTCGGCACATTTTATCTCATGCTTTTCTTATGTTGTTCTTGGATTGGATAATTTGTCTTAATGTGATTTATTATTGTGGGAGAAACTGGTCAGAATCCAGTAATCTCCAAACAAGAGAGAATTTATTTCTAATGTAACAAAGGCTATTGTGATCAGTAAACATTTGTCTCTGGGTGTACTTGGTGTTGAAACCAACAGGTGCTTGGATTATTCCGCTGAGGTTCCTGTATCCCTTTGTGTTGTAACACGAAAGGAATTAAGGGGCTGGATTTCCCTTGATTTATTAAACTGACACGAGAAACACGCATGCTCCACTTTAGCGGACATTTGTAGCAATTATACCTCACCTCCTCGTGGACCAAAGATAATGATTTTACAGTGAAAAGAGTGTTTATACAAGCTGACATGCTGTGTAATAAAGCATAAATATAGGATAAAATGTATCCCTCTAATGTAAACATGTTCTATTATTTTTAAAAGAATAGCAATATGAAGAAAATCAGGAGTAGATTTTAAAGAAAGAAATGTGGAACTATCCCCAGGTTGCATTGCTGGGCTGACACAGCATACTTAACGCTCCTCTGAAAGATCATATTTGTTATTGTTGCTCCAGGATTATCTTATTATCTACAGAATATATTTCTTGATGTAATCAGTGTTTAGATCGTCAGCGAAACATTGTTTTCTTCCACTGATTGTGGGAACTTTATGTGTGCTAAAAAGAAATCTTAGCACATCTGTTTAACATTTCCACCGAACTGCAAGATTTATTGTGCTCTACATTTTCCTCTTTTTGTTTTATTCTTTTGTTTTTTTCTCAGTATTACTTTCACAGAGTGTTTCAGGTTTGGGCAAATCACCAGAACAACAAATATTTGGCTTGTAAGACATAAAACATTCCGCCTGTATTGTCACACAGCGAAGGAGGAATTGGTAGAGTCTCATTCTCGAAGGATTAAGGGAAAACAAAAATGAAAATCCTCCAGATTGTCACGCATTTGATACTTATTTAAAAAGCAGTAGCAGCAGATTGATAGTCGTGGCCTCATAGCATTAAAGTAGGTTGTAGAATAGATGCCTGGTGGCAATGTGGAGCTAGTCCCTGTGTCCCAGGGTCCTTGGGAATTGGTCTTTAAAAAGGAAAGGGCCATTGGCAGGGTATGAGATGTGCTCAATCGGAGAATCTGACCTGGTAAAAATGGGAGCTACGCTACTGTCACTCTAGGGTCCCTCTCCAGGGATGGATCGTAATTATAAGACTGAGGGCCCTGGGGCCCCATCGCTCTAAGGGCTACCCGCTAATCGCAAATCACACAGACCTGGCACAGGAGGTATCTTCCCTTAGAAGCTGAGCTCAAAAACCTTTGGCAGATAAAGGTCAGACTCGGAGGATGCATATGTGATAAATTGTCCAGACACGGACCAAACATGTTTCAAGTTTTCTTGCTTCAGTTTGTGGGAAAGGTCTTCGCCGTTTAAGAAGCCACGGTCGGTTGTTGTGCAGGGAAACTCATAAAAAATGTGTCCGAGCATATTTTGCAACTCAATTTGAAATAAATGTTTGATCTCCTTGCAAATGTGTTATTTCTGTCGGTAACTGTTAGTGACTATAAAGTGGGAGGAGATGTGCCTACACTGAGAGATGATTGTGAGGTTCAGATGCAACTTCATTTGCTTCCCTGACATCATCCTGGAGACATTTTAATTAATCGATAATGAACTGTGTAAGCTTAATTTAATGAGACAGGTGGAGTGGTAATCTCTGATGAGATAAAATGCTCATAAATCAAAAATGTGACTACTCTGAGTAAGTTTCCTTGATTTCTGTGTTTTCTTGTATTTTTTTCCTCTCAAGGCCACAGCTATTAGTCTTACCACTCACTATCTGTTATTTTGCTCCTTCGCTAAGACTAATTCCCCAGCAACTTTTGATCTTCCCTGTCAACTCTCTTTGTGATTTCTCCCGTTGCACTCCTGTAAAAGTCCTGCAGATTCCCCTTCCCCTCAAACCAGAAGGACTTTCAAGGTCTACTCAGATAACGTCACCGCGACTGTGCATCTGTTTCCAATTCTGTGCAATTAACAAGGCCGGCTTGAGAATGTTCCTTTCTATTTCATACTCCTCGATTTTTCTCCTTTTTCTGCCCGTCTCGCTACTCCCCAGCCCACAGCTCAGTGGAACATGGCCATTCTTTATGTGTCACTCAAATCAAAACAACGTAGGATCTCTCAGCATATGTTTGTTTCTTTCCTTGGGTGGGCCACTTCATAAAAACAATCCTCCCATGCTTGTCTGCAGCAGAACATCAGTTTGCCATGGTCTGCCTTAAAAATGAAACAGGTGTGAGAAAACACACCTCAAAATGAAATAAAGAATATACTAAAATGTGCTTAACTGAACTAGCACATGCCAGATATTCCTTGAGTGATGTGTACACGGCAGTTGTATTTGCGCAGTCTGGTCTGTGGCTTCGTAAAAGTCGTCTTGTATTTTTCTTGGTAAATGCACAATAACCATCTAAAAAGTGCCTTTAATTTCTTGCTGAAATGCATGCTTTCCCAGTCTCCTCGCTCCACTTAGCTATAAATCCCAACCTTGTGTAGAGTGCTTCGAATTCAGATGCCAAAAGCAGGAGGCGAATATGGAGTAGAGGCGGAAGCGTCTTATGTTTCTGGGGTTTTTTTGCTAAGCCAGGGTACAAGCCTCAGCAAAGTCCTCTGCTGCTTTTTCGGAAGGTCAACAGGTACAGCCGAGGCAAAACTACTGGCCGGCAGAGGCTTAAGCCAACAATATCTTTGACAGTGACCAGTGACAGCTTTATGACCCTTTGGCCTTTACAGAGCACATTTTAAAGCCAAAAGGCACTTAGCCTTCCCATTTTCTGGTAAACATTTTTAGCTTCTCTCAAAAACTTTGACTTAAAAAAACAAGAACTTTATTTTAAGCTCGCAATACTTTATAATTTTGTTTTATTTTTTATGTAGCCCAAAGGCTTACTATCTCTATAACAGAGCCCAGGCACATAAGTGATAATCCAACTAGATCTTGAAAGGCAGCCAAGAGTGAGTGTACATCATATGCCTGCTGAGGCAGTGGTTACACCGAGGCTGTCTTTCCTCCTCCTCCTCCTCCTTCAGGCTATCCCTCAGGTTGTCAGCCAACAGCTGGACCACTGAAGGATATTCATGTTCTGACAGAGGGGTCACCGCTCAGAAGGGTCACCTTCTTGGTGGCATTTGTAATAATCAATTTCCTGATGATATGCAATGGCCCCTGCAACCCTAAATATCAAACAGCTGTAAATGGACCCTGACCCTTGATGCACATCTGCAAAACTTTCCAATATCTCCTTTGTCATGAATATCTTCACCACAGTATGCATATATGTTTGCAAACTTTGCATGAGCATCGTTGCACACATGTGTTTTGAAAAAGATTCATTATAAATTCAAATTCTTTTGATTTTCATACAATGTGCTCAGTTTCATCATCCCTCTACAATGGCAATGTTGCAATGCATCAGACTGGTGATCTGTGAACATTTCACGTTGGAGTCGCTGTGACTTGAAACTAATAACATTAGAAAAAGAGGTCATAGAGCAAGAGAGCCCAGGGTCATTTTTCCAAAGACTTCTGCACAGCTGGTAGTCTTTTTGCAACCACAATAGTTGCCCCATATGGGTCATTAAAAAGAATCTAGTTTTAAAGCTTTGAGAAGTTGGTGCGCAAGAGCCTATTTATACCACGGTCTACAATCACACCGGGTTACCATGGATAACGTTAGTTATTACAGTGTGTATATGTGTGGACCTCTTACTAGCCCAATCTGTGAAAACAGCAGGCACTTTTAATATTTGTTCTTTAAATGTTTGTTTAGTTTGGACATCTGAAACCTAACAAATGCGATTTGAATACACCGCCAAGAACCCACATTGTTCCCCTCAGCTCAAGTGGCTGGTAATCCAGTATGGAGTTTGTGTATTTGTCTAACACCGGTAGCTTAGGGCTTTACACATAAATTATGCATAACCAATGTATTTTATTTAAAATTAATTAGTCTGCCACATAGCTGTGGAGTGTTTGCCAATGGAAACAGTGGAACTGAGGGGAGCAGGGGGTAAGAAAAGAAAAAAAATAGAACCAGTGTGATGGCAGCTGTGACTCCACGGTTCCTCCACTGCTCTCCAGGAGAAGATTAATAGTTAATGGAAGGCCTTTAGGCAGTGGAAATACCCCTAGTGGCCCTATCCCTGTTCTGGGAAAAGTTGTGATTATTGTCAAGGTATTAGAGTGTCACAAAGCAAGCCTTCTTCCATTTCCCAACCCAAATCTTACTTCCTTTTCCTAAAAAAAACTCTTCCCTACATTCGGCACATACATAGTACAGCTGGGTATTTATGTTTTACTTAGTTTGTAGCACAAAATCCCGTAGACTTAACGTCACACCACTGAGGCTCTTTTCCCTCACTCACTTATATGAGCTTTACATAGGGAGGGGGTGAGGTCAGTTTTTCAGACATGGCACAGCGTATTATCTCTGGCAAAGCGCGTCGAATCAGCCTGAGCAATTAACTTAGGCTCAGTGCCACAACACAAATCATCAGACTCGTTCAGGGTCGTGTGGATTCTTCTCTCTAGGCAATTAGCCTCCTTCATTAATTAAAAATTCTAATCAGGATGTTGGATCGATAGTATGAATCACGTGTGCTGCAAATCACAGAGGGAAGTTGCATCTTACTTCCAACCCCGGCATTGACAGAGTAATCAGCCAAACTCGTGCGAAGGATTAGTGGAGCAAGAGTTGAAGTGATTGACGTGCTTGTAAATCGTCTGTGATGCTATGCTAATGTATAGCGTATACACCAGACAAATATCATGTCTTATATGTTCTCACTGAAAATACACTGTGAATTATCTAGGTACATGTACAGTAGCATGTGAGTAGCAAACAAATGAAGTGAACATTGTAAATATTTTAATTGTGCAAATGGTGCTTTTTTTTATACAGGGGGATGTGATTATGTGAAGAATGTGCTGCTTATTGGTTTAGATCAACATAGTTCTTACAAAAGATTCTCATGGCTTCAGATAATGTTACGGATACGTTAGAACTTTGTAACTTTGTAACTACAGCAAAATATAACGACTGAAAAAATCCCAGTGATATTTTTTTTTTTTACCCTTAGTAGATCATCAAGTGCTGGTCAGCTCCAAGTCTTACCTCACAAGGGTAAACTCTAGGGGCCAATTATTCTCTGGCTGAAAGAAAGTTTTTTTTCCCCCCATTTTTCTAGTATGTGTATTTGACATATGCACATTCAGACCACGCTTAAATATGCACTCCGCCAACCTTGCCCAAGCACACATATGCATGTGTGTACACGCTGCGTGCGTGGATGACTTTTACTGTAAGACACACAAAGAACAGAATACAGTTTGTCCGCCGTTCTTTCCAATAACACATTTGTTTGTGGTCTTACAGTCGTGGTTTGACTGAGAAAATATCCCCAGTAAATGTCGCTGTTGTTCTTAGGTCAATTTGGAAGGAAAATGAAGTCATTTGGATCCCACAAGAAATCAACATAGACCCAATATTTCCCTCTCATTAGCAAGAAAATGAGTAGGAGGAGATGTCGCTGCAAGAGTTGCATTTTGTGGCTGATTCATTTCAACGGGAGGTGAATTACAACTGCGGTGTAGTGTTTCCTCAAATAGTGTCGGCGTACAGCAATATCTAGTTACTGTTTCTTGGTTCATGCTTAACTCTGAGGTCATGTGGCTTGAAGAAAATTTGATGCCGTGTACAAGTTTGGCCACAGGAAATGATCCGAGACAGACTGCAGGTGTCACTCCCACCAGTATAAAGGATACTGAAGCACCAGCAGCATTAACGCCACATGGCCCGGCATTGATTTACAGAATAAGACATTTACTTCCTGCTTAAAAGTCATCAATAGCTTTTCTCTATCCACCTCTGGCTAATCCTCTTCCTGCTATACTTTGACTCTTAGGGAATTGAGCACATTTCTGGGTTTAGTCTGTTGAGTGCTGCAGCAAAAAAACTTCCTAACCCAGAGCAGCGCTGTTATATGTGAGAACAGCAGGCGGTGCAAAGTAAGTAAACTCATAATGAGCTGCAGTATTTGTGGCTTCAGCAGGTAGAAGCAGAATTTTTATGCTTTTGTTGTGTTCCTTATATATTAGGTTGAAATTTGTAGATTGTTTCTCAGCTTTCCCTCTTTTACACCCATTTATACACATTCACGATCAGATCAGTGCCCCTGTACAATTTTAATGTAAAAATATATATTTTTATGTGCAGAATGAATGTTCTCAAGCACAATCACTCGTTAGGTTTAATTTACCATGCATACTATTGCTGTATTAAAAAATTAAAAAGATGTTTGTGTTTTTCACAATGTCATTTTTCCCTTTGCATATTTCCTTGATAACAAATGAGGACCGATTGTCTGTCTGTCCCTTTATTTGTTCCAGTAAGCTCTTGTCACAATACATCATAAGTATGTGTGGACATTTATTGGGCTCAGCTACATATTTTTTCACAAATCTTCTTTTGTTTTCCAAAGAAAATATGTGCTGCTCCCATTAGCTGAGCTGGAGGGAAATCTTTATTTTATTATTTTTAATGCTTTTCCCCCCCATTCCATTCAATCAGCCCCATTGGACTGCTGTTTTCTATCGTCTGTTTGGCTGTTTACTATTTCTCTATTGCGTGTTTCCGCTCGACTAATGCAAAGTTTTCTTGTATACTAGCCAGGCATATGCGCCCTCTTATTCCCACTTAGGACTAAGTCTTATTGATTTGATTTTTTTTTCTCAAGCCGAAATGAATGCCACACAAGAAGTCATCAATAAATCAGGCTTTCTCAGCATCAGCAGCAGGGAATTTCACCGGAGTCAAACCTGTGTTCAACTAGCTGATTTTCTTTGAAATTTATGGCATTGCTGATAGCATGTCAGCTGTTGCTGAGGTGCTGTATATCACATTAACATGCCTATTGACGATAAACAGAGCTGCAGAGCTGGAAGGCAGCGGCTGAAAGAAAGTTAGTTGGGTCTGAGTCATACCTAGAGATTGTTTAAATTAATCTGGCAAGGTTCAACGCTAAAAAAAAATGTGTTTTTTAATCTCTCTCAAGACACTGCTGCTTCAGGCTTCCTGTCAGTTTGATCTATGACCTGAATGATGAAGCCCTTCTTTAGCATCTGCAGTGTGGGCCAAAGTTTTTTGTGGTTTTCATCCATAATGCTCATCCCAGTTCTCTAGCACAGTGCATCAAGAGCTGCACATTAAACTAAAAGCACCCTTTTGTCTAAAATGGTGGGAGAAGTCCTTGATGTACTTAAAGATAGTTTATGATGTAATTCTGAAAGAACATGTCAAGTTCAAGCAGTGCAGTATGCAGTGTTAAAAAAGAGCTTTATGTGTTATAAATACATAGTGAGTCAGAGCTTTGCACAAATGTATGTTCATCCAAACATTCAAACATCCATAACTATGCTGCAAATGGCCCTTCATTTTCTCTTTTTCTTTTTAGAGTGGAGGACTTGACCCATTGTTTTGACCTGTCTTGCCTTTTAATTGCTCACAGTTTGGATTATGTGATTGTGACAGATCACAGAGTGATGCCACGCCACGTCCACAGCCCCCCAGCTGAACTTTACAAATTGTAACAAAGGTGAAAAAGAACAGTCGGTTTTGCCCCCAACAGACAGAAAGAGCAGCTGTTTTCAATTCCTACAGGAAATCTGCAGTGAGTGATGTTTAGAGGACCAGCAGAGCATATCAGTGACACAAGACAAAGTTGTTTTGTAAAAAACAAAAAAAATGCTCAAAGCGAAGGGGAGAAAAAAAAATCTTCCACTCTGTCATTTTCTGAAGTGGCTTGAGACATTGCCAAAGAAATTCCCTCAGACATAACAAGATTTTATGACAGGGAACTGCCCTATGAAACTTCCCATGCTTGATGTTCTCCAGTGTAGGCTTTGCTATGGAGCTGCAGTTTTGTTCATATTTATGTCATATCGAAGTTCACAGACACACTGATTGTTATCTATGAGGGAAGAGCCATTTCAGCCCTGAATCTAACAAGGTTACCATACTGTGGCTGTCAGCTAAATGGTGACGGGTGAGGTCACAGGCAGCACTGTAACCCCGAATCTCGAGCAAAACAAAGTGATGATTTTAAATGGGCCAGTCTTCCTCTGAGAACACAGGCCAATTGTTCTGCAAAGCTTTCTGTCTGACTTTTGTCTGACTTTCACAGACCTCCATCACTGAGTTATGTGAGGAAATGCTCACCGAGATCACAGAATAACATTTTTTTCTCTGGAGTCGCGAGTGCATTTCACAACAACGCCCACTTGAACGAGATTGAACTTAAAATGAAACACCGTGCAGGGGCTCCTTTCAAAATGAGAGCCCTAACAACTTTTACAGAAGGTATAGAAATAACAAATGACATGCCACCTCTGTATTCATGAGTTACATTTAATGCTCAAGGTTTTCGTGGTGTACAAATGCATGCGCGATGACTGCTTCCCTCAAGGTTGCTTTGCTGTTCACACAGTGATGCCTTGCACGTATTTGTTGTTTCTGAGAAAGCTTTAAAGTTGAGCCGGTGCATTCCAGAAGATAATAAAAAAGTATTAAACTGAGGTGTTTAAATTCTGTCTGTTTATATTCAATTGTGCAAATAAGTGGAATTCAGTCATTCTGCAGTGCACGCTTAGTCAAATAAAGAATTTATCCAGGCATTTAAACATTTTCCATTATCATTCTGACTAATGCACTGCTAGCCTCCCCTGGATTTTAACGGCTTCTCTCACTACATATACAACAAGGTCTGCCAAGAGAACACTCTGAGAGGTGACGACTTGGCAGTCGCAAATAGCAACCTGTGACACCGATTCAACAGTAATACATCAAGGCAAGCAGCATTAGAGGTGCAAGGGAGAAAAAGTACAACGGATGGCATGAGTGTAATGTGGAATTTTTAATGTAACAGTAGAGCTAATTGGTTGTGTTACAGTGGATATAAATTACAGTGTGCTTTGGGAGGTTGGAAGTTATGATTATGTTAATTTCTTTTTGCCATTTGCTCTCGTCGCTTTATCAAAGTTGACACGGCCCCGGCAGCTGAGGAACTGTTTACAGTGCGTTTTGCTTCAGCATTATTTTTCGCCATCCCAACACAGATAAAACCCAGAACAAAGGCACTTTCGTGATTACCGGAGCTCTGAGTCTGCGTCCTCGGCAATTAACTTCCAAGTCTCATTCGTAACTTCTTTCACCGGTTAAGCCTTTGCCTCGGCTTTCTATCCCCGACTCGCAGCTAATACCTAAGTTGCAGCTGGAAGAACTGAAACTCGCCGTCTGTGCAAGCGTGCATTTGAAATCACTGCAGAGAAGAACATCAGAAGTGTATTTGCTCGTCATAAATCATCACCTGTGTTTTACCTCCATACGAATTCACATATGTTCTTCTATTAATCACCTGCTGCATAGACTTAAAGTCTCTCAAGGTTCCTCAGATTGTTCGAGCAGTTATTGTTTCCCTTTGATTGCACTTTTACAGCAGCCTTCTGTTGATATCCTAAGAATCCGTTCCAAGGACGGCACACTTAAACACTCAAACCATTTGTCCCCACTGAATGTTTGATTGAAATTCTGTTTACAAAACATGCAGCCGGTTACAAGTGCATCCAGTGTCTTCTTGCCTCCAAACACATATCCTACACTTGCTTTCCCACTTCTCATAAAAAAGCCGAAGACAAAACAAAGATGCACCACTTCACAGTCACATGCCAACGCCGAGAATAATGACGAATAACACAATCGTCTTCGGCGCGTGTTATCTCCGCCTCACAGTCCTCCAGTTTCTCCTTTAATAATCAGGCTTATTCTCAGAGGAGAACACCTTTTGTCGAAACAAGCTGTGCTCCCAATAAAGGCATCACAGCACATTTTATTTTTTTCTGTCGGTATCGACTTTACTTACAGCTGCTGGTAGCATCTCACATGCTGCAGCTGAAGTAACCCCTCGATTTTGTCATGCTGGAAATTTTACAGGACATTTTTGTAAATAGCTGGATGTGTGTGTGTGTCTTTGTGTGTAGTTAGTGCTGAACCCACTGACTACAAGCTCAGCCACCGATGCTCGCCTAGATAGATAGAACAGAATGACCACTCCACTGCTGGGAGAAAGAGAGCATGGACAAAACTATCACTGTGATTAACTGTAATGATTGGGGGTGGAAATGGGTGTTTAGAGGGTTGTGGAGAGGATGAGGGCCATGTCTGCCAAATCTGGAGGGGCGGCATGCCACATGCAGGCCTCTGTTGGCTTGGGTAATAGTCCCCATGTGTAGTGCGCTGGGCCCTATCCCATGAGGTACTGTGCACACAGGAGGCCACTTGAAAACCTATCTGGATGTATCAGCAATCAGAGTCTGAACAAGCACACAGGAGAGTAATCTGTTCCAGCTTGTAGAGCGTGCCAGGGTTGGAGGAACAGAGATGAGACTCAGTATGTGTGAGAGTGTGTGATTGGAGGGGTGGGAGACTTATGGCTTCATTTGTACGGGGTCATGGTTAGTCAGATGGCAAAAACATGTCTACCCCCAAAGCAACGCTTACACACACACATTCGCACACACTCACATCACTCTGATTCCAGTACACATCTTAGACACAACCCGTCAGATTTTGTAAGCAGTGCTGGCAGCCTGTGGCATAGCCGCATCATTAAAATCCCTTCAGCAACTGAGTTATAGGTGGTTTGTTGACTTCCAAGGACATGTCATGGGTGGTAGGTAATGCTTAAGATCCAATAAGGTTTTTGCGTCACGCAACAAATATGCAGAGACAGCTCTAACCATCCAAAGAAATCTCAGACATGGCAGAGACCAGTTTTAATCTTTTTTTCTCTTGCAGTAATTCGTGGAGTTTTACAACTGCATGTACCTCCCTTCCAAACTGCCAACATTCTATTAACAATAAAAACTGAGAGTTGGGGCGATTAACGAAAGAGCTTTAAAAGCTCCGCAGCACACCTCGATATGCCAGACTGGTTCGGTTTTCCAAACTGACAGGATACGTCACGTCAGTGTCATTCCATGCTTTCTTCAAGGAGTTGATAAAGAAGATGTTAAAAAAAAGAAATGGTATAATCAGTATGCAGTGACCCAGAGGAGGTCACACTAAGCCTTTGGGAGTTGACTAATGAAAAGTCCAATCAGCACAGCAGAGGACGATTAGAAGGAGCCCCGGGCTGCGATGGGGAGTTGGAGAAAGAGAGAATAACTGCAAGAGGAAAGAAGGATAAAATGAATGAGAAGGGGATGAGCAGAGAAGAGTATGGAGTGGATGCTTCCCACAGATGCATACACACAAACACACACGTCTTCCCATGATACTGGTAGAGTGCAGTTGCCTGTGGTCAAGCTTAAGTTGCAAAACAGAGAGGCTAAGAGGGAAAACATGTGTTAGTACTTTGTCTTAGCGTCGGTTAATGATGGGGAATAATTGGTGTTACTTTGTATTCCTGAATTTATTGCTCTTCTGTAGCTGATCCCGTAATGAAAGACTTGGAATTTAGTGAGCTTCAGCACTCTGCCATTTTTCTGCTTCAGGTCATTAGATCAGATTCGTTTGGTCGCAGACAAAAAATAAAAAGAGAAAAAGTAATAAATTTAGAATTTAACAGATGATATATTTTTATAGTCGTGCTTCGGTAAAACATTTGGGATTTATTACAAGATTTGAAAAAAAAGAAAAAAAGAACAACATCGTGACACAGCGTGGGAAGTACATTCGAGGTTCCAACCAAATTTAGAGCCATTTGCTTCACACTATTAATAATCCAGTGAAAGTCAACTGAGCAGTTTCTTTTTCCTTTATTTATTTATTCTTTTTTAGTTTTAGTTTAGTTCTATTCCACATTTACACCTTGGGAGCTGCCAGGACAAGTACAGCCAAATGTTGGCCACTGAGAAGCTAGGCCAGCCAGATTGATGAATCTGTGACCACAACAAAGCACCACATTTGGCTTCGATTGCTGTGGCCTGTGCAAGCTGGCCAGATGCACTTGACCATTTTTTGCACACTTTCATTCACTAACCTGTGCCCTATCACCTGCAAATGATTGAAAGTGTCAGCTGTTAGAACAGGGAAGTAAAAATTAACTTTGGGGTCGCAAGTCAAACTGGCTACTGTTAAAGTTATTAACCTTACTGGTCACTGTAAATTTCCTCCACTCTAAATGGGTTTTCCCCAATGAATCTGAAAAGGATATGATAACTAACTTCTGGTTAAAAAAAAGAAAGAAAAGAAAATGTCACATGGCCACATCGGTCTTGATGCCAGGAATACCAAGATATGATTATCTGATTTTTTGTTGACATCATGAGATCAGAAATCATGCTATTTCAAATATTGCTTTGGCCAAAAAAGTTCAATTTTCTCAGAATCAGCACATTAGTTTCCAGAAAGGGTCTTTACTCGGTTATCCTTTTCACCTTCAGTTTTTTCTTTCACTCCCAAATCTGCTTCTAAAACTTTTAGGGTACTTCAGAACTTTAAATCTCTCCCTTATCTCCACAGCAGCAAGGAAACTTGCTAGGTAGTGTTAAAGACGACTCCTCTTTCCTCCTTCAACAATTAATGCCCACGGCACTGGTTGTTGCACATGCCAACTGTAACCATTTATACCAGGGTTTGAGGTGCTCATCTGCAGTCTTCCCTTGATTTGTAGGCGTGGCCACTCAGACAAAACCTGTGCATCAGTGCTGGAATAGGAGAAGTCAAAACGTGAATTAACCCTTTGTGGCCGATCGTTTTGCCTAACTATTTTTAAAGCCCTGTAGAATTGCAACCACATAAGGTAGCACAATGGGTTGTCCTAGGTCACAGTTTCCTCCCACATAAGGCTTTGCAAAAATTATGTTAAAAGCACTTGCAGCAACAAAAATATAATATTCAAGAAACACGCTTTGCCGATCCGATCAGCTGTTCATAGCACTTCCTACATTGGAATAAACATCAGCACGATCTGCCATAACCTGCCTGAAGCTGGAAGTGACATCATTTTTGCGAAAAACGTTGATTTTTCCCATAGGGCATTTACAAAGTTTGCCGATGTTTTTAAAATTCATGTTTGATTTTATGTATTTCTGTGTAGTTTGTGGGATGCTTAGAACTCAAATTACACTGTTGGAAATCATTTATTTTGATGCACATGCTGGGTTTTTTTTGTTGTTTTTTTTGCAAATTTGCATTATAATATTTATTTTGGTTTTTCCTACAGTATATAAAAATTGGTGTAACTCAAAAGTAAAACTATGAAGACACTCAAAATAAATTTCCTGTGGTTGGGAACTATTTTGTGCATTTCTTTTGCATTTACAGTTTTGAGGGATATACCTCTGAAATTTCTCTAACTAGAAATATGTGAAAAAAACCCCCAAAAACAATGTATTGCACTTTTTTAAAATTTATATAGTTACTATGGACTGAATGCATTATTAAAATTTATGATATAACGGTTGTATTCATGTATAGCAACTTGAAATACTCCCAAAAATGGCACTACAGCATGTAAAAATATAAAGATAAGCTCTAGTTGACTTGGTTCTATGCTAGGTCTAAAAGGGTTAAGGGTAAGTCTTTTTAAGCTGTGGAAGCATCTCCCTTTTAGTCATCTAACAATCTCTAAGCTCCTCTACTGTTTTATCATTAAATCTGTGGTAATGACGAACCAAGATACACTCACGCCTCCAGTCCAGCCTTGCCCTCACGCTCCATGGTTACGAAACACAACATCTACAGTGAAAGCTGAAACAGTACAAAAGCAAGTTACTTTTGTGTGTGTCACCAATCTTGAATGGGTCTTTATAGTTAACATGTCCTTGCATTAGGCATTTAATTTCCACTTACTTTGCAGCATCAGAGTGACCAACCGAAGATGAAACATGACGCCCATGAACAAAACTTTCCACAATTGTTTGCTCCAGATTTCAGAGGTGAATGAAAAAGATCCTGACTCTAATGAAAATCCAATATCAGGAGACTAGCGTCTTAGTCTAATTCTACCAAGATCTCTACATGTGCACAAGCAGGCAAGCTTCAAAGTCTTATTCCTGGCCACACATTACAGTCTTTAAACTTGGCTGAGAGATCCACAGATGATGACAATAAAAGTCTGCAGATGAGGAATGAACATTATCCTTAAAATTACACGTGCCTGGTAATGATTACAGTCATTTTTTTTCCTACAGTTTCACTATCCAGACATTGTCACCCTTGAAGCTGTGTTCATACTGTAAACGAAGCCATCCTGCACACACTAGGAGGGTGACACTCTCAATTTCTGTTCTGCTGCTTTTCCCTGAATTGCGTGTATTCTTGCCTCCCTGTCACTTACAGTCATTGGGTTTCAACGCAATTTGCGCTCAAGGCGAAAGCACCTAAACTGAGACTTCCTTTCGCTCCCTTTTCAGTCAAGGCCTTATGTTGGTATTGATTAAATCTTTTTGTCTCCTGCCAGCATTTTCTACAGCTTGTTGTGAGCTGAGAGAAGACAGCGATAGAGAATAAAGAGGGAAAATGGTGACTAAATCCAGAATATGGAAAATTTAAGCTCCGGGTTATTCTGCCATCCATCCAGTCAGAGAAACATTTGACTTCCCTCCCAAGGCCAGATGACTGGAATAGAGTTATTATATGGCACAATATGGTGTCTGCTTCCCTTGCAATCTTTTTCCACTACGCCCAGCTTGCTACTTCTACTGCTGCTCCCTCCCTCCCTGCGGTGGCGTTTGGTTTGAAGGGGTCCTGGGAGGCATGGCCAGTCTGTTTGCTGCCTGGGTGTAAATCAGAGGGGCAGCCAATAGAACCACATCTGTAACAATACTGTCAGGTTAATGTGGAGTCATTTTGGAAGAGAAGAATTTGCATCTGGGAACATCTGGTGGGACATTTGGAAATCCCTGCAGTCGGTCACTCAGTCCTTTTCCTCCTGTCATCTCATATTTTCTCCCTGTTAGCTGTCGTTCTTTCTTTCACTTAATTCCTGTGCACTTCTGCTCCTGATCTTGTCAACATTTAAATAATTGTTTCTTTGTTCTACTTCCTTTTTTTGCCCTGTCTGTGTCTCACCATCTGTTTCTTTCCCCAGTTTTTTTCTTTATTTCCCTCCATTACAACATCTCTCTTTTTTTTCTCAACAGCCCTACTTTGGGAACACCTTATTCAGACTTTCAGAGAATCTTGGGGATTGTAAACAAGTGTCTCCAACACTGTGCAAACTTTAGCTGGTGCTGACACGTGTGACACACAGCTCACAGCCTAGTATAACAAGGCATTCAGCAGTCTGAGATATAGTGCTGCTTATCACACTGTGAAAAAGAAAGCAAGCTGTAAGTAAATGGAAAATGTCCTGGTCCTTTTCTGCCACTACATCACCCTGTTTTATGGAAGTTAAGGGCATTTCCATAAACGGTAAATGGTAAATTCAACGAGTGGTTACAAAATACGGAAAAACATCCGTGAAAACTCGATGTGGAAAAATTCCTTAATTTCATTTTCATTTATTTTTTTAATGTTTTACTTTTTGCTGTGTGTTTGTGTGTGTGCGCATGTCATGGTTTCATATAAGGCTGCCCTAAATCCAAACAAAAATGCATGCTTCATATGCAATTTGATAGCTTTGTTTTAACAGGTAAATTAAGCGCATTTCTTTGCAGGAAAACTACCAAGAACAGATTGAAAACATAACCGGTAAAAGGGGAAAACTGCACATCAACACATCCAGATGTTAGTTTCTCCCTAAATGGATTAATTGGTCATTTATGACCCGCTGTGAAAGTAAACTCATCACAGCGCAAGAAAAGCTTTGGTCAATTATGCTTAACATCGACTCTATCAGCACCTCTAGCGGATTCGTTGTTAGTCCAAGAGCCCGAGGCGCCGCTGGTTAGACTGGAGAGAAGCTCAAACATAAGTGTCCGTGCACAGGAGACCAGATGCTGGCTGTTTTTAATGTCGGTGCCATTAAGCCAGCTCCCCTGGCATTCTTTGGATGCTGTGCTGCCTGTTGCCTTGGGGTGAAAGTCATTGGATTTAATACGGTTGGGTTAAAGAGCAAAAACAAAATTCAGGGGAGAGGAATGTGTTGCTCCCATATGAATGGCAATAGTGAGATTCATCTGATCAGATCAAATTACACCATCAGAGGCAGTGACGAATTTATTACCATATGCTTTTAAATGACTCAGCTCAGAAAGAAAATGGTGACACTGAAAAATTGGAAGTACCTCCATACCAGTAACACAATGTATGGGAAGAATATGGGTTAAAGAAGTAGAAAATGTTTGTTTGTTTGTTTTTAAAAAAAAAAGAAAAGCCAAACTGGGTCATTGACCTGAGTTGGAAAAAAAATCTGGAAAGCGTCTGCACAACTTGCAAAATCAGTCAGCATAAATAAGGAGAAGAGAAGACAAGGAGAAAAAATAGTCATGTTAGCATTATGAGGGAAAGATTCTGTCTGTACATGGGTTAGGGTTATGTGAGTGCTGAAAAACATGCCTAGTACTGCACCGCAGCAACCAAGTCTTCGATGACAGACTATGAATACTCGCTGTATGTTCTGCTCTTGAAAGTTTTCCTGAGGCAATGGTTAGAGTTTTTTTTCTGCCGACCATCTCAGTGCAAACCACACACAGGGTGGACAATATTTAATCCGGTCTGCAGCAGGCAGTGAATAGAAACGCCTTCAAGTGAAAGGCACTATTAGAATAGGAATACACAGAAGCACAGCATAGCTGGCATTTATGAAGACGGAGCTTCAGAATTAACCTAAAAAAGGAAAAAGAGGTAAAGGATACCAAGATTGCCCTCACAGAAGGAAAACAAGATATCTTGCCACATATGAAAAATGTACGCTTTTTCCATATAATCACCATGAAATGATAGTGTGAAATGATAGTGTTGGCAAAGTTGTTAATTTGAGTAACAATCAAGGCAAGGTGAACTATTTTAGTTGTTTACAGAGAACATGTACACCCAATAAACACTCACTAAAACAAAATGCAATAAATCATGGTTTAAAGCATTTTTCATCATATTTGTTTTAATAGCTCTTAAAAGGAGATCAATAGGATGCATATCTTTCAGTGCTACACCATGCTGAAATAATTTATCCACAAGCTAAGTTGCCATGATCTAACTATATGAAGTGACTTAGTGGGAATTTCCTCACACCACTTTTTTGTGGGCGGCTTCATGACAAGACCGTGGCTTTGAAGCTTTGCTGTTTATTAATTAGAGAAGCAGAAACTCCCCTGTTTGTGCGTGCCTCTGGCTTGTCTGCAGTGGTGATCTAAGGGCTTTGTGCATGATGATGGTGAAGTACGGGTGGGGGCGGGTGGAGGGATCACAAGTTCTACAAAGTGCTCCGAAGAGAAAGATTCACGAGTAAATTAACTGTAGCTGTTGCCATGTGAGTTGGCCTGTGTCAGCTGAGCTACAGTAATCGAGGCCAAGAAGCATTTTGAAGTCGTCCTGTTAGAGCATCTTGAATGCAAGCACGAATGGGAAAATGTTTGCTGATCGGAAAAATGAACGCATTAACTTAAAAAAACAGTGAGAGAGCTGTTTTTATCTAGAGGACATACAGTAGGTAAATACCAACGAGACTCGAGCTGTGTCAGTTTGATTTAATTGAGCTATTTGAAGCTTATTCATTAGCAGAAGAGATCTTATTCCACGAGACTCGACTTTAATTAGTCAATTAAATTAAAGGCATTCATGATACACGTTTGGCAGCTGCAAATGACACTCTTTCTAATGACGGTTGATAACAGCGGAGAGATTAGTTGACTATTTTCATGTGTGAATTGGAATAGATGAAATTCCGCTCTGCATTAGTGGCAAATATTTGTAAATACAAAATCATATGAATAAGCAGTGGCTTTATTATATTTAGCAACAGCTACATCAGTTTTGACTTTCTCATCATTTTCATATGAAGCTCATCCAGTTTCTGCATTTAAGAAGATCAACATATGAACTTTGGGTTGGGGGGCAAGCGCTACCTTTAAAGCTTTGGTGTGCTTAGAAGGTCAGAGGAAAATAACAGCACGTTGTGCTTAAGATGCTGACAGGAGTCATTACTCGCCAGCAGTATTTCTGAATGATAACCTGCTGAGAACCACATCCTAAAATGTACCAGCATACAATAAATCTGGGTAGTCAAGCCAAAGAAGAAATTCCTGCTTCTGCTGTCAGACAGTCGGAAAAAGATGGGAAAGCTGGAGAAAAAAAACAAAAAGGGAAAGTGAAAACCTGGCCTGGCATAATAAGAGCCAAGCAAAATGACGATGCTTCCCAAAGGCACACACTGTTGTTGGTTCAGTGTCCAGTGATTTGTATTAAAATTAGGAGCTAAAATTAACTCTGCCCGTTTTCATCTATATTTTTCATGGATTGAAAAAAAAATCTCCTTCCTGTTTTCATGACTCTAATGTGCTGAAAACTTTCCCAGTCAAAAAACTGCCATGGTCCTGAGTCTGCCGACTCAGTGTTTTGTGTTTCTTTATGCTTTTGTTTATTCTGAGTATGTATTCTGTTATGATTTGCCATTTGTTAGGTTTCTGTTCTGTGCCTGCCCTGGTCCCACTGTCTGCTTGTGAATCTGTTTAGTTCAGTGTCGTGTCTGGTTCTCTGTGTCTGAGTTTCCTGTTTTATTCTGAAGGTCCCCGTCTCATGTGAGTGTGTTCAGTTCACGTTTTCCCTGTCCAGTCAGCTCCGATTTCTCCCAGGTGTGTTGCCCTCCTGTCTCTCATCCCCTGATTACCGGTGTGTGTATTTAAGCCCTGTGTGTTCTCCTGCCTGTTGCTGGTTTGTCTGTGTTCCACGGTGTTCAGTTCCGCCGTCTGTGGCGCTCTGCCCTGCATCCCCGTTCTTATGCTCTCAGGTTTGTCATTTAGATTTTCCAGTTTAGGTTTCTCCAGTCGTTTGTCATTCCTCACCGCCTGCTCTGTCACTGCCACTTCTGTAAATAAACATCACTCTCATCACCAGTCCACTGCATGCATTTTGGGTCCTTTTCCTCCTTCACCACAAGGCTCGCCCCGGCAGCCGTGACAAAAACACCTCCAAAATTGGGGTAGACATAGAAAAATGATCCCACTAACAACAGCTATAATTAACGATGTGCATCTCTGTTGTAACTTCATGCAAACTTGAACACAGCATGCTTTATTAACCTGGAAGGCAAAGCACGGGATATTTTGAATAGGCATTAGTGGGATTAAGATCTAATCGGACACAAAGTTTCCTGACAAAACAGAGGCAAGTGGTAGGAAGATGCCTTGGATTAGTGGGGAAGGATTTCATGGACAATAAAAAAGCTTCACCTCCTACCGGTCAGTCAAGTTTGAGTGCTCAATATTATGGATCTGCAGAGTAGAGTTGTTGCTATGCTTGAGTCTACTGTGTGTGTGTGTTTGTGGACAGAAAAGGCACTCAGGGTGGTGGGTTATGTCTCCGTGAGGCAGCATTCGTGTGCTCACACTAGTTAGAAAGCTGATTTTGTGCTGTTTTGGAGTCAAACGCTGACCCCTGAGGTCATCATGATCCAGGACACACATCCCAGAAGTGGGTAATGAATCTAGAGAGCGGCGATGTAATGACAAAGAGGACCAGGCTGAGGCTTCTGTGCGTGACTTTAGCTGAACTCAGTCTGTGTACTCCACTGAGACACTTTGTTTTTTTCAAATCTAAATTCATAATGAATATGTTGCCTGACTGGTAATGAAATGTCGCATTTTAAAAATTAATTAATATCTGAAACTTTGTATCAGACCTGACGGCCATTTTACAAAGTGCCTGAAGTCTCTGATCAAAGAATTTGGGCAGTAATGGTGCATTTATTCAACTGCTTCAGTATGCAGCTTTTCAGTTTGGCTCTGCTCAGCCTGTCCCAGCTGTCACAGGGCTTTAATGATAATTATCAAAATGCACAGTTAGATGATGTCATATAGTGGAGTCGGACGATTACAGTTCTTGTCTTCACTGCTGTTACAGTCACATATTTTGCCATTTAATTCTAATGAAATAGCCGCAAGTAATGTTGGCCAATGTAAAGTAAATTGAAAAAACACCATTAAATTAACCAACTACACAAACAGCTGCTAAAGTTATACGGCCATTTAAAAATATATGGTCAAAACAATCACATTAAAAGTCATTTCACAAATTTTCTGAATGTTGTTCTAACATAATAAGATTTCCATACGAGTGGACATGACACCACTGACCGGCCACAATCACATTATTCAAAACACTATTATATTCTAATAAAATTGCATGTTTCTCCAAGTTTGGACTCATTGGACCCATCGTAGATAACGGCAGTGCAAAGGTCTATTTCTATTTAGGCATTTCTTTTAACACCACATAATCCTACACATCCATTTGCTTCCGCTTATCCTTTTCAAGGACGCTGGAGCCTATCCCAGCTGTCATAGGGCGAAAGGCAGGGTACACAATGGACAAGTAGCCAGTCTAACACCCAGAGACAGACAATCATTCACACCCACGGGCGATTTAGATTGATCAGTTAACCTATCCCCACGTACTGCATGTCTTTGGACTGTCGGAGGAAGCCAAAGTACTTGGGAAGAACATGCAAACTCCGCACAGAAAGACCCCGGCCTGATGGTGGAACTGAACTCAGGATCTTCTTGCTGTGCAGCAACAGTGCTAACATGCCACCGTGCTGCCTACACAGTGAACTTTTAAATGAGATATATAAAGCCCATATTTTGATGACTCAACTCTTCTTGTGTAGCTTTGCATATGTGACCAAGCACAATCTTCTTATGAGCTTTTGCAACCCCTCAGTTCATCCACTGCTTGAAACAATCTGTTTTTACCTCCCCTCCCTTTGAGTTTACACTCTTCTGATTGTCTCTAAGTTGCAAACAGGGCATTAGATTTCTTCGCAGTGATTTCTTTTTTCCTCTATTTTCTGAAAGGAATGAATTAAACTTTTCGTACATTTTCTTTTCTCTAAAGTAATGACGTCTAACTTTACAACCGAGGTATCGTATGTACGCAGATACAATGAACTCTACAAAGGTTTAAGGACTTTCAATATTTGTGTTCACTCTTGCTTGCGGGGTGACATTTAAATGGATCCAAATAATTTCATATAATGAAACGTAGAGCTAGAGCCATAGAGACACAAAATGGAACCAAAAGAAAAAAAAAAAGAAAAAAGGGATCCTGCAGCAGATGGTGTTATCCCCACAGAGCCCTGATCTCAACATCATAAAGTCGGTCTTGGATAACACTAACCACTAACACACAGAAAAAGATCCTGTGAAAGAAACATCTTGTCTGCCAAGTATCTTTAAAAAAAGTCTGCATACATTTAATATTTGACTATTGGCGATGTTACCAAATGTTATTGAAAAGCTTTCTTTTCTGATCTCGTCATTTATGAAAACACCCTGACTTTAGTGTCTAAAATATTTTTCAGATCGACAGTTTTTGGAGAGCGCTGGAGTCAGACTGGTGACAGAAGACTGTTAGCAGGTATTGCTAGTTTTTCTCTACTTACAGCTAAGAACATCTTTATTGATTTCGCAGCACAGATGGCTGTTTCTGCCCCCCACATGCAGCCAGTCTGTTTTCAAGGCAAATCAAATTATATCTCTCAGGGCACAATCCACCCGAGCCATTACAGAAAATAAAACCCTCATGTCTCAATTCCAGATTTTACACTAAAAATACAGGTTCCTGTTCTGTGAAATCAGTCCCAGCACTCTTCCTGAGCGTGTTTTTGCAAGCAGTGAGTGGACCAAGCTTACATTTTCTGAACGATCACAGAGTTTGTTAATATTTGCCATAGAGTTCCAGTCAATGTCCTTGGGGCTGGCCTGAGAATGGTTAATGGTTAGAATCCAGCTTTGGGTGCAGGAGGAGTCGGGGATTTTAATAGGCGTTATTGAAAGTAAGACTGGCCATTGGGTTTGGTGTTAAGTTTCCCTTGTGCCAACAGAAGTGATTTAGTTGTGTATACCTGAGCTTTAATCAATGGGAAAGAAGTTTGAAGTAACATCAGGAATGTTTGCTTTTAGTCAGGAGACCTTGATGAAATTGCTGAAAATACCCGTGGAAAGAATCTGAGCAGCCTCCCTGATGACAGAGCTACTTTACACATGAATTAAAAAAAATAGAAAAAGGCTGAGATTTCTTTTTTAAGGCAGGTGGAGGGGTTATTTTGCCTTTATCTAATTCTTCTTTTATATGTTTGTGTCTTCTGCATATGATTAATTGTTTGGGGGATGTTTTTGTTATATATATATATATGTATATATGTATATATATATATATATGTTCCTTAAAAAAAATATATATATATATATATATATATTTTTTTTTTTTTTTAGGTTTTAGGTGTCAAAAGTAGTCTGGCTTTTGTTCATTTGGTGTAGCAGCTGTGACTAGAAAACAAATTTGTGTCCAAATCAGATACTATGGTAAGAACCGTAAAGTAAAATTAATGCTGCAAGCAGCGATGATAGTGCCCACGCAGTTCCTGCAGCATGTGGATGTCTGAGGACCTGGACTCTGAGTTACATATGAGCTCCATTGCTCATTAGATGGCATTGGTGAAAAGAATTCAATTTCATGTTGTTGTATACAGTGTGTATATGTCTCCAGGCCTGTAACCTTTCAGTATTTAAATTTTGGGTACGTTTGCATGTACATTTCATTTGTGGTGCCAGAGTCAGGAATCAAAATTTGCTACACCCTTTGATGAAAAATGAAAAGCTTCACAATTAAGTGGCTTTAGATTCAACTGAACAATGGTTATGACTCAAGACTTAACATTGATGAAAACTGTGCCAAAATTAAATTCAAAACGTCCGACTTCCTGTTGGCTTTAGAGTATGCCTTTTGTATATGTTGTATTGCATCACAGGAGCCCCTCCCCCATATCCAAGAGCCATAAAATACTACAACTGAGATGGGCAGTGTGGTAGGTGAGATGTAATGAGATGGGCATCATGGGTATCAACAATTCACAATGCTAAATAGACAATCAGGAAATATCTATTTCTTAAGGTGTTCATGGACAAATTTCACAGAGCTTAATTCCACCAGTTTGATGAGGTACATCAAAGTTAAAAACATTTTCTGGACTCAGTAGGTAGGATTATTATTATCATTAAATATTGTTATGGAGCTGTGTACAGACTGGGATCATTATCAAACAGAGAAGTGTGGATCAGATCGGATAAGTGAAATACAACAGCAAGTCTTTACTTTAGACTCACCAAATAAGAAAATAATCCAGTTAAATCTCTAAAGGTTTGTTGCAAAAGAATGTTTCTTAAATTTTAAATATCAAACTTTCTGTAGGATTTAGGGCATCACTATTTTTTGGAAGTCTTGGAATTTTTAATTTCATACATGTGCGTCAAAGACAGTGGAGCTCTTCTGTTGTAGTTTCCTAGTGGGCGCTGTCCAGCTGTTTTGCTTGCACAACATTCAGACCAGTAAGGTATGCACATTTTCACTGCTCCCCAGGTGCGGTTAAAGTTTCATTAGGTTTTTTTGATTAGGCTCCCAGAAAGGAGATTAATTTAAACAAATAATTATAAATGGAGCAATTCCAACAGGGCAAACACAGTCAGTGTTGTGAGACTAATTACAAAAATTTCACGGCAGACATTACGGGATTTATAAGAACAGTTACTGATGTGCAAGTCTATGTTCAGACATCATTTTGCATTTTGCAAGTGACAAGATTTTTGTTTTTTGTTTTACTTTATTTGCTTTTTTTTTTTTTTTTAGGACAGTAAGGCTTATTGATACTGACAAGCTGCTTCTAAGAAAGGCACTTGAGTATGCATGACACATATATATTTCATTAGATGTTATGAATATGTATGAATAAAAGCTCTGCAGGGTACTTTGCACAAACACACACATTCATCAAAATCACTCTGAATGAGGTAAGATGGTGTTTAAAGAACTTTGTCTCCCAAGGACTTATTATTCAGGATCACACATTAGCTGTGGGTGATGAACCCATATAAAAGTAGTAGGTTTCTGTCATGTGTATGTGTGTTTAAAGCTGGAGGTGGATACACTATTTATAGCTGTAAGAATTCAGCTTGCAAAGTAAGATTTACCCCCTCTCGCTCCCTTGAATCCCATTTTTGTATTGAGGTGACTCTTTTTTTGATACCTATGCATATTCCATGCTTCATTCTTCAAAAAAAGGATTGACATAAAAGCAGAGACTATTTATCTGTATGGGCATGTGTAAGAGTAGCAAGAGAGTTTGTGTGTACCGTGGGTGCAAGAGAAAAAAATATCAGTAGGAACACATAATACTGTAAATAAAGCCAAGCATAAATTAGGGCCTGTGTCCATAGGCAGTGTTTTTTGTGCTCTCAGCATCTACTTTTCATACACATCCTATGAACCTGTGAAGCTTAACACTGACAGCACTCAAAGTCCTCTGCACACAAATGTCCTGAATAGATACCCGAGGGCATTTTTTTTTTCCTATGGTGTGCTCTCATTTGGCAATAGCTGCACTCAGTGTTGTAAACATCAGAAACTCTGCTGCAAGTGAACTTTTTGCTTATTAGTAGAGTTGATCTGAGATGCTTTTGCATGAAATTTGCTGATCTTGCATGGTTGCATTTGGCCATACTTTTCAGTATTTGCTACATTCAGAAATAACAACCGGACAAAGGAACGACATAAAGAAATCTGAAAATAAAAGAACGTGTGTATGCAGAAGTTCTTTGCACATTTTATGCACTACACTCATTCTTATGTCCCTACTATCCCCACTTCCCTTTACTCTTTGTTAATTCATTTTAATGGACAGAACCTCACAAATATCAAACAAAAACCAAGAAAAACATATATAAAAGTTATGCATTTATGATTTTTACACCATTGAGTGAAATATCCCCAAGCAAAGCATGACTTAGTGGAGAAACCATTGTTGGCAAGCACAGTGGTTCTCATCCAAGATTTTTGGTATGTGGCCCATGCATTGCATCCTCTGTGCGGGGAAGTTGTTGTATAGCATTAGCAGAAAAGCAGCCCCAAAGCATAATCTTTCCACCTCCACCCTTGACTGCACCGATGGTCAGTGTTGGGGAGTAACGGAATACATGTGCCGCCGTTACAAAATATAAGTAACTGTATTCCGTTACAGTTACCGTTTAAAAAGGTGGTATTCAGAATACAGTTACTTTGTTGAAATGAATGGATTACACGGCGGTATTTTCCTGTTTCATAAGGCTATGCCCTCTTTATTTTTGGTTTCCAGGCTAGTGGAAACCTGGAGCAGCCTTTCAACGCCTCTCTCTGTCTCTCGCTAGCAAAGTTGACCCAGACAACAAAGTGAAGCTAGTTTTCGGCTACGAGCCCGACACAGAACCCGACGTGTTAGCCAGAGGTCCCTTTACAGTTTTATACCTTTACGGTTCGGAGCCGCGGACCTGTTTTATATACACGCGGAATAGTTTTCTATATGAGATCGCTGCAAAAAGTGCAGCCTTGCCTAATGTCCCCCTACTGTTACTCATTTATATTAAGATTCAAAAATCTAGTTGGTATTGCTATGGTGAATAACCTTCAGTAATAGTAAGAAATCACACAGCAATGGTACATTCATGTAGTTGTAAAAAAGCATGTAATATATTAAGTAATCCAAAGTATTCAGAATACATTACTCTCATTGAGTAACGTAACGGAATACGTTACAAAATACATTTTGGGGCATGTATTTTGTAATCTGTAGTGGAATACATTTTAAAAGTAACCTTCCCAACACTGCCGATGGTGTTCTTTAGGTCATACTCACCATTTTTCTTCCCATAAACAAACTCCTCCTGTATAGTTTTCTACCACCTTTCTCATGATCATCCTCACCCCACGAGGTAAGATCTTGCAGAAAGTTCCAGTCCAAGGGTGATTGATGGTCTATTTATTGTTCTTCCATTTCCAAATAATTGCACCAACAGTTCTCACCAAGGTTCTTGCTGATGGTCTTGTAGCCCATTTCAGCCTTGTGCAGGTCTACAATCTTGTTCCTGATTTTCTGTGACAGCGCTTTGGTGGTGGAAAGGTTGGAATGGAAGAAACTGATTCTGTGGAAAGTTGAGTATTATACACATAATGATTTTAAATCCATTGTGTCTGCAATCGATTGATAGATTGTAATCTGTGTGCCACATGGCCACATAGCCGATTTATGGGAGCCAGAATTCTGGCTAGGTTACAGGGGATCAAATACTTATTTCACTCAGTGACGTGCAAATCAATTTATAACTTTTAAATATAAATATTGATTTTTCTGGATTTTGGGTTGATATTCTGTCTCTCTTCATTAAAACAACTGTAGTAAAAATGTCTTTGTAGTTGAGCAAACTTACAAATTCACCAGGGGATCAAACAATTATCACCCCAAAGGTCCCTTCTGTCCACTTTGACACTATATGAGCTGGTCATTAAAAACAAGAATGGTGTTTCTTTTGTTTTTGTTTTATGAAACCTCAGACTCGAAACCCACTTGAAGGAGATTTGAGATTACAAAGAGATGATGATTAACTTGACCTTGTTGACTAAGCTCGCTCAGTGACTCTGATTTCTCTCCAAGTTTCTGTGAACTGACAGAGTTCCCATAACTGAGTTCTGCTTATTTATGAAGTGAAATATTGGAAGGAACAAAGAAAATCCTCAAGTGGTTTTTGTGTAACATAAATAAGATAAACTGGCAAAGATCAAATATGTGTGAGATGCTGGCAGCGAGTGTGCCTGAAAGAAGAAAGGACAAATACGCATAGGCAGATTGGGGGGAAATTCTGTTTAGTTTTGAAGGTGTATCCCCCAAAATGTAAAGTTCCTTTAAAAAGCCCCTTCCCCTACATAATCTCCATTTCTGTCCCCAGCAGTGTCGATGTGTTTTGAGAAAATGCACTCTCTGGAAAGCATCACATCTGCATATGAGAGCGTTTGGGGAGGAAGCGGATGAAGGGTTCTGGGAGCGTGAAGATCTGTAATTTAATCTGAAGCTCGGGAGAGGACTTTTGGGTTCACTCTGTGGGACAGGCCAAGGCTGACTACGAATTCTGATCTAATGCTAGGCAGGTGCAGAAAACAAAAGGCGCATTTTATTTCGCACAATCCAAGAGTATGATAGTTAAGATTTATAGAGAATGCATAAAGAATGACAAGGCTGGATGTCTTTGTCTAGTTTTAAGCAAGAGATTCACCAGGTTTCTGAAACTTTGTTGCAGGTTCCTGAGCTCATTTAGGTGTTTCCTACAGTACAGCACAGATAAAATCAAAAAATGATTCACACACTTTACTTAAATGCCTAATTTTTCATTTTTATCAACAATAATTAACCATAAACATTCAGGCACATCTTAGCTGCCCTATAGTGGATTGTCAGAGACTCAAGCTTGTGTTATGGTTCAACTGTTTAGCAGCATTTGTGCTGTTTTGAGAATAAAGGAGAAAGAAAACAAGGCATAGCATAAATTTAATGAAGCAACACAAACTGAAAACAACAGCTTAAACAGTAATAAAATGAAATATATATTAAAACTGGCATATTTGAGCAATTTCAACATTGCTGCCTTTCCATAATCCCAGGTTAATAAAATAGTGACAGAGATGGTGGTTTATTAATCTTATTACAAAAAAATTAAAGTTTGTATGTGTGCGATTGGGGTTTCCAGTTTTCTCTAGTGCTGCTTGTCCAAAATACACGAGTAACCAAACTCATTCATCAAAGTAAGTCAAAAATATAAATAAAACTAAATTTAAAAAAAACAAACTAAAAAGCATATCCAACTCTCTTTGTCAGTGCCAGTTTGAGATTTAGATCATGAGAATGAAGCAATCGTTTTGGCATGCTCGCATGCTTTTACACACCTAGGGTAAGCATTTGGCACCTGGTTATGATGGTCAGCAGTCAAGCGAGCAGCGGTCACACGAGGTGAGGCTTCGTAACAGAGAGCAACTTTTAGCCAAAATGTAAGAAGTACTCATCCGAACAAACTGTGCTCACTTGGCTCCTGAGCAATACACCTGCAGAGTTTAAATGGATCAGGTGAGCAGTTTCTGAGAACAAAGAGATGGAAGGACAGAGATTTCTTTCATTGTTAACCATCCATCCATTCTCTTCCGCTTATCCAATTCAGGATCACGGGGGGCTGGAGCCTATCCCAGCTGTCTTAGGCCAAGAGACAGGATACAACCTAAACAGGTCACCAGTGTGTCGCAGGGCTACCACACAGAGACAGACAACCATGCACACACACCTTCACACCTATGGGCAGTTTAGAATCATCGCTCAATCTAACCTCACTAACTGCATGTCTTTGTACTGTGGAAGAACCCAGAGATAACCCACTCAAACACAGGGGAGAATATGCAAACTCCACACAGAAAGACAGTCATTCATAAATTAATAAACCTTAATGATTATGAAATAAATCTTCCTCGCCTTTGTCAATGCCATGTTCAGAGTAATTCACTAAAAATGTATTGTGCCGTACCCCCTATTAGCCACTGCTGGGCCTGAATTCTTCTTTACTTTATGTGTAAAACAACACTAAATGCCAATATTGGTTATTACAAGAGGGAAGAACATAATGTCTCCTCAAACTAGAGAGGTGAGACTTTTGGACCTTGATCTTATTATTCTCCAGACAATTCCACCATACGCCTTCAAGATGACTTTGTGAAGGCTCCACCCAAATAGTATATCTGCATTTACGGTCACATAGGAAACAAGCATTTGGTTATTCATCCACTGGCTACTTGCCATATGTTGTAAACATGAGGCCCTCATATTTTCCTCTAGGAGTAATACATTGTGTGTAATCAACAGAAAGGTTTAAAATTGCTTCTTTAAACCTCAACCTCCACTAAGGAACAGCACAGACAGCAATATAGTTTGAACTATACACCAAAGATTAACCCTGTGCTCCTAAATAATGCTATTTATGCAGTAACATAAATCTGTTGTCACGTCTATCACAGGTTCAAAACAAAACCACTTAAGTAAAGCACCAAAGGCCCCCTGAAAATATTATAATGTTAGCAAATGATTCAGGATTGAATAGATGCCCGCAATCCACCTGGGTGCTTTGGTGGATAACATCCTCACATAATCGTAACCCAAGGCTGTCAGATCTTCATATTTTTAAGGAAGAATGGCTATGCAGATCACATAGTGATGTCTTCTGGCTGTGTGTGCATGGCAATTAAACCTGGTTCCACTTCAATGTACATGCGCGAAACACGTTTTCCTTAACAAGAAGACCAAAGGAAAGAGAAAATGTGAGATAAATGCAATCAGTTTTGCAGTGCATTCAGACCAGAGCAACCAACTTAGAAGCGCTTGCATACCAGTGCACTTTCACGTCTGTAAAAATAAAATTACTACTCCTATTACACCCATAATGAGTGTTTGCATGTTTGCAAGTATGCATTTTGAGATCCCTTGGTTGTCTGCACTGTAGATCATCTGATGCGTTTCAGGTTCTTTTATTACTAACGTTTAAATTGTTGTAAGTATTTTATGCTTAAATGGACAAAAGGAGCATATTTTTCACGTGATGTTGTTGCCTCAACTTGGGAAAGGTATTGTGGTTGTACAACAATCCTCCAGAGACTCACCTTGTCTGGGTAAACGTCCTTTAAATCAAGATATCTTGAGTCCTACCTGTGAAACGATTCACGAATATGGCATGTTTTCAAGGCTTTCATATAATGCCAATGGATGCTACTTGTTCAAAGGCTTGAACCTTAATCATTGCCTTTTGTAGCTACATTTTAAATCATTTTTAAAGACTTTATTATCATAATACCTGCATTCTTTGACCCTAGACATGTTATTCTTAGACAATCGATACATTGATTTCGCTCAGAGGCTGAGATGAAAGAATTTATCAAGGTTTCAACAGTACAGACCTTTTGTGTAACAGTAAATGAACATCGCTGTGTCCCTCGCACATCTGCGAGCTTCAAATAAATTTCATCTTGCACACAGATTTATTTTAGCCATAGTGACTGACCTTTGACTTTTTTCAAACTGAAGTTTATTAAGGGTTTGGCTTATTATAAAAACATAAAAACTCACAGACAATTCAGATTCCAAAGAAACAAAAAAACCTGAGAGCAGTTCTTGTGAACATCCATTTTGCAGAGAGAACGTCTGTTCCTCGCTACAGTTCCAAAAGCTGTGAAACAGTAAAGTGACTATTTGAAGGAGACTGTATATTTTTCATAGACATGGTGTTCAGCCTGCTTGACTTTCATTAGCATTGCTTTGAATGCTACTGCTGCTGCTGCGGTTTTAAAGCTGAAAAAAGATTTTCTCTTAGCAGGGATTGATGGAGGGAAATGTGTAACTTTGTTGTTTTGAGGCAAAATGATTTTTATTATTCCAATCAAAACAAAAAGCTAAAGGGAATCTAGTCAGCTGTATAACAGATTACAAGTCAGTTTAAAGACTTGTCTTTATAAACCAGTGTTTTTGAGAATTCATTATTTCCTCCCAGTGCGGTTGTCTAGCCCTGTCAGCACTACAGTCATGCATAAAGCCACTTAGGTACAAGACCACAGAGACAGAGATATAAAGCCACTGTGTTGCAATGGTCTAGTGTGAATGCCCTTACTGAAAAAAGCCATAAATCAAAAACTGAACTGGAGTTTTGTCTCTGACCTAAAACTACATGTGCTTAAAAGCAGAGAAACAAAACATACACAAAAAGAAAGGGATGTGTGTTATGAGAGAGATTTGTACAGAGGCTGTTAAATAAACACCAAAAGCACTATCGCAGCAAATCAAGCCAGTAGCCTGAGGACACGGGGATAAAAAAGAAATTGAAGGAAGGAAACCTATAAAATGTACTGTAATCAGGTCTCTCAGTCAATGTTATAGCTGGCTGGTCAGAGCAGAGCGGCTATAAGGAGTCACAGAGGTTTGGCCTGCTTGGCTCTGTGTGCATATGTAATGAGCTGAACAAATTTCTGGAGATTGCACAAACCAAAACTAACGGGGAAATTAGAGATCCTCTCTTGTTCATATTTAATATATTGTGAGGTTCCCAAATTTTAGTCAGCCTTATATATATATCTAATACCGTATAAACATCCATGACTGCTAGGGGGGTTGGGATTGTTATCACTATGTTTGATGTATCACCCTAGGCGTGTGGGGTGGGGGCTTTGTTGCTGCTGTAAGAAAACCATAAATTCTTTGAGCACCCAGCACCCACAGAACCTGCTCCAGGGTGGAAATGTCCCCAGCACAAACACATGTGTTCAACTTAAGCCATTTCTCTTCCTTTTTCTATATTAAAGAGAATCATTTTAGGTTTTATAGACTCACATCACACCGTAAACATAAAACATTTTTTTGAGTGTAAAACCAGACTTTTACTTGATCTTCTTCTTATTCTTCACGGTGGTTCATCTGTCTCCATTTAGATCGAATCTGTTCCGGTATGAAATTATTCCGAGTCCCATTTTGATGTGGCAAAAATCTTATGGCCAGATTGACCTTGCAGATGCAGTGCTTCACATTTATCCAAACTTGAGATGAGGACTTCCACCGTGTCTGGGTGACATTTGGTAATGCACTTTATTTTTATTCCATATTTTTCCCCCAACGTAACTGCTTTATTTTGTGCTGAGCTAAAAAGTGCGTGTGTCTATCAGTGTTTAGTGCTTCTTTGATCACAAAAGGTTTTCTCTGTTTTGTCTTGGCGCTACTGTGCAGACCAGACATTTCTAGACTTCTGTTTGGTTTCCACTCATTGTTTTAAATCCAAACATCAGTATTGGGGATTAATATTACAACTCATGACTTTAGCATCTATATAAGCTCATGCACAGCATTGTTAGTGAGTAATTAGGCAATTCCCTTTAATCACAGAAGAATATATTCACTCTTTTTACAATATTACTATATTATGATAGAGTACACTAAGAACAGTATATATGCAATTGTGCAAATCTTTCAAGATATAAAACCCTATTTGTTGCAATCAGAGACTTTTCAAATGAGCATAAAATATCTTCCTGGAGGACCTTTTTCCTGCTCGTTCATTTGTGGCTAATGGCTCTCAGTAACTTAGGGCCATCTCTTGTCTCTTCCTGCTGCAGCCATAAATAATGAGCATCCAGTTTTGGTCAGGATTTTTTTTTTTTTTACTGGTAAAGAGTAAGGAGTTAAGGATATGAAGAGAAAGATGCAATATATCAAGTTTAGCCTCCATAAGCCTCCTTTGATTAGGGTCCAAGCATAACATAGCTTGCAGATGATGCTGACTTTACATGTGGGGGTTCTGTCTGACTAAGTCAATTAATAGATTTGTGCATGTCTAATGATACTAGCAGACCAGTGTGTCGGGGGTTGTGGTTATGTGGTTGATGCAATCAAAAACTAAACCAAGAACAACATCCTTGTTCTTCTTCGAGCCAAAACGTGTTGAGAAACTTCTAGCTAAGTCAGAAAGTGTGGTTTTGATCCAAGACAACAATGAATAATAGACCAGTAGAGGATGATGTGACAAATATCTACATGCTCTCACAAGAACCTCCAGCTTTAATTGAGAAGCATTCTTTGTCTTTTTCTATTCTTCACCTGTTCCTTCGATGTTTTTGAAACATTTAAAGATCTTTAACATTTAAAGATTATCTGTTTCTGAGCTAATTATCATTTTGCTGAACATTCGCTAGTGGCCTATATTATGTAGTCACCCATAAAAGAAGAGAAATTGAACCCTCATGAGAACATGGCCAGTGTTATGGGAGGTTACATTAGTGTTGCATGTACTCCCTGAGTTGTATATGTGTGTGGGTCAGCATAGAATATTAATGTGCATTAGTCAGAAGAAAGGCATGTAGCAACAGTAGCAGTGAAAGAGGAGTAGATAAGGTCAAATGCGCCTTGGGGGCAGCTTGGAACCATAAAAATTGGTATTTTAGATAAAGACAGTGATAAGATCATGATGCCTTAGATTAAGAGTAAACCAAGTGAGGATGAAAGGGTGTTTTACAGAGATTATCTGTGTCCTTCAGGAGAGAGACCTTTTTATTTTCCTATTGAGCAACCTACTTTCTCAGTGACCTTGACTTATTCCAGTTATAGCATCGCTCTGATCAGATATGGAAGCAAAGCTACTGTAACAACCTATGGAGATCAAATACAATGGCTAAGTTAACCCAGTCAGCTAACTGGACTAAAATTAATTTGTCATTTGATGGCGTCTATCTCGTGTGAAGGGGAGTGACTCTGTCCATATGGTTGTTTAATTTCATGCAGGAAATTAAAACAAAGCTTACGCAGCCAGAGGCGGTCAGCTAATTCTTTGTGGAAAACAGGTCGTTTTTCATGTCTGCCTCTTTTATGTTGGTTTAAGACTTTCTGTGAGTGCAGTGATCTGAAACAATGTGTCTGCACTCTTTTTTTTTTTCCTTTTCTATGCATGTGTGTGCGTTCGTTGAGAGTTTGTAGACAACATCTGGGCCAGGCTGCATTCTGCAACCACACGATGACAGCACTTGATGAAGTCACAGTAAACAGTGAACCAGTCATCATTATCACTTGTGTGTGCTTTTAGATTTATTTCACTGTCAGAAAATCCCCTGCCGTTGTTCAGTAAATATTATTGTGACATGTCTCAGCATGGACATTCGGCTACAGCCTGCCAGTGTGGCCTCAAGTCCAGAACGTCTGCACACTAAGTGACAGTTTCAGGCAGCTTAAGATGATCAAGTTCTGCTGGACTAAAATGTTTGAGGTTTGTGGAACTTCTAGCTTGATGTTGTTTGAACTGCAGTCTTATTTTGTTTTAGTTTGTTAGTATTTTTTAGTATTTCCTGGCAAAGCAGGACTACATTTAACATATTTAAAACACTGAAATGTGTGACACATGATAATAGTGAGTTCAAAGCTCAACTTGCCGTTCCTTTAGAAAACAATGAGATCTAAAAAAGAAACATGTTTTTGGTGTTATTATTTAAGATTTTAACATTCAAAACTGTGCAAATGATCAGAATAAATAAATAAATACTTCAGAAAATGCCCTCATAATTTTCTGCCAGTACATTATCTCTTTTCTATGGAAATTTATGGGTATTTCTTTAAATGGTAAAATTCAATGTGTGGTTAGGAAAATACACACACACACAAAATTAATAGGGAAAATTCCTTTATTTTAAAATGGTAAATTGTAGCTTGCTGTGATATTTTTTTTGTTGTTTTGAGTGAATAATGAATATTTTCAATGACATAGACATAGACAAGATAAACCAAACAACATATCTAGTGTCAATACAAGCAGAGAAAAATGCACAGAACACAAAGATGCAAATTTATGATGTGAAACAATATTTAAAATTCATCGCAGTAGGCCTGTGTAAAAGTCCCACTTCTCACTGATACAGAAAGTAGGTTTTGGAGGACTTTTAATAATTAATCATTTACATAAAATGATCTTCATTCGTAGGTGAAAATGGATTCAAAGCGTCGCTAAAACCATCATGGATTTGTAATGATATGTGTGTGCACTAAGTGTCTATTTTTTATGTGGGTCATTAGGCTCATGCAAGTGGATGAGTTGGGTAATTTTGCAGGTTTTATTCTGACTCTGACCATTGAAACTTCTGGTTAAACTTGCATTCTTAGTAGTCTATGCTGCCTGGCCATTTTCCAGTTTTTACTGAAAGACCAATGTCAGCTTTATGTCCTGGTCTAATCGCTACACACTCAAGCACATAAACGCGTGCACGTGCACACACATGCATAGATAGGACTACTTTTCTTCTTCGCCCTCTTCTTTTACAGTGTGCATAACACATCTGCAAACTCTTTTTATCACCACCACCACCAGTCACTTTAGCTTTAGTCTCCATCCTTCTCATTAGCCAGTACTGGGAAATAAGGCTTCAGTAAAAATATAGAGCATCATTAAACACTGTAAACCGTACACTCGGAATGGCAAAAGAGCCCCGTTAAAGGGCTGGAAGAGTGCCAAGGAACCTATTTAATTCCTCCAGCTGCAGGTGTTAGCTCATGCAACAAATCACCCATGCTACAGGTCTAATTTGTAAAAGACAACAATGTTAAACATATATGGATTGTAAAATGTTTGCTGAACAAAAGCAGATGCTTTGTGCGGCAATATATGAGACTCGGTTGAAATAATACCTGACAGATTAGCAATTCTATTCTCTTTATGTTATCAAGCTGTGACACAAGGAGAATGTAAAATAGAGATAAAAAACACACAGTTAAAGTAAATGAACAAATGAACGGAATACTAATTTAATGGAAACTTAAGTATAAAAGCCAACAAACAAGCAGAGATCAGTTGAAATACAGTATTACTGATTAAAGTTAAATATTTGGACAGTGAGTTAATGTTAGTCCATTCCAGCTCTGAGCCATGAATGTTAAACAGATTTGACACGAAAAACATGAATAAAAGAAGAGACTCTCAGCTTGTGATTATAGGGTTTTATGACTCTCCTGTTCTCTTTGCTTTCTAAAAGCAGAATTCTGTTCAAACTATTCAAATTTTCTGGACGTGTCTCTGCAGTAAAGATGGCAATAACCTACATTTAAACCTGAAAAAACAAAATCATTTGACACTTTATAAAAAAAATCCTGCATTTTATCCATCCTAGTGTTGACAAACACGGTGTGGAGAAAGTTGTATTTCCAATCGACATAAATAAATTGCCTTTTTGTATGCACTTTTAACTGATGTGATTGGACCATAGACAGATATGCGCACTCGGGAAACTCAGGCAGAGTATTTGGCTTGGAAGGCTGAGGTGCTATGAGACTGCCGGAGCGCTCAGCTAACAAGCTCACCTCACCCATCCTACCATAAATTCTCACCCTCTTCAGTCCCTTTAAATGCAGTAAATTCTTATCCATTTTCCACATTTCGGTGGGGATGATATTCTTGGTACAGAGGTGCCGTTTAATTGGAAAGGTGCGCAAACGTTACACCTAAGTGCAGCATGCGACGCCAACTAACAGGTCAAAGGACTGAAAATAGGGCCGTAGGCAGCAGCTATTATGCTAAAGTCTGCTCCTGAGAACGTTGTGCTCATGTCTGCCATTTGTTCATTTCACTTTTTTTTTATTTTCATTTAAGTGAGGCCACAGTAAAACTTGAGTTGCCTCTTACCCTTCAGAACTCTTTATTTCAGGCATATTACCTAAATCACTGGAGGTACGCTGCAAAAACAGGACACCCCATAAAAGCCTGAAAAAGGCCTCTTGTTTTAACATACTCGGGGGGGTGTCTGAATCAGACTCTTTGTGAAAAGAGCACTTGTGCTGGACTGAAGGACAATGAAATGTGAAAGGCAAAGTTCAGCAGCATTTTATTGTGATTGTGCTTTAACTTACTTCGACCGTTTTGGTCGGTATATTCAGGGGTACACAAACAGTGAACTGTGTTCTGAGACAAAACATAAGCAAGCTGCAGTTGCCTGTTATTTCAGAGTATGACGCAGTGTTTTCGATGTTATTTGGCTGCTGTTCTGAGGTTAAAACTGGGATGAGGGTCTATAAGAGCATGTGAAAGCTTTAGATTAGCCTTCAGTTTTGCTTATTGACATTTACAAACCTGTGCTCTTTTTTTATCTGGTTAAGGCTTATTAGAGGAAGCAGGGAGGACGACGACAAGACAAAAAAAACATAAAAGTACATTAGTACAGTAAATATGACATCATGCAGGTTAAGGGTATTTCATTGGTATGTCAATCATATAAAGTGCTTTAGAGATTTAGCAGATTACTTCATGACAGCATACTGGAATTTGAAACATATGCATGCTGTTTGTATGAGACTGCCTTCCCATGTTGTGTTTAGAGCTGAAATGTGAAATTGCTACAGCTAACAAAACATCATTCCAAGGTGAACAAAAATGATTTATCATCCTTGTATTCCTATTCCTAGAACTTTTGTTTGTTTGTTTATTTTCTGATACACTGTCCCTAAAAATCATTTTGTCTATGAAGTTAAGAAATATTTAATAAGATAAACATGTTCTCGATCCATAGAAAAATGCAATAAGCACAGCACATTGTAACAACAAATCCATTTCCTACTAAAATAAATTAAAGGATTCTTACCTGAACAATAAATGCCAATGAAAATGGATTTTAACAAGTTTTGCTTGTCATATTTTGAAGTTCTCCCACCCTTATTGAGATGAATTAATCTGGTACACTAGAGTAAAAATAGGATGCCAACCTCCTTGGGACAAGGAAAAATCAATGGTTGTCCAGTGATTACAGTGATTTTTGTTTTTTACATTCTGCAACCAATTGCGAGTATTCACAGCAACTAACTGAGGGCACAGCAGCCTCAATATCTCAGCAACCGCTTTCAATTGCAAGGCAGGTGCATCAGTCGACTGGTGGGAGGCAACTGACAACATGTTCGAGTGCAAATTATCAATGTCATGTTTCTTGGGAATGGGAGACTGGTTGCCAGTTGCTTGTATTCTTATTACTTTTCCAATATAAAAGCAAGTCTGCTGAGTGCAGCATAATTTGGCTGTTAAATTGCTGTCCTGCAGAAACAAAATCATTATATGTGAAGGCATTTCTGTTCCAGATGAGGATGTGGCTGGACTCTGTAGGTAATGTGAAATTCTGTTTAATGTGAGTTTCTGTGTAACAGATTTGTTATTTTTGCCAATTTATCACAGTTAATTGCCATTTTATTGCTAACAGATTGCATGTAATTATCAGTCCGACCTCATTCAATCTCAAATTAATAGCAGACTGACAGCAGTTTCACTCTTTCTTATTGTCATTCTATCACCATCTTGAGATACCAAAGTTGCTTTGCAAATTGCAACTGGCTGCGAGTGGTCATAGACCCGGTCCCTTCTCTGAAGCAACCATTTCAAGGGCAACAAAAACTGCAAGTGTTGTAATAATTTGCATCGTGCTGCAATCTCCAACCACTGCTTTCTGATTCTAGCATGAGAAACTTAATTTGAATCAAGTTTTGTATCTACTCTGAATTACATTGAAACTATTTAAGTAAGAGCATCTATTTAAATCAAGGAAAGGGTCATGAATAACCCATATGAACATGGAAAGCCATCAATTGTCAGCTCAGTAAAATAAAAACATAAATAAAACAGTAGAAAAGAGTGACAAAATGTTAGATAATATTATTGTGAACATGTGGTGCTGGCTGACTAAGAAAGTCTAAAAGCGATGGACTAAAATCAAAGAAACTGGTAAGAAACAGCAGCAACAGGGTTCTTCAAATATAAGTAGTGGTACAGCCGGGCAGGATAGTGTGAGAATCCTTTATGAGCTCAGAGAATAACACAGCGAGGATAAAATTTAAAAAACAAAAACCATCTGCACAAAGACAGTAGCCTTTGTGATATTATTTTTAGATTACATTTGATGATAGAGGGTTTCTGTAGTAAGGGTGTAGAGTTTGGGATATTTCTTTTCACATCTTTTTTAAAGGTAGTGTAGATAACATGTTTATAGATAGAATCAGAAACTCTGATGGTTGTAGAAGAAGAGATCTGTCAATAGAAAATACTGAGTTGACAGAAGTTCATCTGTCACCATGATACTGCTCCAAAACATACCAGTAAGCTGTTGAATAATACTTTCCCCAGAGAAAAATGTCTTAGAGTAGCTCTCCCAGAGAGCCATATGGGGTGCTATGGTACTTAGTTAAGGTGAAATATGGAGGAAGCTTACACCGCAGCTGTTTAAGAAACTGTTAAATTTCATGCTGGCACTTAGAGCAAATACTGCAATCTAAATAGTAAAACACTATACTGTGATCTTCAGTGAAACCACCACAGCATGTCTAAATACTTGTACTGTAATTTTCAACTGTACTTCCCCTTTTATCATTTGAAGTCTGAAAACAGTTTTGCTTTGCTAGATAAGCTATGATCTTGCACAAATTTTTTAAGTGTTACTTAAGTGTCTGAATATTTTCTTTTAGTTTTATGTAAATTTGAGGTGTTATTTAGCATCCCGTGTACTGTAAAAGTTGTTAGGTAGGTGACACTAAAGAAGTGGCACTGAGTGAAAACACTGGGGAAGGTAGAAGGAATACCAACCCACACTGTCATTTCACACCAGCTTGCTGCTGCTTGTGTTTAGCTTGCGTTTAGCCGTCAAACAATAGCTTGCAAGATTTCCCAAAAGTCCCTTTAATCTGCCACATTTTTGGTGAGTTTTTCATGTCCCCAGAATGTATTTTTCAAGTTTCAGGCCAATAATAAGTCTAAAGAGCAGGGAAGAAGTGAACAGATGTGAACAGCTAACACACTAACCTTGTGTTTAGCAAAGCGAGCTATGTTTAGCTGAAATGAAGAACATAAAGTGGCTTTAACACAGACTTGTACCCACCAATACATGTCTACTGGTTGTAAATCAGCTCTTGAAGTTTCCACTGTTATTGATGGTTGTGCCTCAGTATTACATTTTCCCCACAGCTCAGAACCATGTGAGTAAAATCAAAGCTAACAATTAGCAACAGCATGTTTGTCTTAGCATCCTTGCTAACAGCATGACTCCACTTCTCACTGACTCTGGAAGGAGTTAACAGGGATGGAGGAACATTATGAGGAAATTTAAGCTGAGCTTCAATTGGTTATCTATTTACTATGTAAATTAAGGGAGGAAGTCTCACTGGTTTGCTGCAGTTTTTCACAGCTCATGCTTTACAAGCTAAAAAAGAGGAGTATCATAAAATCTCATTCACACTCCCACCACTACTTCACACAGACACTCATCTTTTTGCTACCTGTCCTGCAGGTGTCGCTGTCTTTTAATCCAAATTGCAATTTTTGATTTTTTTTTAGGTAGCTAGGTTGTATATATTCCAGGCCTCCCGAAGAGATCCAAGTTATCTTGGATAAGTGGTTAAAAAGATGGATGGATATATGGACATCTCATCTTAAGAAAAGAGAAAAACATTTTATAAAGTCATGCTAACTTTTGGTTTTAGTTTGTTCCAAATGTGCTCCATAAAACACATAGTCAAACAAATGTTTGCATACTTGAAGAAGAACTTAACAAAATGCAACACCATTGTTTTAGGATTTCCCGTGGTTAATCCAATGCAGACATCTTCTACATGCATTTCTTTTTAAATGACATCCCTAACTACACCATGCCTTTGGTCACCTCAGAACTTTGATCAACTGGGAGAAGCAGCATCAGATCCACCCTCTGAGTCCCAGTGCATCAGACAAGTTGGGAATCTCGTTTCATGTGGTAACCATAAAACATGCCCCAAGTACTTGCAACTAAGCCGCAGCCACAACCTCCCAACCCCCCTCAAAACATTCTCACTCCTGAGTCTCCAGCTAGTTCCCTCTGTCCTTTCTCCCTCCCATCTTTGTTTCTTATTTTATCACATCTTTCACTGCAATGCAGCCTTGTTGCAAATTATCAACACGCAAATGTGGGAGCTGTCATGTGACTTAAGTCAACTTCAAAACTTTTAAACCCAAAGGAGTTCTCTAACATCATCTTACTATTTGTCTAGGCAGCATTACTGTAGAATGCGTGCTCAGGAATAATGCAATCACTGTCAAAGACAGTGTCTTCTTTTTTTAACAATACAAAAGCTGGCTGGCATTAAATGTTGATAAATATATAATCTGCACTTACTAGAAACTGTATTCTCTTTAAAGCTGAGCCTAAATCACAAAGACACAGGGAATAATCAAATCAAGCAACCTTTCACTCACTTATCACATTTTTGGCAAGCTTGTCAGGTGCAGATAACCGATTCCAGCATAAAAGGAATGTGATCGATATTCTTTTAGTGGCTGTTGCGATTTTTTAACCACATTAAAGAAACTCAGTATTTCCAAAAACCTCACCCTTAAAAGGAATGATTTTATTTGTTCCACGTGCAAACAATCTGACAGTGGTCATAGTTGTTCTGCTTAGTCCGTTGTGAATAAAAGGTGTAGCATTGATATATTAGGGGATACAATTTGGGCTCTGATCTCCTTTTATCCAAATTATTTTCAAAGAATCTTTAAAAAAAAAAGTTAAAATAATCAGTATCCTTTTTTTCCATGCGTTCACTCTTATGCATACCTGCACTAGTGCACACATGGCACACATACATACATGCAAAATATGCCCAGACTGTGGGAGAGTGCAGAGCCAGTGAGCTGCACAGAAAGGAAGTCAAGTGTAGATATTTTTTTTGCTTCCCTTCCATGCCACTTTTCTTATTATTTCTCTTTTTTTTACCAGCTTGGCCAGTCCTGTTGTGGCCCGTGATGCAAGGTCCCAAGGGCTCGGCGGTGAAATAGTAATATGGACCATCTGACACCTGTCAAAACAGCCCTGTTAGCTGAGCGTCAAGCCCTGTCAGCTTGCAGAGGAAAGTGCTACGCAGCCTCTCAATTTCCCCCCTCCTTCCCCTTAAGTCTGTCCCTTTCCCGCTCTCTCTCTCTGTCTTTCCCAACACTGGCTCATACTCGGTCTGCATTCCCCCCCATTCTCACTCCTGAGTATCCAGCTAATTCCCTCTCTTCTTTCTCCCACCTATCTTTGTTTCCCATTTTCTCACATCTTTCTTACTCTTTGACACGCTACTTTGCCCATTTATCTTTGTCTTTCTTTTTCTATCTGTATCTAGATTGCAAATCTTTTGCTTTAACTCGCTTGTATATTTGTGTGCTCATGTCATTCTCGTGTGTAACTCGTGTGGACAAGCAGTCAAACCAAATCTGATTGAAATATTAACTAAAAGAGAAAAAGATGCATTATTTTCTTTAAAAGTTCTACCAAACATGTTCTAATTGTTGTGTTATTAAACACTGAATCAGTCAAATGTCTCAGGATGACATATATGCTATGACATGATAAACATGACACATGTGATCAGATTTATAAATTCATATAGCAGTTGTTGTTAAATGGATATGCATTTTTAGTCTCACTGACATGCTACATTTAGCACTGAAGCAGCTTTTAATGCTTTTATATAGAGAAAACACCCAGGCACATGCATACATAGATGATGCATGCTGGACAAATAAAGGGTTCAGGACACTTTGACATGCAGAGTAGATTAAAAGTTCGGATGAACAATTTTTAATGGTGAATTGAACTTCAAACCTTTTCCCTCGGCTTCTCCTTTTCTTCACTCTCAGCACCACCTGTCACTTTTCTCACTATGCTGTGCTCGTACGCCACTTCCCACCCTGTTTGCCTTACCTCACATCACACAGGCTTTACTCTTCTGCTGCACCTTTCCTGATATGCCAAAGAGCCAGAGATGTAGCAGTGAAAGCGGGGAGGGAGTGTTAGGCTCGGTGCCACCGCTGGGAAACACGTCCAGTCACGGTCCGTGTCAGTTCAGCTCAATTGAATTACTATCAGTGCTATCTGTTTACACTGGATTGCAATTGCTTTCCCAGTGTGGAAAAGGAACAAGGAGGGGGGTATTTATTTTTTGTGTGGTCTGCTACGTCTGTGTTCCAGATCTTTCTTTTTTTTTAAGTATTAAAACAGAACGAGGTTTTAGGAAAGGGAGAGCAAAAGTAAAGAAAATAACAGGAGATCACCCAAAAATTATAAGAAACACAGGGAAGAATTTCACTTTTTGAGAAGTGATAAGAAAGAGAAAATGAACCGGCAAGTTCTTGCTCTGTTTTTCAAGTCTTATTAAAAACATACCCCTGGATAATCTCTCATATCCCGTCTATTAAAAGAGCCGTGCCGGAGCAGCCACCAGAGAAAGTAGGGCCAATTGTTTCCAGTGTAAAGTCATTAGAACTCGTAATGAGTCTCAGGCAGATAATTCTGATTAATAATAATTTCCTTCTTAAGTCGTCCTTCCTGGTCAACACTGATGAAAGAATGAAACACTGAAATGATTGCTCTGGTTCTGATTCAGAATGATTATATAAAACAAAAAAACAACAAAAATCCCCATATCCTTCTGGATATGATGTTTAAGAATAGAAACTGACCACCCTGGAAGAATGACAATAATATTGACCTCATTTTTTTTTTTTTGACCTAGGTTGACTTTGAACAAGTTCCTGCACTTGATTGCATTTCTCTGTGGCATTGATCATGACTCACATGAAGCATGCTGCGGATGGGTTTCTGCTTTTAATTCCAGCCCAAAGCACCAGCAGCTGATGTTGGTGTAGTTTTGTTGCCCTGCATTTCTTTTTTCTTTTTTTACACTGGCACCACAGACCATCGGCATGAGAATATGTTGGTCCCGGTAGGAAAAAGAAATGATTCAAGCATCTGACACGTGCAGTCAATTTGTTCAGAAAGCGGTTTAATAAAGATTTTGTTACAGAAAGAACAGTTGTGCTCAATGTGGATCATATGCTCCATTACAGAGCATTTACTCTTTGCTTCTACTTACTCTCCTGCTCGTGATCGAGCAACCCAGAGGTTTCAAATGTCCCCAATTAATTGAGTCAGTATGAAATGTAAGAGAATTCTGCCTGTTCACAAGGACCAGTAAAGAAATAAAACCCATTAGATTGAGTGTAATTGCCTTGGTTAGACACACCAAGAACCATATGAAAGGTTTCATTTCCCCTCATCCCCCTTCCTCCTCTTCAAGCCAATAAAGCCACTCAGCTGTTCTGTGAGAAGACATTATGTACCATTCTATAGACCAGTTACATTTAAGTACCTGTATTTCTGTGTCAGGATAATGGGCCTTGGCATTGTGATGTATGAGATGTGTCTCATGCAGTGGCCGGGGTGGGAGAGAGAGATGGATGTGTGGGATGAAGTGGGTCCAGGCTTAGCTGACGATATTATAGCAGAGATAAAAATAAACAGTCCCCTTCACAAGTGTTAGGCAATAATAAGCATAACCCCAATCAAAGTTAATGATGTTTTATTAAATGGCATTTATTGAGAGGAGACAACAGCTGTGCTATCTCGCGTTTAGACGAAAGATGGTAAACAAGATGAGGAGATCGGTGGCATTTATAGGCTTACGTGCAGATTATGTCGCGAGTAGATGCGACTTTGAAGGGTCACTAAGTATTCGAGAGATGCTGAGCAGAAACAAAAAGTTATTTTTTTGCCTGATAATGTTTTTTTTCCACACTGCCACGGGACTGCCAGTTGAGGTATCAGTTTCCTGCTGGGCATCAATCGTCAAGGGCAATTGAATTTAAAGCATCATTCATATTCAGTCTCAACAGTTATGTCTCATGAAAAATGAACACCTTTTCGGGGCATATCTCTATGTGCATGTGCAGATAGATGCTCTAGCCACATGCTCTAGTATGTGACCAGTTTCAGTGAGATTATGCAGGAAAATTGCAAATGAACACATTCAGAGCAGGGAATTCAAACCAGAGTGCTTTGTTTGTATTATTACATTTTTCAGACTAAGTATGACTAAATGCCTCGTAGTCATTTGGCGCCAGTATGCTATAAATGTGCACCAGTTGTGTGTTCGGATCTCTTTTTCCCTATGTCTGCACATCTCCAAAGCAACTGGGGTGGCCTCTTGGCGGGGCACCCTGGTATGTCCAAGACGCTGGAGCCTGATGGGGACAAGGTAAAGAGCCGGGGACGACGAGGAGCAGTGGAAATAATTTCGGAGAGGAACTGGACCTTTTTGTTTCTCGTGACATGTGGAGATAAATCCCCAGACCACTGTCACAGGCCCGCGTGCTGTAAAACAAGCAGGTGGTGCTGGGTATTTTCTCATTGGTCAGAAGTAAGGATTTATTAAGGTGACTCAGCCACTCATAAACAGCTATTAGTGAGGGATTTTCTACAGCTCAGATTTGGCTCTGGGCTTAGCAAGCTGGAGGACCAAATGATGATGTGGCAAGAGGACAACTTTCCACCTATTACATCAGTGTCAAGACACTCTGTGATGACCTCTTTAGCAGGATGGTCTAAAATAACAAGGTCAAAAATAAACTCCTCTCAAACTTGTATCTTCCCTCGTTGGTGAGTCCCCATGATTGTGCCTCGAGGTCCTTGCCACGGACAGCCGCAAAAAATCTCAGACTTGGGAAGAATCCAACAATTTGATGTCAGCAGTTCACATCTTATCCTCTTACTCCTCAACCCCAAAGTGAGAGAAAAACAGTGTGAATTTTGCTACATCTACACTCTTGGCAACATCATGTTGAATAGCTTCCAATTCTGAAATACTCTACCTCTTCCATATCCCTTTACCTGTCAGTTTCTATTTTGCTTTTTAGACGTGAAGGCATATTATTTTCCACTTTAATGGCATGATCTTTCAGCAGTGACTGTCAACAGCTCAGAACATGGTTTTCACTTCTAGAGTTGTTGTCCTTGCTTCAGTGGACAGAACAGTAACAAGCTCCATTGAAAATATGACGACAAAATAGGAGTAAAAGTGGGTTTTAAAGCTGTAAAAGAAAGTGAAAAAAAAGGAAAAGAGGAGAGAGTATTTAGGTTTCTCTTTGTGTAGTAGCACCGATTTTCCATTTTTGTTGACATGTGTGAACAAAATTGATTGACATTTTTAACAAAGTCCCTTTGTCTTTAAATTTATTAACATGGTTTAGTCTCAAAATCACCATTTAATACTACTACTTTAAAGTTACGGTGTGTAACAGCAAGATGTCTGTCAAGCTCTTTAAGTTTGTGCAGCTTCCCCGCTTGAAAGGGATTGATGCATCTACCACAGGTGTTTAACTGGATTTCACTCAATGACCAGGCAGATCTTTTGTTTTCCTTTTTCTTTAATCTTCTTTTCGGCCATAGTCAGCCATAGGTGAAAAACCTTTAAATACAAACCAAAAAACCAAAATACAAAT